>NC_046319.1:12487677-12795594 GCF_009819535.1 Lacerta agilis | reverse complement strand
AAAGGTTCTTTAATTCCTCCTCACTTTCTGCCATCAAGGTAGTGTCATCAGCATATCTGAGGTTGTTGATATTTTTTCCGGCAATCTTAATTCCAGTTTGGGATTCATCCAGTCCAGCCTTTCGCATGATGAATTCTGCATATAAGTTAAATAAGCAGGGAGACAATATACAGCCTTGTCGTACTCCTTTCCCAATTTTGAACCAATCAGTTGTTCCATATCCAGTTCTAACTGTAGCTTCTTGTCCCACATAGAGATTTCTCAGGAGACAAATGAGGTGGTCCGGCACTCCCATTTCTTTAAGAACTTGCCATAGTTTGTTGTGGTTGACACAGTCAAATGCTTTTGCGTAGTCAATGAAGCAGAAGTAGATGTTTTTCTGGAACTCTCTAGCTTTCTCCATAATCCATCGCATATTTGCAATTTGGTCTCTGGTTCCTCTGCCCCTTCGAAATCCAGCTTGCACTTCTGGGAGTTCTCGGTCCACATACTGCTTAAGCCTGCCTTGTAGAATTTTAAGCATAACCATGCTAGCGTGTGAAATGAGTGCAATTGTGCGGTAGTTGGAGCATTCTTTGGCACTGCCCTTCTTTGGGATTGGGATGTAGACTGATCTTCTCCAATCCTCTGGCCACTGCTGAGTTTTCCAAAGAAGTAGAAGAAGAAAAGCTGCAGTTCCTCTGAAGCCTGGCCTGTCTCCGCCTGACCTAAACTATCTTGGGAATTTACAGCCTGCATTCCTGGACGGGAGGGGCTTGCGTGACCCTCAGAATTTGCCCCAAAAAGGCAGGTGTAGGAAATTGGATTCTCAGAGGGTGGGGCATTCAAAGTAATAGAGCATATTTGAAGGACAGATAGGTAAAGATAAAGAACCCCTGGATGGTTAAATGTAGTCAAACTTGACTATCAGGGGGCAGTGCTCATCTCGCTTTCAAGGTCAAGAGAGCAGACGTTTGTCCACAGACAGCTTTCTGGGTCACGTGCCCAGCATGACTAAAATGCTTCTGGCGTGACAGAAGCCAGAGCGCACAGAAATGCCGTTTACCTTCCCGCCGCAGCGGTACCTATTTATCTACTCATGCTGGTATGCTTTCCAACTGCTAGGTTCTCAGAAGCTGGGACGGAGCAACGGGAACTCATCCTGTCTCACAGATTCAAACTGCCAACCTTCTGTAGGCAAACCCAAGAGGCACAGTGGTTTAGACCACAGTGCCACCTGCCGGACAGATACCAATCTCTTGATAGAACAAGCCCAGGTGAGTTTTTCTTCTGAAGATATTAGATCTCACCTCAGCCAGGAGAGTTATTAAACAAAGACTGGATGATGTTGAATTACAACATAATCTTATGACGGGCTGAGGAGTTTGTTCTCCGTTTAACCTTGGTATCACTCCGATGCCTCAGATTCCATCATATCTGTCCTCTCTTTCCATCACGTCACATAGATTCACATTTATTAAAGCAAGGTTCAATGTGCTTGAAATAAATTTTATTACGGTCGAAGACCAGCTCTTAAAAGAAAATAAAATATAACTACAAAAAGAATACAAAGGTTCAATGTGTTTCCATCCAATGTACTGAGTCACAGGTTTTCGAAAGGCCAAGTTTCCGTTTTACGTGCTTGTGATAATAAATCAATAGAATCCCTTTACCATATAATGCTTAATTGTCCCCTGTACATTGCATCTCGGGCCAGCATTTTGAATCCAATAATTTTGGAGATTGCTAATAAACCATCTGAATCTCATTTAGTTTATATGCTGCAAGATAATGACCCGCACAGAACACTGCAGGTAGCAAGATTTCTGATTTCAGTTCTCTCGTATAAGAGACGAGCTGGAATGACACATGATTATTGATATTTTAACATATTATTTTAATTATTTTTTTGAAATTGTACAGTGATGTACTCAAATATTGTGCCCCCAAACCGTGGTGGTGTATTATAGCCTTATTTTATTTATGTACCAGAAATCTGTATTTGTGTTTTTATGTTTTATGTTTTTGACTAAATTTTATTTGTGTGGGCTTATAGCCGAAATAAAGATCTATCTATCTTCTGAAGATAACTTGTGGCTTCTCCAAAAGTGAACATCTTCCCAACCCTGGTATGCTGTTGCTCATAAAAACGAAGTCTTTATAAATTAATTCTAAAGAATTTCTCGTGTGCGGGAGAATTGATGCCTCTTGTCAGGGTTGAGCCAGACGAGGAGGAGTCGTGGCAAGCCCCCCCCCCCCAGCAAGGCTGCACCCATGGAAGAATCTGGGGAAATGGAGGAGTTCATACCTAGAGAAGACTGGTGGCGGCACTCCTCAGAAGAGGAAGAATCAGATAGGGAAGTGGAAAGACCTGAACAGGAGGAGGAAGAAGTCGACCCAGAATCAGGCCCTTTTGAGAAGAGGAACCAGCTGGCCCCCTCCCCTCCTCCCTTCTCAGCTGTAGAACGTAGAGCTGAGAGACGTAGGGAACATTAAGAGGCAGCTGCAGCTCGTAAGAGGCGTGGTCACGAGCCGGCTACTTAAGGAAGGCCGGCTGCTCCATTCACCAGCACCTGCAACTGCTGTGCTGAAGTGCATGGTTGTTCTTGTTTATCCTGTTCCTGTGTTTGTGACTACTGGCTTGTTCCTGACTCGGACTGTTCCTGACTTCGACTTCTCCTGACCCCGGTGCTGATAACTGAACTTGGCTGGTTCCTGACTCGGACTGTTCCTGACTTCAGCTCTTCCTACAGCCCAAATCGTTTTCGCCAAGTTGGATTATCATGATGTTCGGTGGGCCGATTGAAGCTGATTTTGCCCTGACCAAAGGCATTAGCTCTTCCCATCGCATGCCGCGTCTCGAAAACCAGGAGACCTGCACATTGCTAGGGAGGCCCAAATTAGTACCAATGCCAGAAGCTATGACGCGAATTCTGGCCCAATGGGCAATGCTGTGTCCGCAAATCCACACGTGCCTCCTATGTAGCCCTTGCAAATAAAGAAAAGGAGAAGGGGGAAGGTAAATGATAGATAATCAACATTTCTTTCTTATATAACCCTTGTAAGCGTTCTATTTCCAACGGCCCATCTCCTTGATTCTGTCCACTGGGAGGCCCATATGTGCAGCCATTGTGGCTGCCCCAATCCTGAAAAAATGTGCAGCATAACCCTCGGCTGAGAATCCACTAGTGTCTATCGCCATACGCAGAACTCGGGTGAACTGATGTCTCAACAACCTAGATCCATCAGCGTGAATTAGCAATGGCCCGGGGCCAGGCGGCCTGAGCTGTAAATAACGTCTTGTGTCCTTCACAGGGCATGGGCCAGGCTGTCCAGAGGCCGTCAGTTTTACAAGGGCACCTTTTCCTTGCTGATCAGTCTTAGACTGACGAATCTGCAGACACAAGTCTGACTGAGACAATTGGATGTCCTCCAAGTGAATGCCACAGGCCGAACTGTCTTGGAGGACCTCTGCTACCACCTCTCCTACTCTCAAAGCCCCGAAAAAAGCGATGGCATATGCTGCTGAAAACAGCCTAGCCTCGAATTTGGACCAACAAATGGACCTGAGGTTCCTCCGTATTAGGCAAAGAAGCTCAAAGGTTATTGGCTTCCTCACTGCACTATTTGAAGGTTGCAACCGACCCCAACCCTCAATTGCTCTGCCGACAATGAAATCTGAGCAAGGATCTACCGAGAAAATGGACCTGCTGAAAAAGGTTATAGCAGCTGTGTGAATTCTCAACGTCTTTGCTGCCCTGCCCAGCCCGTGTAAATGCGATAGATATTGTAAAACATCGTCAGTTGATGGGGGTATACTCCAGGCGATATTTCTCGGATTTTCTTTTATCTTTTCTGATAGAAAGGCCAACTCAATATAATCTACAGATTTGAGAAGCCATTCTTTTTTACTGGGTATTTTGTCACTCTTCCAATAGGATGCCACCGGAATTCTCGCTGCAGCAGAAGTATATATAAAAAAGTTCTTTATTTTGTTTGGTATGTCTGGATTTGTAATCCCTAATAGGTAAGCTTCTGGTGATTTCGGAAATTTCATTGCTAGAATAGCTTCCAGTTCTAGATGAATTTCATCCCAGAATAATTTGTTTTTTTTGTTTTTTGTTTTTTTACATATCCACCAAATATTCTTAAGCCAGGACTTGCACAGGGCAGGGAGACCAAACATACAATACAGTGGAAAAGTCCTTTTAGAACTAAGCAGCCAAGAACTAAGCATGTACTACCTCCTTGGAGATCATCCCTGCTTTGTTTCCTTTCTTATTCAAGAAAATGTTTATAGCTCTTGATTGTAGTAAAACCTCTAAGGGTGTGTGTGTGTTCGTGTGTGCGTATGTGTACGTATGTGTGTGTATATATTCATTAGAAACCAGTTGAAAAGTTTTAAAAAACATTTAAAAATAATAAGGTTAACAGGATTCAAAGGATTCAAAACATCAGAATCTATGTGTCTGGATAGGCTGGCCTAAGGCAGTGTTTTTCAACCACTGTTCCGCGGCACACTAGTGTGCCGCAAGATGTTGCCTGGTGTGCCGTGGGAAAAATTGAAAAATTACTTTATATATAGTCAATATAGGCACAGAGTTAAATTTTTTAACATTTTCTAATGGTGGTGTGCCTCGTGATTTTTTTCATGAAACAAGTGTGCCTTTGCCCAAAAAAGGTTGAAAAACACTGGCCTAAGGAACGCAATGCCTCCACCACCACCTTCTAGGTTTGCTGACTTTACGCATAACAGAGTTAACCCTTAAATTACACACTCAATGAACTCTGCTGCAAACCGCTGACATTTCCCGCAATCTCTCCGTCCAGGCGAGCAGGAGGCATGATCACAAATCATGGACAGAAATGACACATTTAAGGAAAAATAGACAAAGGAGTGATGTGCTGTGCAATGCCCTCTTTATTAAATATGTGAAAACAAAAAATCAATCAAAGTTATTTAAAGCTTTTCTCCCCTTGCCACAATTGGTTGCTTATACTTCAGAAATTAAAATGTTTTATTCCTTGCATTACACTAGTTGTTATACGCAATTATAGCAAAGAGTGCCAAGGAGGAAAAGAAATGAGAAGATCCAAGTTATTAATAGCCTTTTCCATTGTTGTAGTAATTAATCAATACTTTGATCATTGGTTACAGAACAGAAATTAAAACAATGTTTAGTTATTTGAAGTTATATTAAGGATAGTTTCCTATATAGGATTGTACAGTAAGGAGTGTGTAGATTGCTTGATGTCACACAGATTCTGTTAAGCTCCTCTTTCCACCACTATTGTGATGTGTAGGGCCATGCTATGTGGTTATGGCTATGCATGTTCTTTCCCTGAAATGGGCTCCAATTCCAGCCCTTCCAGTGGGTTTTGGGATGGGTGGCAGAGTGGACTTGTGAATGAAATGAGGAACTCCTGCCCACCCCACTTCCCCCCTGCAAAAACCCCCGGAGCTTAACTGAATCCATAAGTATCAAGGTCTTCAGATATGTTGGTGGGTGGGGTCCAAAGAAACTGATCTTCAGATCAATCTGGGATTCTGCATTCTGGGTTGAGGAGGAAGATCCGCAATGAGGACTACTCTGTTGCACTGGCTTGTTGTCTTATGTGGCTTCAATGAACGCTGGCATGTATTGAATTGCTGTGGTGCCCTCTTGAACGCCCTGCTGAATCAAGATGCCCTATTTGAAGAAAGAAGAGAGGTTAAGGCCTCACTGCTGCAGTAGTGGCTTTCTTATCTCCCTACTTTGACTTGCTTGTCAGTGACTTTCCTCCCCTGATCATCTTTTCGATTTGCATCAGGAAGGTGAGTGTAGTAGATGGGGGGGGGACTGCTCATAATTTCCTTGGGCTGTATCCAATGCTCCGGGCAGGAATGGGCTAATGCCTCAGGACGAATGAGGCCAGTGCCCCCATTCAACCTTCTCCTCCCCCCACCAGCTTCTTATTTACAACTGACCCAAGGGATGGCACAGCCAGTCAGCTCCCTTCCTCTGATCTTTTGCCCGTGCAGAACTCATCTGTGTAGAAAGGGTTCTGCCTTCAATTGACTCTGGTGCTACTTACCCATGGCTAGGGGTTCATGCGATCAATAAATGAAATGGGCACCACACACATACCCCTTAATAATATGCTGTTAAAATAGAAGAACCATACAGTTGGGACCCAGTTGGGATCCCAGTTGGGATCTAGTCTAAACTCCTACAATGCAGGCATGTAGCAAGTCACTTGGAGATCTCTTTTTTTCCCTAACAAGCAAAAAATAAATTTAATTAAACTATCACCACCATGTGTTATTTGCTTTTCTCATAGGGTGGCCCAAAGTCGCGTACATTAAAAGCAACCTGGAAGATCCAATTTAAACTAAAAATACAGCTTCCCAGATCCCTGCCCACTGAAACATATCACAATGCCACCCTTAAGAAGCCAAATGTTTCTGCCTGGCACCAAAAAACAGGTAAAGATTATGCCAGACATCCTTCCCTGGGGAGAGCATTCCACACATGGGGGTGGGGGAGAGTAACCTCTGAAAAAGCTCAAGGAAGAGAGCTCAGAATTTATTGAAGAAGCCAAACTGATTTTCACCAGGACTAGTGATAATTTATTGGGAGTTCCAAAAAATAATACATGGGGGTTCAACATGGGAGCCATACATGACTCCTTCCATTCCTACTTAGAGCATGTCCATTGGGTTGTATCCAATGACAGGGGCGGAGGAAGGTGGGGGCGATGGGAGTGCATCGCCCCCATTTGCGTGATCCTGGTGGGGTTCCATTGCGGCTGCCTCCCCACTCGCGCTGGGTGCCCCGCCCCCATGGGCGGCGCGCTCCACCCTCAAAACGAGCGCCATGCCCCTGTGGGTGGCGTGCCCTGCCCCAGAGCGCGCCCCACCCCTTCTCGTGGTACGCCCCACCCCGGGATGCCTTTGGGCGGTGTGCCCCACCCCCGGGAAACGTGCCAGACCTGCCCCGCCTGCTCCCCGCCCCCAGTGCCGGAGAATGAAGCTCCGCCACTGTCCAATGATAGCCAAAACCACAGCTAACCCTGCACAGTTCTGGACTTAGAGCATTGAGCATGCTCAGAAGAGCTGCCTAGCCTATCAGGAAGTAAACCCAAATAGGTTGGCTGAATAGTGGCCATTTGCCCTGATAAAATAAAAATAAGATTCCACAAACACACACACAAACAGACAAACAGCATTTAGTGTTACTTCTACTAATTTCTTCAATAAGGTTGTCTACATCCTCACCATGACCCGAGGGGCTGGGCACATCAGCACTGTCAAGTCCTGAGTGTCCCGATCCAGCATAGTTGGGGTTGTGGTGGTTCTGGCGGTGGTGGTCATCGTGGTGGTTCTGGCGGTGGTGGTCATCGTGGTGGTTCTGGCGGTGGTGGTCGTCATGGTGGTTCTGGCGGTGGTGGTCGTCGTGGTGGTTCTGGCGGTGGTGGTCGTCGTGGTGGTTCTGGCGGTGGTCGTCATGGTGGTTCTGGCGGTGGTGGTCGTCGTGGTGGTTCTGGCGGTGGTCGTCGTGGTGGTTCTGGCGGTGGTCGTCATGGTGGTTCTGGCGGTGGTGGTCGTCGTGGTGGTTCTGGCGGTGGTCATCGTGGTAGTTCTGGCGGTGGTGGTCGTCGTGGTGGTTCTGGTGGTGGTGGCGGTTGTGGTTATGGTTGCCATGGCCCGCATTGCGCTTGAAGATGTCCTTGACATTGACCTGGAAAAAATTAAAAATAGTTAGCTTGTTTTCCTGTGTAGAGATTCATGGCGAGAGCAATCCTTTTGGAATGAGACTGGCTGACTGGTGCAGAGGGCTGATTGTCCAGAGAGAGGGAGAGGAACAGAAAAATATCCAAGGATGGATCTACACTGGCCTATTGAACATTATTTCCCCCTATTAGAACAATAGTAGACGTCATTCTACAATGTTACTTGTTAGTTATAACATTTTTTGCCTGGGGTTTTTTGTTATATGTAAATAATAATATTGGGCAACACTTTTTCTCCAAATCACTGTTTCTTTTCTTGTTGCCGGTCGCTCTGCTCCCTCCTCTGGTGTCACATTTTAATTATTCCTCCCTTTCTTTTTCCCTCCATCGATTTCCATTGTTATTTGCACCTCAAAAAGCTTTTGAGGGGGGTCGGAGTTTGAATGCAGTTAAGAATAAATAAATGCTGGGCATTTCTCTTGGTAGGGCTAAGCCCTGGTTGCATCCACAGCAAGTACCATTACTCAAGACACTGTGGTAGCTTCCAAATGTCAATACCTTCTCCCACCCACTGCTTTTAGTGTTAATTCTACTCACATCATCTAGGACATCAGCCTGATTCTCAGTGTGGCTCTCCTCGTTACCATAAATCCTTGTGGCACAAACCAGGATCATTACAGCTATCAGGATAGACCATTTCATGATGGCTCAGAATCAGGGTGTCTCCCTTTGGTCAGCAGAAAAGAATAGAGTGGAGGAAGAGTTGACGCTTGTCTCGGCTCTGCCTGAGATGGTGCTCTCTGCTTTCTTTATATAACCCTTTTTAGGCTCTGTTGGGCGATGCTATCTATCTCTGGACTAAAAAAAGAGTGAAGTTTGGAAGAGCAATTAGCCGTTTCATGATGTCATGGAGAACACGAAGCTCCTTGCCAGGGCTGAGTGGACTTCCTTCATTCTCCTTCCTTGACTGTTCTTCTGGTTCATTCCGCTCTGGGTCTCACCCTTCCTGAGTTTGACCATTCCTGATCCCAGTGCTGAAATGGAATTATGCACCATGAAGAACATTAGAAGAACTTTGCTGCACCAGGTCAGAATCCCACCTAGTCCAGCATCCTGTTCTCAGTACCAAAAAGCAGGATTTGAGCACAAGAGCCCCCTCCCCTCCTGTGCTTTCCAGTAACCAGTAATAATAATAATAATAATAATAATAATAATAATAATAATAATAATAATAATTTATATTCGCCCATCTGGCTGAGTTTCCCCAGCCACTCTGGGCGATTCCCAATTGAGTGTTAAAAACAATACAGCATTAAATATTAAAAAGTTCTCTAATCAGGGCTGCCTTCAGATGTCTTTTAAAAATAGGATAGCTCCTTATTTCCTTGACATCTGATTCGAGGGCGTTCCACAGGGCAGGCGCCACTACCAAGAACACCCTCTGTCTGGCGCTGGATCTCAGTGTCCGGGCAGAATGATGGGGTGGAGACGCTCCTTCAGGTATAGAGGACCGAGGCCATTTAGGGCTTTAAATGTCACAGCACCAGTTTGAATTATGCTTGGAAATGTACTGGGAGCTAATACAGATCTCTCAGGACTGGTGTTATGTGGTCCTGGTGGCCACTCCCAGTCACCAGTGTGGCTGCCACATTCTGGATTAGTTGTAGTTTCCTGGTCACCTTCAAAGGTAGCCCCATGTAGAGTGCATTGCAGTAGTCCAAACGAGAGATAACCAGAGCATGCACCACTCCGGTGAGACAGTCCGCGGGCAGGTAGGGTCTCAGCCTGCGTACCAGATGGAGCTGGTAGATAGCTGCCCTGGACACAGAATTAACCTGTACCTCCATGGACAGCTTAGAGTCCAAAATGACTCCCAGGCTGTGCACCTGGTCCTTCAGGGGCACAGTTTCCTGATTCAGGACCAGGTAGTCTTCCACACCCGCGTGCCCCCATACCCCCCAAAACAGTACTTCTGTCTTGTCAGGATTCAACCTCAATCTGTTAGCTGCCATCCATCCTCCAACGGCCTCCAGGCACTCACACAGGACATTCACCACCTTCACTGGTTCTGATTTAATAGAGAGGTAGAGTTGGGCGCCATCTGCATACTGATGAACACCCAGCCCAAACCCCCTGATGATCTCTCCCAGCGGCTGCATGTAGATGTTGAAAACCATGGGAGAGAGGACAGAACCCCGAGGCACCCCACAAGTGAGAGCCCAGGGGTCTGAACACTAACCCCCCCCTACCACTTTCTGGTCATGGCCCAGGAGGAAGGAGCGGAACCACTGTATAACAGTGTCCCCAGCTCCCAACCCCTCTAGACGGTTCAGAAGGATGTTATGGTCAATGGTGTCAAAAGCTGCTGAGAGATCCAGCAGAACTAGGAAACAGCTCTCACCTTTGTCCCTAGCTCACCGGAGATCATCGACCAGTGCGACCAAGGCAGTTTCAGTCCCATGATGAGGCCTGAATCCCAATTGGAAGGGATCCAAATGATCCGCGTCCTCCAGGTGTGCTTGGAGTTGTTCAGCAACCACCCGCTCAATCACCTTTCCCAAGAATGGTAGATTTGAGACTGGGCGATAGTTGGCCATATTGGCTGCATCTAAAGATTTTTTTAAAGAAGCGGTTTAATGGCCACATCTTTCAGTGGGTCTGGAAAGGCTCCCTCGCAGAGGGAAGCATTCACCACCCCATGGAGCCCATCGCCAAGCCCTTCCCAGCTCGCTTTTATTAGCCAGGATGGGCAAGGATCAAGGAGAAAGGTGTTCGGTTTCACTTGTCCAAGCAGCCCATCCATATCCTCAGAGGTAACAGATTGGAATTGATCCCATGTAACATGACTTGACAGGACTCTAGCACTCTCCCATCCCAGCCCTGCTCCCACGGTGGAGTTTACCACTTCCCGAATCTGAGCGACTTTATCTGCAAAAAACTTTGCAAAAGCATTGCAGGAGATCTTGGGGTCCCTACCAGGCCCCGGTGAAGAAGGTGGTACTGATAGATTGCAAACCACTTGAAAGAATCTCCTGCTGCTGTTTTCTGCAGATGCAATAGAGGCGGTGAAGAAGGCCCTCTTCGCCGTCACCATTGCCACTTGGTAGGCTCGACGTTGAGCTCTAGCCCGTGTCCGGTCTGATTCAGAATGAGTTTTCTGCCACCAGCGCTCTAGCCATATCAAAGATTGTTTCATCGCCCTCAGCTCCGGGGAAAACTACCGGGCTGTCTGGGCTCCATGCAATCGGAGAGGGCGCTTTGGAGCCAGACAGTCAATAGCCCTGGTTAACTCCGCATTCCAGCAGGCCACCAGGGAATCAGCGGAAAGGCCATCAAAATGGGATAAAACACCACCTACCACTCTCTGGAATCCAATTGGATCCATTAAATGGTGGGGGTGGACCATCCGAATTGGTCCCGCCTCCCTGCAGATGGGAAGGGTCGCAGAGAAGTCCAGTTGCATCAGGAAGTGATCTGACCATGGCATTTCTTTTGTTTCACTTTTACTTAGTGTCAGATCACCAACATCCATAGAGGTAAACGCCAGGTCTAAGGCATGTCCACGGCTATGAGTTGGGCCAAACTTATTCAGGGACAGCCCCATGGAGGCCATGCTTTCCACGAAGTCCTGAGTGGCCCCTTGTAAGTCGGCATGGATGTTAAAATCCCCCAGGACAACCAAACTAGGTGTCTCCAGGAGTACACCCGCTATGACCCGAAGCAGCTCGGGCAGGGAATCCTTGGTGCAGTGGGCAGGTTGGTACACCAAAAGGAATCCTGTACTGCCCCTATTGCCCAACTGCCAGAACATGCACTCAGAAAACTGGGTCTTCCCAATATGACGCCTGGCGCAAACTAATGACTTCCTAAAAATCACTGCTTTCCAGTAACCAGTATTGCTGCCTCCAACTGTGGTGGCAGAGCATAGCCACAATGGCTAATAGCCATCAGTAACCCTCTCCTCCTCCATCAATTTGTCTAAACCTCTTTTATAGCCATCTAGGTTGGTGGCCGTCATTGTCTCTTGTGGGAACAAGTTCCATAGTTTCTCTGTGTGCTGCATGGTGAAATACTAATTTTTAATTGTTCCCAAAACTTTTAACTTGCCCGAGTTTGTGTTCCTTATTGCTCTCTTCATTTGGACAAAACTTCAGTGTTTTGAAGGAAGCATCCTTGCCTCTAATAACTTCTTCCAATTTACTTCTTATGCCAGTGTGCTCTTGGCCCTCGTTGTACTTACCCTGGTTTGCGGTAAAAACTCAAGTTGAGCTTCTAATATTGTATCTTTAAACAACTCCCAAGCATTTTGGAGTTATTTGACCTTCTTGACTTTGCCTTTCTGTTTCCTTTCCCCCAGACTCCTCATTTTGGGAAAGTTTCACCTTTTGAAATCAGATGACATTTGGTGGTGGTGGCAGAGGCAGAGATAGCTGCTCCAGCACCCGGAGTGGCGCACATGCTGTGCACCTAGGGCTGAGGAGAATTGCTCATGTGGGTGGATTGAGCCACCCACAGGGGTGAGACGAGCGAGTGTCCCATGGGGGGTGGGGCACATTTGTCAACCCCCTCAGAGATGATACCCAGGGTGCACTGCACCCTCCCACACACCCTTTCCTCCACCAGTGAGTAGGAGGGACCTGGCTTGCCAGTACTACATATGTAAAGGATCTAGGGGTCTTGGTAGACAACAAGCTAAACATGAGCCAACAGGGTAATGCAACAGCATAAAAGAAGCTAATACTAACAGAAGAATAGTGTGCAGTTTAAGGGAAGTAATAGTACCATTTTGTTCTGCCTTGGTCAGATCACACCTGAAGTATAGTGTCTTTTTATGGGTGCCACAGTTTAAGAAGAATATTGATGAGCTGGGATGTGTGCAGAGGAGGGTGACCAAGATTACCAAAGGCCTGGAAACCAAGCCTTATGCGGAACTGTTGAGGGAGTTGGGTATGTTTAGCCTGCATAAGAGAATGACAGGAGATATGCTAGCCACCTTCAAATATCTAAATGGCTGTCACATGGAGGATGGTGTAAGCTTGTTCTCTCCAGCTCTGGAGGTTAGGTCCAGAAGTGATGGCTTCACCTTACAAGGAAGCAGATTCTGACGCAACATTAGGAAGTACGTTGTGATGGTAAGAGCTGTTTCACAGTGGAATGGACTCCTTCAAATGGTGATGAAGCCTCCTTCCTTGGAGGGCATGGAAAAGCATGCTTCAACCATCATGCTGACAACCTCCTGTCAGTTGATTGACAGGTGGCATCATGGAACGTCCCATGATCCATGTCTGCTTCAAGGAGGATGACTCCATAGAGGGTCCCAGCAGGAGCTGGGGGGGATTGTGCTCACTGCAGAGTGATCATGGAGAGATGAACATGGAGGTGAGTGGGAGGAGTGCCCAGTGCAGACAAGGGACACATGAGTCACCTCTAGTCCATTAGGTGCAAGGTGTGCCACGTAGTGCTGAGCTTCCACGTGCAATGAAGGGATCTTGGAAAGGGGTTAGAAAAGAGCCCTAATGCAGGGCGTTGACACTCCAACCATCAGCTAATGACCACCTGATATAAGTTGATTGACAGGTGGGAAGACACACCACTTCTCACTTTTAGCCCATTGGAGATTGTGGGAAAAGGGATCTGACCTTCTTTCCTTATCCATTTCATGAGGGAAACAGACCCCGTTAATCCACATTGATTGCAGAAAACCTAAATTTCCTGGGATGTGCTTGAATCCACCCCATAAATCATTCTTCAACTCAGTCTGGAGAAGTCCTGCCTCTGAATGGAGGGGTGGAATTGGCTGGGGATGTGGGAAACTCTGCCCCTGCCTCTGTTTGCAAGTGTGGGAGAGCAGGTTGAAGGGGGTACAGAGGGTGTTTTCTATGGGTGATGTATTCCGGTGGATATTGAGTGAGAAGAATCTTGTTCTATGGTTGTTGATGTTTCATATTTTTATATACTGTAGTGTTTGATTTATTTATTTGGCTGGCTTGGTAAACCACATCAGAATCCTTCTTGTTACAAAAAGTGGTATAAAAGTACTGGAAATTAAATTTTTAAAAGTTATACCCACAAATCCTCACTAATTCAGCAGTTCTAATTGCAATGGCAGGGGGGACACTTGCTGTATTTGAAATATAACAAGTCAGGGGGGAAAGGAATTAGCAACCCACAATCTGCACTTAAGGATGGAGAAGCATGACCAATGTCTCATGTCGTTGGAGAGCCAATGAGGTGGTGAGAAATGTTAGGTACCATGGGGGAGGAACCCCCTGTGCCCTGCAGAGCCTTGCGAATGAAGTTGAATTTGCCTGTACCTACAAATGAGGTATGTAATCTGCTGAGGAGCTCTTGTTCCCAACAGCTATGCAATTTAACAGATGAACCATAGCGCGTGTAAAATTAATGGTTAGGGCAACCTTGGCCAGATGGGGATGATATGGGGCATTTTTATGAAAATCGTTGCAGCCTCATTAGGCCAGGAATGGTGCATGTTCCTTGCCATGTGGTGTTTAAATGAACTGGAAAGTCTGTCCACTTTGTAGTAAAGAGAGGACATTCAGAAGAGCTCAGAACACATTGTCTTGTTCTTTATCATGAGACAGAGGAGCAGAGGCCATTTTGAATGAGAGCAGGTAGACACTGGATTGGTGAGGAGCTTGGAGTGAAGGAGGGCTCCTGACCCTCTGCTTTGTTCCTCTGCTTATTTTGGAGATACATGAAGATGCCTGCTCAGTTCAAGACTCTACCTGGTGCAACATCCTGGTCCCAACTGTAGCTGTTTAGATACCGCCAAGAGACAATGAATCAGGGCATGGCGGCATCACTCATGGCCCCAATGTTTACCCGTGAATGTCATGCAATGACAGGAGAGCTGCCACTGAACCCAGATCCAGTTGTTGTTGCTGTTATTAGTTGTATTATCATCACTACTATTCCTAGTATTATTTGCCTTTCGCTAGCAGGTCCCAGGCCGGGTTAAAATGTAAGGTTAAAATTATAAGCAGTTAAAACGTATTGCAGTCATGGGAATAGGCTGGGTCCTGAAAATGCACATCTCAGGTATCAAGGGCCAGAGAACAAAGGTTGACCTTTAGCATTTGTTGAAAATGAATAGTGAGGAAGCCAAAAACAGCTCATCATTATTTTGATGATGGGAAATGATGGCTAATGCCTGGAGAACTGTTAATTATGGAGCACAACTGTGACTGAACAAGGTGACTGACATGGTGTGTTTTTGTAATTAAGTTGATTGAGGTACAGGCATGTACTGAGTGAGTGGAAGCATGTTGCGAAGTGAAATATACTCGGAGTCAAGTGTGAATTTCATGCTCTTTATTCAGCTCATAGTAGTGAGGAATGCAGTTCCCCCAAAACGTTTGCTTTATATACACTATTTACACAATGGGTCCCACGTGATTGGCTAATTCCGGGATACTCCTGTATGCCAATCGGAGTGCGGATTCACTTCCACCTGGAGCTGGATTGGGTGGCTCCTGCGGACCAATCAGACTGCTGCAATCTCAATCCTATTGTTCTGGGACCAATCAGACTGCTGCAATCTCAATCCTATTGTTCTGGGACCAGTCAGACTGCTGCAATCTCAATCCTATTGTTCTAGGACCAATCAGACTGCTGCATTTTGGATCCTATTCAACTCAGTACATAACAAGAAGGGAGTGAAATATCATTGTACATTTCATCTCTTTCACATACTGTATTATTTTATTTTGTTGTTCAGTTTGTTTTGTAACCTGCTTTGCCACGCTGGAAAGTGGCAAATAAACACTGGACACAGAACCAAGTAAGGTCCCTGCCATTTGAAGGTAGAAAATGATTGGTCTAAAAAACATATTGAAGTTATGATATTGAGTTGTACAGGTTTTGAGGGACTTATTGAACGAAAGAATTGGTTGCTGCTGTACTTAAGAGTGGATGCCAGGCTGAGACCAGCCGGCCCATACAGAAGGAAGAAGTCTCTGCCAAAGGAAAGATAAAGAAGACTGGCAAAATAAACTTTTGAACTATGCAGGACAAATTAGCTAACTTGGAACCCAAGAAAGGAAGAGGACTTTAATTTTTTTTTTTTTAAAGGCATAGTTTAATGCCTATCTTTTAAGCTTTGTGTTTAGATTTTTTCCATTAGTATAACTTTTAAAAGTCGCTTGTAATAAGATGGAAAAGGTTTAAAATTGAATTATTAAGTATGTAAGGTAGGCACAGGCAAACACGGCCCTCCAGATGTTTTGGAACTACAACTCCCATCATCCCTAGCCAACAGGACCTGTGATCAGGGATGATAGGAGTTGTAGTCCCCAAACATCTGGAGGGCTGAGTTTGCCTATGCCTGATACAAGATTTTAAGCACGTGTGTGAACGAGTTCTAGAGGCAGAGTGGAGGGAACTCAAGCAGAAATTATGGTTTTAAAATTGTTTGGTGGTGCTTTTGTTGTTATTTTTGAAAAAATAATAGAAATTTTAACAACAAACAATAATAATAGACCATCCAAAAGATATTAGAAGACAATTCATAAAATATTATACAGAACTATATTGAGCCGGTAAAGAAAAAAATAGGCAATTGAAGAATCTATATATATAAAACGCAAGTGTCTCTGCGTCCAGTCCCTGTGTCTCTGGGTTTGCGCTACTGCACATGTGCCCCAGGGACACAGGGATTGGATGGAGAGACATCGGCCGGGGGCAGTTGAAGCGGGGCGGTTGAAGTGGAACGTCGGCGCTCCAGAGGACAAGGGGAGGCTGAGAAGGGAGGCCACGCTGCCGCTCTCGCCGCTGCACCTTACCCGGGAGAGTCGGAGTTCCAAAAGCCCCGCCGCCTCTCGATCTCCCTCCGCTTCTCTTCCTGCTGCTCTGGCTACTATTGCCGCCGTGCTGTCCACCAGCCCGCCACCTCCCGGCACTGCTGCTGCTGCCGCCACCGCCCACAGCCTGCCCGGCAGCAGCAACCTCCTCCGACTCGCCTCTTGCATGCCATTGCAGGCAGCAGTGGCGCCTGAGATGCTGTGCGGGGTGGGCGGGGGAGGAAGGTTCCCGTGCTCGGTTCCACCACCAGCCGGGCTTCCCGCCGCCCTCTCGGCCTCCAGGGGACGCCCAGGCAGGCAGGTCCCGGGCAGCCCTAGGGAGGGAGCAGAGGCACTCACCGGCGGCGGCAGCAGCTGCAGACCCCAACATGGCCCCGCGGAAAGAATGCACCGCCGCTTCTTCCCCCTCCTCTCCCCGCCGCCCAACCCCACGGAGTCCCGGGCTCCCTTATTACGAAACGTGCCTCAGAAAGGAGGGTGAGTGGGGAAGAGGCTCCTGGCCGGCCGCCGACAGGCCCTCCCCCCTCGGCGCGCAGCTGCCAGGCTTTACTCGCGAGTAGGAGAACGCCGGTCTCCGGATCGGCGGGCCGTGAGTCGTGCGGAGTCGCGGAATTGGAAGGGGTGGGTCCCATGGGTCATCGAGACCAACCCCCTGTAATGCAGGGATCTCAACTAAAGCACGGGGCAGGGAGCTATTGGGTTGCTTTTATTTTTACATTTTTGGACCACATATGTTCTAGCGCCCATTATTTTAACGGGCTGAAACCACTAGTATTTAATAAAAGGTAAAGGGAGATGAGTGCCGCAAACCCAGAGCAGGGGCATCGCTAGGGGGGTGCGGTGGGGGCGGTACGCCCCAAGTGACAGGGGTGACAAGCGGCGGGTGGGGGTGACAAGCGGCGGCCCCTCCCACCACTCCCCACGCAACGCCGGTCACCCTGGGAGCAGCAGCGCTGCACGGATGGGGTGTTCCCTCGGCCGTGCGCTGTTGCTCCCGGGGTGACGGAGCGAGCAGCGGCGCGTGGGGGTGGCAAGCGCCAGCCCCTCCCGCCATTCCCAAGCGCTGCCGCTCCCTCCGTCACCCCAGGAGCAACAGCGCACGGCCGAGCGAGCACCCTGTCCGTGCAGCGCTGCTGCTCCCAAGGTGACCGGCAGCGTGGGGAGTGGCAGGAGGGGCCGGTGCTTGTCACCTCCACGCATCGCCTCTCGCTCCGTCGCCCCGGGAGCAGCAGTGCACGGCCGAGGGAGCACCCATTCCATGCAGCGCTGCTGCTCCCGGGGTGACCGGCCATGCATGGGGAGTGGCGGGAGGGGCTGCCCCTTGTCAACCCCACGCGCCCCCACTCACTCCGTCCCCCCAGGAGCAGCAGCGCTTAAAAGGGGGCTCTTCAGCTTAAAAGGGGGGCTGCAGAAGCAGCGGCGGCACTCCCGGAAACAATGTGCCGTCACAGCGCCCCGCCCCCGGGTACTGCGGAGCCTTACTCTGCCACTGCCCCAGAGTCATCTGCGACTGGACTTAATATCGACGCTCGGGTTACATACTTTTCGGGTTACAAATGGCACCCCGGAACCAACTAAATACGTAACCCGAGGTACCACTGTATTTGTAAAACACACACACACACACAAACACACATGGCTGACATTCCTACCCAAAGGCTTGGCAGCACACCAAGGGAGGACATGTGGCAGTAACTGTTGCAGCTCGGCTCAGTGTACAGCAGGTCTCAGATACCTCTGGCAGAAAAAGGAAGGAGGAGGAGGAGAGAGAGGTTATGCTTTATTTGTGGAATCACATAGTGAGGCAGTGCCCTACCAAAAGAGCAGTGGGTTCGCTTTTGGGGGTAAGTGGGGGGGAAAGCCCGACCCTAATGAGAAGCAGGCAGAAAATGGAAGGTCCCAGGAGGAGGCCCAGGACTGAGGGTAAGGTCATCTGGATGGTCTCATCGAGCTTCAGTGATCCCTGGATACACCTGGATTGCCACACTACAGTTCCCAGACAAGCGCCGGACTCAGTTAAGGGCCCTCATAGATTCTGGGGCTTCAGACTTCCTGATCAGTGTGCTCAAGCATCGGGTCAGACCTGGATTAAAGATTGGATACTACTAAAAACACAGAAAGGCTGGATTTAGAAGGCTGGGATCATTTTTTCAGTTGGCATGGGTACCTAGGTCATGATAAAGTAAGATTACATAGGGGGTTTTAAAATCATATAGTAAGGAAAAGCCTATATGCTGTCTGGGAGAGATATAAACCACTATTGCAACCTAGAATGCCATGGTGGCTCTCACCGGTTGAAGCAACAGCAATTCATGAGAAAAATATGACTAATAACTGGCCAGTCTATAAGGACCTAGTAACAGAACTAAATAATTGCTGTAAATTAAAAAACTATGAGGGAAAAAAGAAAGAATAACCTGGCTAGAATACCACCAGCTGAATGTTGCTTTTGAAAAGGACAAAAAAGGAGGGGTTTGAGAATAAAATCTCCAACTTAAAGAAAGACTTATCACAAAACAACCAAAACACCATATCCAAAATGTATAGGCTACTTTTGAATTGGCATTTGAAAGATGAAGAAATAAAAGGTGCAATGAAAAAATGAGAAAAGGATTTAGGCCACCCAACAGAATTAGAAAAATGGAAGGAGCTCTGGGGAAAAAAATCAAAAAATTACAGCATGTTATCAAATTAGAGAAAATTGGAAGAAAATGCAGTATAGGTTGTATCTAACTCCTGCAAAATTGGCCAAAATCAACAAAAACCATAATAATAAATGTTGGAAATGTAAATTACAAGTGGGAACCTTTTTTCATATGTGGTGGTCATGCCCAGAAATAAAAAAAATTCTGGGACACGATCTATGAGGAAATGAAAAAATTACTAAAAATTACATTTCACAAAAAAACTGGAATCATTCCTTCTTGGGATTCTAACTGACAATATCTCAAAAGAAAGATTACAATTATTTTTTCATGCAGTGACGGCGGCTAGGGTATTAATAGCCAAGCACTGGAAGGGTGACCATATACCAGCTATAGAAAAATGGCTACAAAAGCTGAGTGAGTACTTGGAACTCACTAAGTTGACTGAAGCCTTAAGGAACAAGCCAAATAAAATAGTCCAGAAGGATTTGGAATGCCTAAATACTTACCTACCCAGTCAAGGTTCAACATGGCCTAGCCTTGCAGAGACTGGTGGCTCCACTTGAGGTGCAAACCATAGACGGGAGGTCCCTAGTATCCAGGAGAGTCTCACACGTGATTTTATCATTGATTTAGGAGCTGTCTGGCCACAGGAAGCAAGCCACGTTCTTTGTCATAAAGTTACCCACCTACCCTCTTGTTTTGGGGATGGCGTGCCTATCTAGACATGACCCAGTGATAGTGTAGGGGCAGAGCTCCATAACGTCACCTTACTGTCACCTTCATTGCCTAGGTGTTGAGGCCCCAGTTGTGGCAGCAGTCCTGGGGGTCAAAGTATTGGGACCCCTAACAGGAGAGGAAGAGTAGTTGCCTCCAGAATACAGGAGCTACAGGGATGCATTCTATGAGAAGGAAGGAGACCAGTTGCCACCCGACAGGCCTTATGACTGTAAGATCGACCTCCTGCCAGGGCTCAGATGCTCACAAGCCACCTCTATCCAATGTCAGAGACAGAGCTGGCTGCTTTGAAGTTTTCAGAGATGAATTTGGCATGAGGTTTCACCAGGCCCTCTAAGGTGCCCAGGAGCACCCCCCCCCCCTGCTCTTTGTAAAGTAGAAAGGAACTCCTGAATTGAGACTTTATGTGGATTTTAGAAAAATCAACAGCGTCATGGTGCCTAATTGCAACCCCTTACGGTGCATTGGAGATTTCCTAGAGAGGCTGAGGTCAGCAAAGATATTCACAAAACTGGACTTAAAGGGGGGGGGCTTATAACTTGATACATGTGAGAGGGGGACATGAGTGGGAGATGATGTTCTGCACCAGGTATGGCAGCTTTGGATACTTGGTCATGCCTTTTGGGTTGCAGTCAGGGTCATCAACTTTTCAAGCCTTCAGCAACCACATCCTCAGCGGGTTAGTGGATCAGTTTGTGATCAGTTATTTAGATGTTTTGCTGGTATACTCTGAGAGCCCAGAGCAACACGTGAGGCACATGTCAGAGGTGCTACAGAGGCTGAGAGAACACCGGCATCATGCAAAGTTGGAGAAATGCCAATTACATGTCTCCGAGGTGGAGTTCTTGGGTTACAGTATAGCACCAGAGGGAGTGCACATGGATCCAGATGAAGTGCAGAGTGTGGTGTCATGGCAGGATCCCAAATGTAAGAAAGACTTACAGAGATTTCTGGGGTTCGCTAGCTACTATTGCAAGTTCATTCCAGACTACTCAAAGCTCACGCCACCTCTCACGGATTGCTTGCAGGGAAAGAACCCTTTCCAATGGACAGGAGACGCTCAGTAGGAATTTGGGCAGCTCAAAACTATGTTTGCCTTCAAGGAGTACCTAGCCCATGGCACTCCTCACCAGCTGATGGTTGTAGAAATAGACACTTCCAACAGGGCTGTGGGGGCAGTACTGCTGCAAGAGGATAGAAACGGCACTTTACGCCCTTGTGCCTTCCACTCTAGGAAGTTGACTCATGTAGAACAGAATTATACCAAATGGGAAAAGGACTTGTTGGCTATCAGACACCTTTGAAACTTGGCGACACTTCCCAGAAGGGGTGCACCAACCACAGGAACCTGCAGTATTGGCAGATGACGAGACGTCTCAATCAATGGCGGATTCGTTGGGCACAGTTTTTTGGCAGGTTTGACTTTAGAGTACTGTATTTAGTGGGTTGTCAGAATCAATGGGCAGATGCTCTCTCCACCAAGCCAGAGTATCAGGAGGAAGAGCCAGTTTCAGCATATTGGCACATGCCGAAGCCAGAACAGCTGCTGTTAGCACCTGGGTCAGTGGACGAAGTTTCTGAGTTCCAACGCAAGACAAGGGAGCATGCCTATGCAATGGGGAAGTTAGAGGGGCTGTTAAGTAATGCAGGTGAAGCTGAGGGGTTCGAGGAAATGGATGGTCTTTTGTATGGAGGAGAAGAGTTCTATGCGCTTCTGGCGAAATGGAACACTGTGACAGAAGCCAGAGAGCCTAGAAATGCCATTTACCTTCCCACCGCAGCGGTACTTATTTATCTACTCGTGCTGGTATGCTTTCAAACTGCTAGGTTCGCAGAAGCAGGGATGAAGCAGGACTTCCACTGGGCAGGGAGACCAAACATACAATACAGTGGGAAAACCTCCTTTAGAACTAAGGAGCCAAGAAGACCATGTGCTACCTCCCTGAAGATCATCTCTGCTTTGTTTCCTTTTTATTCAAGAAAATTTATATAGCTCTTGATTGTAGTAAAACATCTAAGGGTGTGTGTGTGTTCGTATGTGCGTGCTTGTTTGTGCATATGTATATAATTGTGTGTGTGTGTGTGTGTGTGTGTATATATATATACATATGTGTGTGTGCGTGTGTGTGTGTGTATACACTCTCTCTCTCACTCTCTCTCTCTCACTCTCTCTCTCTCTCTCTCTCTCTCTCTCTCACACACACACACATATATTCATTAGAAACCAGTTCAAAAGAATTAAAAAACATTTAAAAATAATAAGGTTAACAGGAAAAGGGATTCAAAAACATCAGAATCTACGTGTCTGGATAGGCTGGCCTAAGGAACGCAATGCCTCCACCACCACCTTCTAGGTTTGCTGACTTTACACATAACAGAGTTAACCCTTAAGATATACACACTGAATGAACTCTGCTGCAAACCGCTGACATTTTCCACAATCTCTCCGTCCAGGCGAGCAGGAGGCATGATCACAATTCATGGACAGAAATGACACATTTAAGGAAAAATAGACAAAGGAGCGATGTGCCGTGCAATGCCCTCTTTATTAATTATGTGAAAACAAAAAATCAATCAAATTCATTTAAAGCTTTTCTCCCCTTGCCACAATTGATTGCTTATACTTTAGAAATTAAAACAAAGAATGGTTTATTCCTTGCATTACACTAGTGTGATATGCAAAGAGTTCCAAGGAGGAAAAGAAATGAGAACATCCAAGTTATTAATAGCCTTTTCCATTGTTGTAATAATTAATCAATACTTTGATCATTGGTTACAGAATAGAAATTAAAACAAAGAATGTTTCATTATTTGAAGTTATATTAAGGATAATTCCCTATGTAGAATTGTACAGTAAGGAGTTTGTAGATTGCTTGATGTCACACAGATTCTGTTAAGCTCCTCTTTCCACCACTATTGTGATGTGTAGGGCCATGCTATGTGGTTATGGCTATGCATGTTCTTTCCCTGAAATGGGCTCCAATTCCAGCCCTTCCAGAGGATTTTGGGATGGGTGGCAGAGTGGACTTGTGTATGAAATGAAGAACTCCTGCCCTCCCCACTTCCCCCGCTAAAGACCTGGAGCTGAACAGAATCCATAAGCATTACGGTCCTCAGATATGTTGGTGGGTGGGGTCCAAAGGAACTGATCTTTAGATCAATCTGGGATTCTGCATTCTGGGTTGAGGTGCCAAGGAGGAAGATCCGCAATGAGGACTACTCTGTTGCACTGGCTTGTTGTCTTATGTGGCTTCATTGAACGCTGGCACGTTTTGAATTGCTGTGGTGCCCTCCTGAACTCAATGCTGAATGCCCTGCTGAATCAAGATGCCCTATTTGAAGAAAGAAGAGAGGTTAAGGCCTCACTGCTGCAGTAGTGGATTTCTTATCTCCCCAATGTTGACTTGCTTGTCAGTGACTTTTCTCCCCTGATCATCTTTTCAATTCTCATCAGGAAGGCAAGTGTAGTAGTAGATAGGGGGGGGGGGGATACTCATCATTTCCTTGGGCTGCATGCAATGCTATGGGCATGAAAGGGCTAAAGCCTCAGGACGAATGAGACATAGTGCCCCATAACTTCAAACAACCTTCCCCTCTTCTTATTTGCAACAGACCGAAGACGTGGCAGTGCCAGTCAGCTCCCTTCCTCTGATCTTTTGCCCTTGCAGAACTCATCTGTGTAGAGGAAGGGTTCTGCCTGCAATTGGATCTGGAGCTACCTACCCATGGCCAGGGGTCCATGCAATCAACAAATAAAATGGGCACCCCACACACCCCTTAATAACATGTTAAAATGGAAGAACCATACAGTTGGGATCCAATGGGTCATATCGTCTAAACTCCTACAATGCAAGAATGTAGAAAGTCACTTGGAGACCTCTTTTTTCCTAACAAGCAATGAATAAATTTAATTAAACTATCACCACCATGTGTTATTTGCTTTTCTCATAGGGTGGCCCAAAGTGGCGTACATTAAAAACAACCTGGAGGATCCAATTTAAACTAAAAATACAGCTTCCCAGATCCCTCCGCACTGAAACAGGTCATAATGCCTCCCTTAAGAAGCCAGCTGTTTTTGCCTGGCACCAAAGCACGGGTAAAGATTATGCCAGACATCCCTCCCTGGGGAGAACATTCCACACATGGGGGTGAAGGAGAGTAACCCCTGAAAAAGCTCAAGGAAGAAATCTCAGAATTTATTGAAGAAGCCAAACTGATTTTCACCAGGACTATGGATAATTTATTGGGTGCTCGAAAAAATAATAAACAGGGGTTCAACATGGGGAGCCATACGTGACTCCTTCTATTCCTACTTAGAGCATGCCCATTGGGTTGTATTCACTGATAGTCAAGACCACAACTAAGCCTGTGCAGGTGTGGCCTTAGAGCATTGAGCATGCTCAGAAGAGCTGCCTGGTCAATCAGGAAGCAAACCCGCTTAACCCAAATAGTTTGGCTGAATAGTCACCATTTGCCCTGATAAAATAAAAATAAGATTCCACAACCACACAGAGAGACACACAGCATTTAGTGTTACTTCTACTATTTTTTTCCAATAAGGTTGTCTACGTCCTCACCGTGACCTGACATGACGGGCTCATCAGCACCCCAGCTGCCTGCTGTGTCAATTCCTGAGTGTCCTGATCCGGGACTGTTGCTCCTGCCGCTGTTGTGGCTGCCATGGCCGCCATGGCCCGCATTGCGCTTGAAGATGTGCTTGGCATTGGCCTGGTAAAATTTAAAAATAGTTTGCTTATTTTCCTGTCAAGAGATTCTTCATCCCTCCCTCCATGTCCTTTCTTTTCTGCCCCTCGAATACATTTTGAGGGGGGTCGGAGTTTGAATGCAGTTAAAAATAAATAAATGCTTGGCATTTCTCTTGGCAGGGCTAAGCCCTGGTTGCATCCACAGCAAGTACTATTACTCAAGACATTGTGGTAGCATCCAAGTGTCAATACCTTCTCCCACCCACTGCTTTTAGTGTTAATTCTACTCACATCATCTAGGACATCAGCCTGGTCGTCAGTGTGGCTCTCCTCATCACCATAAATCCTTGTGGCACAAACCAGGATCATTACAGCTATCAGGATAGACCATTTCATGATGGCTCAGAATCAGGGTGTCTCCCTTTGGTCAGCAGAAAGGAATAGAGTTGAGGAAGAGTTAACACTTGTCTTGGCTCTGTCTGAGATGGTGCTCTCTGCTTTCTTTATATAACCCTTTTTAGGCTCTGTTGGGCGATGCTATCTATCTCTGGACTAAAAAAAGAGTGAAGTTTGGAAGAGCAATTAGCCGTTTCATGATGTCATGGAGAACACGAAGCTCCTTGCCAGGGCTGAGTGGACTTCCTTCATTCTCCTTCCTTCACTGTTCTTCTGGTTCATTCCGCTCTGGGTCTCACCCTTCCCGAGTTTGACCATTCCTGATCCCAGTGCTGAAATGGAATCGTGCACTGTTAAGAACATAAGAAGAACTATGCTGCACCAGGCCAGAATCCCACCTAGTCCAGCATCCTTTTCTCAAAACCAAGAAGCAGGCTTCCTTGGTGGCCTGCTGGAATGTGTGGTTAACCAGGGCTATTGACTGTTTGGCTCCGAAGTGCCCTCTCCGATTGAATGGAGCCCAGACAGCCCCATGGTTTTCCATGGATCTGAGGGCAATGAAACAATCACTGAAATGGCTAGAGCGCCGGTGGCAGATAATTCATTCTGAAGCTGACCAGACATGGGTTTCAAGCCTACCAAGTGGCGGTAGCGACGGCGAAGAAGACTTTCTTCACCGCCTCTATTGCATCTGCAGAAAACAGCAGCAGGAGACACTTTCAGGTGGTTTTCAATTTAACGGAACCACCTGCTCCATCGGGGCCCAGTACGGGCCACATGGTATCCTGCAATGATTTTGCAAAGTGTTTTTGCAGATAAAATCGCTCAGATTCTGGAAGAGGTAGAATCCACCATGGGAGCTGGGCTGGGACGGGAGAGTGCTAGAGTCCTGTCTAGAGATGTTACATGGGATCAATTCCAATCTGTTACCTCCAAGGATGTGGACAGGCTGCTTGGACAAGTGAAACCACCCACCTGTCTCTTGATCCTTGCCCATCCTGGCTTATAAAGGCTAGCTGGGCAGGGCTGGGCGATGGGTTTTGTGGGGTGGTGAATGCTTCTCTCTGTGAGGGATCCTTCCCAGACCCGCTGAAAGAGGCGGTTACCAAACCGCTTCTTAAAAAAACAAAAAATGAAACATCTTTAGATGCGGCCACTATGGCCAACTATCGCCCAGTATCAAATCTACCATTCTTGGGCAAGGTGATTGAGCGAGTGATTACTGAACAACTCCAGGCACTCCTGGACGAAGTGGACCATTTGGATGCATTCCAGTCGGGATTCAGGCCTCATCATGGGACTGAATCCGCCTTGGTAGCACTGTTCGATGATCTCCGGTGGGCTAGGGACAAAAGTGAGAGCTGTTTCCTAGTTCTGCTGGATCTCTCAGTGGCTTTTGACACCATCGACCATAACATCCTTCTTGACTGTCTAGACGGGTGGGAGCTGGGGGCACTGTTATACAGTGGTTCCGCTCCTTCTTTCTGGGCCATGTCCAGAAAGTGGGGGGGGGTAAGTGTTCAGACCCCTGGGCTCTCACTTGTGGGGTGCCTCAGGGTTCTGTCTTCCCCCATGCTTTTCAACATTTACATGCAGCTGCTGGGATAGATCATCATCGGGTTTGTGCTGGTGTTCATCAGTATGAAGATGATACCCAGCTCTACCTCTCTTTCAAATCAGAACCAGTGAAGGTGGCAAAGGTCCTGTTTGAGTGTCTGGAGGCAGTTGGAGGATAGAGGGCGGCTAACAGATTGAGATTGAATCCTGACAAAACAGAAGTACTGGTTTGGGGGAACAGGAGGCGGGCAGGTGTGGAGGATTCCCTGGTCCTGAATGGGGTAACTGTGCCCCTGAAGGACCAGGTGCGCAGCCTGGGAGTAATTTTGGACTCTAAGCTGTCCATGGAGGCACAGGTTAATTCTGTGTCCTGGGCAGCTGTTTATCAGCTCCATCTGGTACGCAGGCTGAGACCCTACCTACCCGCAGACTGTCTCACCGGAGTGGTTCATGCTCTGGTTATCTCTCGTTTGGATTACTGCAATGCGCTCTATGTGGGGCTACCTTTGAAGGTGACACGGAAACTATAACTAATCCAGAATGTGGCAGCTAGAGTGGTGACTGGGAGTGGCCGCTGTGATCACATAGCACCAGTCTTGAAAGACTTACATTGGCTCCCAGTACGTTTCTGATCACAATTCAAAGTGTTGGTGCTGTCCTTTAAAGCCCTAAACGGCCTCGGTCCAGTATACCTGAAGGAGCGTCTCCACCCCCATTGTTCTGCCCAGACACTGAGGTCCAGTGCCGAGGGCCTTCTGGTGGTTCCCTTGCTGCGAGAAGCCAAGTTACAGGGAACCAGGCAGAGGGCTTTCTCAGTTGTGTCACCCACCCTGTGGAATGCCCTCCCACCAGATGTCAAAGAGAAAACCAAATACCAGACTTTGAGAAGACATCTGAAGGCAGTCCTGTTTAGGGAAGCTTTTAATGTTTAATAGACTATTGTATTTTAATATTTTGTTGGAAGCTGCCCAGAGTGGCTGGGGAAAGCCAGCCAGATGGGTGGGGGTATAATAAATTATTATTATTATTATTATTATTATTATTATTATTATTATTATTATTAAGCACAAGAGCCCCCCTCCCCTCCTGTGCTTTCCAGTAACCAGTATTGCTGCCTCCAACTCTCCTCCTCCATGAATAACCCTCTCCTCCTCCATGAATTAGTCTAAATCTCTTTTATAGCCATCTAGGTTGGTGGCCATCATTGTCTCGTATGGGACCAAGTTCCATAGTTTCACTATGTGCTGTGTGGTGAAATACTTTCTTTTATTGGTCCCAAATCTTCCAACTTGCCCGAGTTTGTGTTCCTTATAGCTCTCTTCATTTGGACAAAACTTCCTTGCCTCCAAAAGCTTCTTCCAATTTGCTTCTTATGCCTGTGTGCTCTTGGCCCTCATTGAACTTACCCTAGTTTGCAGTATAAACTCAGTGTTTTGAAGGAAGCATTCTTGAATCTAATACCTTCTTCCAATTTGCTTCTTATGTCTGTGTGCTCTTGGCCCTCATTGTACCTACCCTGGTTTACCAGCAAGAAATACAGTGGTTCCTGTGGTTACGTACTTAATTCGTTCCGGAGGTCCGTTCTTAACCTGAAACTGTTCTTAACCTGAAGCACCACTTTAGCTGATGGGGCCTCCCGCTGCCGCTGCGCTGCCAGAGCACGATTTCTGTTCTTATCCTGAAGCAAAGTTCTTAACCTGAAGCGTTATTTCTGGGTTAGCAGAGTCTGTAACCTGAAGCGTATGTAACCCGAGGTACCAATGTGTCTTTAAACAACTCCCAAGCATTTTGGAGTTATTTGACCCTCCTCTTTTTGTTCAGTCGTTCAGTCGTGTCCGACTCTTCGTGACCCCATGGACCAGAGCACGCCAGGCACGCCTGTCCTTCACTGCCTCTCGCAGTTTGGCCAAACTCATGTTAGTAGCCTCGAGAACACTGTCCAACCATCTCATCCTCTGTCGTCCCCTTCTCCTTGTGCCCTCCATCTTTCCCAACATCAGGGTCTTTTCTAGGGAGTCTTCTCTTCTCATGAGGTGGCCAAAGTACTGGAGCCTCAACTTCAGGATCTGTCCTTCTAGTGAGCACTCAGGGCTGATTTCTTTGAGAATGGATAGGTTTGATCTTCTTGCAGTCCATGGGACTCTCAAGAGTCTCCTCCAGCACCATAATTCAAAAGCATCAATTCTTCGGCGATCAGCCTTCTTGATGGTCCAGCTCTCACTTCCATACATTACTACTGGGAAAACCATAGCTTTAACTAAACGGACCTTTGTCGGCAAGGTGATGTCTTTGCTTTTTAAGATGCTGTCTAGGTTTGTCATTACTTTTCTCCCAAGGAGCAGGAGTCTTCTAATTTCGTGACTGCTGTCACCATCTGCAGTGATCATGGAGCCCAAGAAAGTGAAATCTCTCACTGCCTCCATTTCTTCCCCTTCTATTTGCCAGGAGGTGATGGGACCAGTGGCCATGATCTTAGTTTTTTTGATGTTGAGCTTCAGACCATATTTTGCACTCTCCTCTTTCACCTTCATTAAAAAGTTCTTTAATTCCTCCTCTTTTTACTTTTCCACAACTTCCTCATTTTGGGCAAGTTTCCCCTTTTTAAATCAGATGGAATTTGGGGTGGGTGGGTGGGGGGTGGGGACCTGGCTAGGATTTAAGGGTCTTGGTAGACAACAAGCTAAACATGAGCCAAGAGTGTGACGCAATAGCAAAAAAGTAACTAATGCTACCTGCGGCTGCATCAACAGAAGAATAGTGTGCAGTTTAAGGGAAGTAATAGTACCATTTTATTTTCCCTTGGTTAGACAACACGTGAAGTATTGTGTCTTTTTGTGGGTGCCACAGTTTAAGAACAATATTGATGGGCTGGAATGTGTGCAGAGGAGGGTGATCAAGATAATCAGGGGTCTGGAAACCAAGCCTTATGAGGAACTGTGGAGGGAGTTGGGTATGTTTAGCCTGCATAAGAGAATGACAGGAGATATGCTAGCCATATTCAAATATCTAAATGGCTGTCACATGGGGGTGGTGTATGCTTGTTCTCTCCAGCTCAGGGGGGTAGGTCCAGAAGTGATGGCTTCACATTACAAGAAAGCAGATTCTGACTCAACATTAAGAATTATGTTGTGATGGTAAGAGCTGTTTGACAGTAGCATGGACTCCTTCAAATGGTGATGAAGCCTCCTTCCTTGGAGGGGCTGGAAATGCATGCAAATGCAGGGGTTTGACGCTCCAACCATCATGCTGATAACCTCCTATCAGTTGATTGACAGGTGGCGTCATGAAACTCCCTGTGCTCCTTGTCTGCTTCAAGGAGGACGACTTGGTACGGGGTCCCAGCAGGAGCTGAGGGGATTGCGCTCCCTGTGGAGTGATCATGGTTGATGACCTCCTGATATAAGTTGGTTGACAGGTGGGCAGACACACTATTTGTCACATCTGGCCCACTGGGGATTGTGGAGAAAAGTATCTCACCTTCTTTCCCCACCCATTTCATGAGGGAAACAGACCCCTTTAATCCACATTGACTGCAGAAAATGTAAATTTCCTGGGATGTGCTTGAATCCATCCCATAAATCATTCTTCAACTCAGTCTGCAGAAGTCCTGCCTCTGAATGGAGGGATGGAATCGGCTGGGGATGTGGGAAACTCTGCCCCTGTTTGCAAGTGTGGGAGAGCAGGTTGAAGGGGGTACAGGGGGTGTTTTCAGTGGGTGAGGCATTTCAGTGGATCTTGAGTGAGAAGAATCTTGTTCTATGGTTGTTGATGTTTCATATTTTTATATACTGTAGTGTTTGATTTATTTATTTGGCTGGCTTTGTAAACCTGATACAAAAAGTGGTATAAAAGTATGGGGGGGTGGACATACCCACAAATCCTCACTAATGCGGCAGTTCAGATTGCAAGGGCATTGGGGGACTCTTGCTGCATTTGAAATATAACAAGTCGGGGGGAATGAATTAGCAACCCCCACCCTGCACATAACGATGGAGTTGCATGACCAACGTCTCATGTTGTTGGAGAGCCAATGAGGTGGTGAGAAACGTTAGGTACCATGGGGAAGTAACCCCCTGTGCCCTGCAGTGCCTTGGGAATGAAGTTGAGTTTCCTATACCCACAAATGAGGCATGGAATCTACTGAGGAGGTCCTGTTCCAAAAAGCAATGCAATTTAACTGATGAACCACAACGCAGGTAAAATCAATGATCAGGGAAACCTTGGCAAGATGGGGATGATATGGGGCATTTCTAATGAAATCGTTCCCATCTGGCCAAGCTCACCCTGACCATTAATTTTACAAGCGTTATGGTTCATCTGTTAAATTGCAATGCTTTTGGGAACAGGAGCTCCTCAGCAGATTCCATGCCTCATTTGTAGGCACAGGCAACTCAACTTCATTCCCAAGGCTCTGCCGGGCACAGGGGGTTACTTCCCTGTGGCACCTAACGTTTCTCCCCACTTCATGGGTTCTCCAATGACACAAGATGTTGGTCATGCAACTCTATCCTTAAGTGCAGGGTGGGGCTGGCTAATTCCTTTACCCCCTGACTTGGTATATTTCAAATGCAGCAAATGTCCCCCCCTGCCCCTGCAATCTGAACTGCTGGATTAGTGAGGATTTGTGGGTACGATTCTCCCCCTGTACTTTTATAGCACTTTTAGTTTCAGCTGGGATTCTGATGAGGTTTACAAAGCCTGACAAATAAATAAATAAAAAACTGCAGAATGTAGAAGAAATGAAACGGCAACAACCATACAGCAAGATTCTTCTCACTCAAGATCCACCGGAATGCCTCACCCACTAAAAACACCCCCTATACCCCCTTCAACCTGCTCCCCCAGACTTGCAAACATGGACAGGGGCAGAGTCTCCCACATCCCCAGTCAATTCCATCCCTCCACTCAGAGGCAGGACTTCTCCAGACTGAGTTGAAGAGTGTTTTATGGGATGGATTGAAGCACATCCCAGGAAATTTAGGTTTTCTGCAATCAATGTGGATTAAAGGGGTCTGTTTCCCCCATGAAATGGGTGGGGAAAGAAGGTCAGATACTTTTCTCCACAATCCCCAGTGGGCCAAATGTGACAAGTGGTGTGTCTGCCCACCTGTCAATCAACTTACATCAGGAGGTCATCAACTGAAGGTTGGAGTATCAAAACCCTGCATTGGGGTTCATTTCCAGCACCTTTCCAAGATCCCTTCATTGCACATGGAAGCTCAGCACTACCTGGCACACCTTGCACCTAATGGGCCACAGGTGACACATGTGTCCCTTGTCTGCACTGGGCAGTCCTCCCACACACCCCCAGGTCCTGCTGGGACCCTCTACCAAGTCGTCCTCCTTGAAGCAATCAACTGACATGAGGTCATCAGCATGATGGTTTGATTGTCAAAGCCCTGCATTTGCATGCTTTTCCATGCCCTCCAAGGAAGGAGGCTTCATCACCATTTGAAGGAGTCCATTCCACTGTCAAACAGCTCTTACCATCACAACATACTTCCTAATATTGAGTCAGAATCTGCTTCCTTGTAAGGTGAAGCCATCACTTCTGGACCTACCCTCCAGAGTTGGAGAAAACAAACATGAATCATCCTCCATGTGACAGCCATTTAGATATTTAAAGATGGCTAGCATATCTCCTGTCATTCTCTTATGCAGGCTAAACATACCCAACTCCCTCAACAGTTCCGCATAAGGCTTGGTTTCCAGACCATTGTTAATCTTGGTTACCCTCGCCTATACGCATCCCAGCTCATCAATATTCTTCTTAAACTGTGGCACCAATAACAAGACACAATACTTCAGATTTGATTTGACCAAGGCAGAACAAAATGGTATTATTACTTCCCTTAAACTGCACACTATACTTCTGCTCAGGCACCCTAGGATAGCATTAGCTCCTTTTTTGCTCTTGTCTCACACTCTTGGCTCACGTTTAGCTTGTTGTCTATAAAGACCCCTAGATCTGCATTGGCAAGACAGGTCACCACTGCCACCCCCAAATTTAATCTGATTTCAAAAAGGGGAACTTTCCCAAAATGAGGAGGCTGGGGTGAAAGAAACAGAAAGGCAAAGTCAAGAGGGTCAAATAACTCCAAAATGCTTGGGAGTTGTTTGAAGATACAATATTAGAAGCTGAACTTGACTTTATGCCGCAAACCATGGTAGGTACAATGAGTGCCAAGAGCACACAGGCATAAGAATCAAAGTGGAAGAAGCTATTAGAGACAAGGAAGCTTCCTTCAAAAAACTGAAGTCTTGTCCTAAGGAAGAGAGCTGCAAGGAACAGAAACTCGGGTAAGTTGAAAGATTTGGGAGCAATAAAAGAAAGTATTTCACCACAAAGCACATAGTGAAACTATGGAACTCGGTCCCATACGAGACAATGATGGCCACCAACCTAGATGGCTGTAAAAGAGATTTAGAATAATTCATGGAGGCGGAGAGGGTTACTGGTGGCTATTGGCCATTGTGGCTATGCTCTGCCACCACAGTTGGAGACAGCAATACTGGTTACTGGAAAGCACAGGAGGGGAGGGGGGGCTCTTGTGCTCTAATCCTGCTTGTTGGTTTCGAGATCAGGATGCTGGACTAGGTGGGATTCTGGCCTGGTGCAGCATAGTTCTTCTTATGTTCTTAACAGTGCACGATTCCATTTCAGCACTGGGATCAGGAAAGTTCAAATTTGGGAAGGGTGAGACCCAGAGCGGAATGAACCAGAAGAACAGTCAAGGAAGGAGAATGAAGGAAGTCCACTCAGCCCTGGCAAGGAGCTTCGTGTTCTCCATGACATCATGAAACGGCCAATTGCTCTTCCAAACTTCACTTTTTTTTTTAGTCCAGAGATAGATAGCATCACCCAACAGAGCTTAAAAAGGGTTATATAAAGAAAGCAGAGAGCACCATCTCAGGCAGAGCCAAGACAAGCGTCAACTCTTCCTCCACTCTATTCTTTTCTGCTGACCAAAGGGAGACACCCTGATTCTGAGCCATCATGAAATGGTCTATCCTGATAGCTGTAATGATCCTGGTTTGTGCCACAAGGATTTATGGTAATGAGGAGAGCCACACTGAGGACCAGGCTGATGTCCTAGATGATGTGAGTAGAATTAACACTAAAAGCAGTGGGTGGGAGAAGGTATTGACACTTGGATGCTACCACAATGTCTTGAGTAATAGTACTTGCTGTGGATGCAACCAGGGCTTAGCCCTACCAAGAGAAATGCCAAGCATTTATTTATTTTTAACTGCATTCAAACTCCGCCCCCCCTCAAAATGTATTCGAGGGGCAGAAATGAAAGGACATGGAGGGAGGGATGAAGAATCTCTTGACAGGAAAATAAGCAAACTATTTTTAAATTTTACCAGGCCAATGCCAAGCACATCTTCAAGCGCAATGCGGGCCATGGCGGCCATGGCAGCCACAACAGCGGCAGGAGCAACAGTCCCGGATCAGGACACTCAGGAATCGACACAGCAGGCAGCTGGGGTGCTGATGAGCCCGTCATGTCAGGTCACGGTGAGGACGTAGACAACCTTATTGGAAAAAATTAGTAGAAGTAACACTAAATGCTGTGTGTCTCTCTGTGTGATTGTGGAATCTTATTTTTATTTTATCAGGGCAAATGGCCACTATTCAGCCAAACTATTTGGGTTAAACGGGTTTACTTCCTGATTGGCCAGGCAGCTCTTCTGAGCATGCTCAATGCTCTAAGGCCACACCTGCACAGGGTTAGCTGTAGTTTTGACTGTCATTGGATACAACCCAATGGAAATGCTCTAAGTAGGAATAGCAGGAGTTACCTATGTCTCCACATGTTTAACCTCTGTGTATTATTTTTTTCGAACGCCCAATAAAGTATCCGTGGTCCTGGTGAAAGTCACTTTGGCTTTTTCTAAGAATTTTTGAGATCTCTTGCTTGGGTTTTTTTCAGGAGTGACTCTCCCTCATCCCCCTAGGAGGCATGTCTGGCATAATCTTTACCTATTTTTTGGTGCCAGGCAAAAACATTTGGCTTCTTAAGGGAGGCATTGTGACCTGTATCAGTGGGGAGGGATCTGGGAAGCTGTATTTTTACTTTAAATTGGATCTTCCAGGTTGCCTTTAATGTACGCCACTTTGGGTCACCCTATGAGAAAAGCAAATAACACATGATGGTGATAGTTTAATTAAATTTATTCATTGCTTGTTATGGAAAAAAAGATCTCCAAGTGACTTGCTACATTCCTGCATTGTAGGAGTTTAGACTAGATGACCCATTGGGTCCCACTGTGTGGTTCTTCCATTCAATGAACATTTTAACAGCATAGTATTAAGGGGGGGGTGCCCATTTCATTTGTTGATCGCATGGACCCCTGGCCATGGGTAAGTAGCACCAGAGCCAATTGAAGGCAGAACCCTTCCTCTACACAGATGAGTTCTGCAAGGGCAAAAGATCAGAGGAAGGGAGCTGACTGGCAGTGCCACCCCTTGGGTCAGTTGTAATTAAGAAACTGGCAGGTGAGGAGGAGGTTGACTGAGGTTATGGGTCACTGTGCCTCATTCATCCAGAGGCTTTAGCCCATTCCTGCCCAGAGCATTGGATACAGCCCAAGGAAAACAATGAGAAGTCCCCCCCCCATCCGCTCCACTGACCTTCCTGAAGCAAATCGAAAAGATGAACAGCGGAGGAAAGTCACTGATAGGCAAGTCAACATGGGGGGGGTTTAGAAAGCCACTACTGCAGCAGTGAGGCCTTAACCTCTCTTCTTTCTTCAAATAGGGCATCTTGATTCAGCAGGGCATTCAGCATTGAGTTCAGGAGGGCACCACAGCAATTCAAAACGTGCCAGCGTTCAGTGAAGCCACATAAGACAACGAGCCAGTGCAACAGAGTAGTCCTCATTGCGGATCTTCCTCCTTGTCACCTCAACCAAGAATGCAGAATCCCAGATTGATCTAAAGATCAGTTCCTTTGGACCCCACCCACCAACATATCTGAGGATCTTGATGCTTATGGGTTCTGTTCAGCTCCAGGTCTTTAGCGGGGGAAGTGGGGTGGGCAGGAGTTCTTCATTTCATGCACAAGTCCACTCTGCCACCCATCCCAAAACCCTCTGGAAGGGCTGGAATTGGAGCCCATTTCAGGGAAAGAACATGCATAGCCATAACCACATAGCATGGCCCTACACATCACAATAGTGGTGGAAAGAGGAGCTTAACAGAATCTGTGTGACATCAAACAATCTACAAACTCCTTACTGTACAATCCTACATAGGAAATCATCCTTAATATAACTTCAAATAATGAAACATTCTTTGTTTTAATTTCTGTTCTGTAACCAATGATCAAAGTATTGATTAATTATTACCACAATGGAAAAGGCTATTAATAACTTGGATGTTCTCATTTCTTATCCTCCTTGGAAATCTTTGCATATAACACTAGTGTAATGCAAGGAATAAAACATTCTTTGTTTTAATTTCTAAAGTATAAGCAATCAATTGTGGCAAGGGGAGAAAAGCTTTAAATAGCTTTGATTGATTTTTTGTTTTCACATAATTAATAAAGAGGGCATTGCACGGCACATCGCTCCTTTGTCTATTTTTCCTTAAATGTGTCATTTCTGTCCATGAATTGTGATCATGCCTCCTGCTCGCCTGGACGGAGAGACTGTGGAAAATGTCAGCGGTTTGCAGCAGAGTTCATTCAGTGTGTATTTTAAGGGTTAACTCTGTTATGCGTAAAGTCAGCAAACCTAGAAGGTGGTGGTGGAGGCATTGTGTTCCTTAGGCCAGTCTATCCAGACACATAGATACTGATGTGTTTGGATCCCTTTCCTGTTAACCTTATTATTGTTTAAATTTTTTAATTATTTTCAACTGATTTTTAATCACACATCACACATAACCACACCTTAGTGGTTTTACTACAATCAAGAGCTACAGAAATTTTGTTGAATAAATAAAGGAAACAAATCAGGGATGATCCTCTGGGAGGTAGCACATGGTCTTCTTGGCTCCTTAATTCTAAGGGAGGTTTTCGACTGTATGTTTGGTTGCTTGTCTCCCTGCCCTGTGCAAGTCCTGGCTTAAGAATTACCAAAACCTCTATGTCTCTTTCTCCTCAAATTATACACTGCTTTTGTTCTTTTTGCTCAGTAAATTAGAAAATGTTATTTTCCATTGGCAGAATTTTAATTAGTAGTGTGCCAAAACCCACCATTTGATATTTAGAACCTGTTTCTTCCCCTGAGAAAGAGGCATCAATGTTTTAATAGTCAAGAGATTAATATCTGTCCTGCTGGTAGAGGGTGGCGCTGCGGCCAGACCACTGAGCCTCTTGGACTTGCCTACAAAGGTTGGCAGTTTAATCTGTGCGACAGGATGAGATCCCGTTGCTCTGTCCCAGCTTCTGAGAACCTAGCAATTTGAACACACACCTGCACTAGTAGATAAATAGGTACCACTGCGACGGCTAGGTAAATGGCATTTCCATGCTCTCTGGCTTTTGTCACAGTGTTCCGTTTTGCCAGAATTGGGTTAGTCATGCTGGGCACATGACCCAGAAAGTTCTCTGCGAATAAAAACTGGCTCTCTTGGCCTTGAAAGCGAGCTGAGCACTGCACCCCATAGTTAAGGTTGACTAGACTTAAGCATCCAGGGCTCCTTTACCTTTACTTATCTGTCCTTCAAATCTCCTCTGTTCCTTTGAATGGCCCCACCCTCTGAGGATCCAATTTCCTACATCTACCTTTCTGGGGCAAATCTCGTATGCACAGCCACACCTTGTTCCCAACTTTTGCCTCTCTCCCTGGGTGTCTATGGGTATCTGCCGCCTTTTGTCTGACTCTTTGGCCAAATCCAAGCATTCTTTCAACAAACTATGCATAGCGGCCATTTTGTCAACACGCTCTTCCACTGCTGGTATTGACAGATTGTCAGTCTGTGAAGGAAAGGTGTGTGGCTGGTATCTGTGACTAACAAAAAGGGAGTCTGCTGTGTAGACGCATGAAGGGCATTGTTGTACGCAAACTCCGCCAAGGGCAACTTTGACATCCGGTCATCTTGCTGATCGTTCACATAACACCTAAGATACTGCTGCAGAGTGGCAATGGTCTTCTCTGATTTAGCGATTGTCTCTGGGTGCCAGGCTGAAGTGAAGCACACTTCTACCTTGAGCAGCTGCATGAGTTTCTTCCAGAACTGCGAGGTGAATTGGGTCCCTCTATCTGAGATTACTCCGAGGGTGAGCCCATGCAACTTAAAAACATGATCTGCAAAGAGCCGGACCCTGTCTTGTGCGGTCAGTAGCTCCCTGCAGGGTACGAAGTGCGCCATCTTTGTGAACAGGTCTACTACTAGCCAGATCACTGTCTTTCACTGTGACTCTGGTCGATCGGTAATGACATCCATGGCTATAGCCTCAAACAGCCAATGCGGTGTAGGTAGAGGTTGGAGCAGACCTGCTATTGCTTCTCTGGGTCTGTTTGCCTGCTGGCAAGTTTTGGCCTCTTCATTCAGTGGTGGGGTCTGCATGCTGAAGATCCCAGGCTTGGGTCCTGGTATCTCCAGATTACAGTGGTACCTCAGGTTAAGAACTTAATTCACTCTGGAGGTCCACCCTTAACCTGAAACTGTTCTTAACCTGAAGCACCACTTTAGCTAATGGGGCCTCCCGCTGCTGCCGCGCCACCAGAGCACGATTTCTGTTCTTATCCTAAAGCAAAGTTCTTAACCTGAAGCGTTATTTCTGGGTTAGCGGAGTCTGCAACCTGAAGCATCTGTAACCTGAGGTACCACTGTACAAGGATCTGGTGTCAGATGATGGAAAAGATTTCTGCCTCAAATCCAGTCAAAATACTGGACTAGACCAGGGTTCGGGAACCTGTAGCCCTCCAGAAGATGTTCGTGTCATGTTCCCATCAAGTTCAGCCAGCATAGACAGGGAGTGATCAACTATGATGGGATTTGTAGTTCAATAAAATCTGGTAAGCCACAGGCTTCCCATCCCTGGGTTAGATGGTCAGGTAGTCTGATCTAGTATAAGGCAGCTTCCTATGTTTCTTTTCTTCTTCTTCTTCTCCGTACACAGATGCCTCTGATTTTCACTTAACTTTCTTTATTTCGTAACATTGCATGTACTGACTGCCGACAAAATGAGAAGTGTTTTCTATTGCGACAACAGAAACACTGCAGATTTGAAGCAACGTGTCTTGTGGGTTCTAACTGGAAACAGAGGTTAGCGCAGGCATACTTGCAAAGCATGTCCATGATGCTGAATCATGAACAATTTGCCATACATTCCCTGCACATTGAAATCTAGCATGTGAGGAAGAAGGTGCAGGCTGTTGTAAAGAGCTGCGCACACACCACAGTGCCATGAAAGTTTACTTGTCGCCGAGGTGGTGAACCTGTGTCTGGACTGCACAGCAGCTAATTGCTCACTTCCTATCTTTCCTGTACAGCATGCATTCCCTGCACATGGACATCCAGCATGTTGGGCAGAAGGCTAGGCTAAAGCCCTGTCTGAAGTGAGCAGTTTTACCACCTCAGAAAGAACTGAGAGTACACTGATTTTAGAACTGTGGGAAGGGGGGCAGGGAGGCACTACATAGTATAACCTTTTTTTATTAGATAATTGAATACTTTAAGGCATGGGTGTGGAAACTGTTGGGTGTTGTAATCCAACAACATCTGGAGGTCCACAGCTTTCTCGCTCTTGTGTTAGAGATCTGTGCATTCCTCATGTTAGTTGTTTAGCTACTTTAGAAGATATGTGCAATTTCAATATTTATTTATTTTTTAAAAAAAGCTCAACAACTTTGGGCATCCCCAAGACACTTTGTAGAAACTCACAATTTGGCAGGAAGTCCTGCTTGGGGGGGGGAGGGAAACATTTTTCCACACCGGGTACCACCTGACCTTGCTATGCCACCGACGATTAGACAGCTTCCTCTATTCTGCACTCCGGGAAAGCAGTTTGGTAGGTTGCGGAAGGGGAAGGAAGTCAGATGTTTCCACATCTACAAGCTCTTCTCAACTGTAGGATCCCAGATGTTGTTGCACCACAGTGTCCATTAGCCACGCTGCCTAGTGGGAGTTGTCATCGCAACGTCTTGTGGAGAGCCACCTGCAAGCTGGGGGGAATCGTGTGTGGGAACAAGGCAGTTCCGGGGCTCGAAAGACCAGGCAAAAAGTGTGGTCGCTTTCCATGGTGCTGAATCCATTTTATATCCCTGAACAGAGCAAGGGAGTCCAAGTTGCCACTTTTGATCACATGTGTTTGAAGAAATGAAGCCAATTCATGTTACAATGTGGGGGGAACGTCAGATTTTTCTCCCACCCAGTCCTGAGAGCTTGCAGTGGGCTTACAAGTAGAACTCCATCTCCTTCCGTCCTCATGATGATCTATGGGAACTAAGTCATGGTGAAAGTAAGAAAATGCTGGTGAATTGTCCACATGCCAACGAAGTTGTGCATTCTTTGATAGGAGTAGCCAGGAGTGCCTTAACAGGGTTCAGTTGCCATGGGGGCGGGGGAAGGCTGGGGAGTTGATTGTTGTCGGAGATGGAAGATGGAGATGGTGGTTCAGGTGTTTGTATCAGCTTCAGATCTGCAAGAAGGGAGAGAGAATAAAAGAGCAACATTTATTACAAAGCCAATTAGGAGCGACAGCACTGTGTTGAAGCAGAGTTGTCTGTTACCATGGGGTGTGGCAGGAGTGGGGGTAAGCCCTGGAGTTGGGAGAGTTTCTAAGTTAAGACAAGAGAAGAAATAAATTGATGGGCAGGAAAGCATCATGAAATGATAGACTGGAAAAATATTTTCTACCCTCCCTCAAAACTGTCTATTGACAAAAGGCGCCAAAGGACTCCAGGATCTGACTCCTTTTTGCATTTTTAAATCTGTCTGGCTCTTCCTCATTATCGTCTATACCATTATTGACTCTACCATCCTGGGATCCTCCAGATGCTGTTGGATTCGAACTCCCATCTCCCCTCATAATTGTCAGGACCCCACCAATACCTTTCGTATCCAAAGGGATCTGGACACAGAGGCTGTAGGGGCAACAGATGGGGAGCAGGGTGCCCGCTATCGCCCATTCCACACTCGTAAGAAATCAATCTTCTAGGACGACAGCACTTAAGCTTGGGAAACTCCCTGCCTCTTGACATCAGGTAGGTGCCTTCATTGTCCCCTTTCTATTGCCATGTTTCTTTAACAAGCCTATCCAGACACATGGAACACTCACATGCAATTTACACCTTTTCAGCTACAGTTACTTTTAATTTTGTTAATGCTTTAGAAAGCTGAGATCTTATCAAGGATTTCGAAGTTTTGTTTTTAGCTCTGCTAACCGCCTTGAGGGTGCGTGTATTAGTTGGGTAACTAATAAATAAGTGAATAGCTATTCCAAATCCCCCCCCCCACAATGCACAAAGGGCTTTAACTCAGAGCTAGAGCACCTGCACTGCTTGCAGAAGGTCTGTGGTTCGATCCCCAATGGCATCTCCAGCCAGAAAGACTCTCTGCCTGAAATCTCAGAAAGCTGCTGCCAGCCTGTGTAGGCAACATTGCACTAGATCAACCAATTGGCTGACTCGATGTCAGGCACCTTCCTATGTTCCTAATCCCTTACATTGTTCCCGTAATAGCCAAGATTGCTTGTGAACTGGCTGATGTAGTTTGAGGCGTCTGAGGCAGAATCCTCGGAAACATCGTCATCTGCTTCATCATTCACTTTGTTCAATTCTTCATCAAGCTCCAGAGGGTCCTGGGAAACAGGGAAACAGGGGGTGGGGAGAGGGAAAGAGAACAAGAACCATAGAATCATAGAATTGGAAGGGATCATGTGGGTGATCTAGTCCAGCCCCCTGCAATGCCAGAATCTTTTTGTCCAATGTGAGACTCGAACCCACAACCCTGAGATAAAGAATCTCACGCTCTACCAACTGAACTATGCAGCTAATGGTTGCAAAAAACAAGCAAGCAAAAGCTGCCCTCCTGTGCATGTTTAATGTTGGAAGGACCCTGTAGAACAGACACAGGACACCTGCTTTGCATGCAGAAGGTCCCACGCTCAACTTCCTGATGGTATCTCCCGGTAGGGCTGGGAAATATTTCCTGCCTGAATCCCTGGAGAGCCGCTGCCGGTCAGTGCAGGCAATACTGAGCTGGGTGAACCCATGGGTCTGACTCCACTTTAGGCAATTTAAAAATACTTCCTATGTTCTAGGAAGCTGCCTTAAGGTTGGTACTTGTTACTCCCAAATGAATGGGGTGATGCTTGGATTGTCAGAAAGTGTGGATGGGTGGCTTTCAAAGAGGATTGGACCAATAGATCATTGCCAAAAACAAAAACCTTTGTATATTCCAAGCAGCCTGAGAAGAACAAATGTGAGCTATATTCTCTGCTTGCACTTTTAACAGAGATGAAGTTTGTTTCAATCTAAGTCCTTCTACTAGCCTAATGTCTATCACTTAAAATTAGGGTTGCCTTTTTATGCAGAAAAGTGATTACCTGTAAATCATCAGCGAATGTCTCGAGCACAACTCCTCTGACCTTGGTGGATTTAAAGTGGCTTCCCCACACACTATCATCGTTTGCATTTTTACTCCCAAAATGTGAAGAGCACATAGCAGAAAGTGGCGAAATAATGTGGTCAGTTCTGTCAAGCACAGAACATTTGATGCAAAACTTCATGCAGCTTTCAAATTAATCCAGATTATTTATTCAGATATTGCAAGTGCTAAAGTATTGTACGCACAGGAATTGGCAAGTGGATAGCTGAGGGGTAAGGATAGGTAAGTTTAAAAATGACAACGAACTATTGTAATATAAGTTTAACTGTAAGGAATGGGATGTCAGTTAGAAACAAATAGGGAAATAAAGCAGCAATGAGAGGAAACCTTGGATACATCAAAAATGGAGTCCTGGAACAATTGAAAAAAAATGTGTTAAATCTTTCTTGATTTGTGGCTGATCTGGTAAAATTTGGGAAATCAGTAAAAACGATATGGCCCACAAAAAGGAAAGAAATACATTTCCTCAGGGGTACTACAAACGTTCCATTACTATTTACTTTACAATAATTGAATAACTGAACTTTTCTTTTTAAATAATTTTTATTAAATTTTCTGTTTTACAATTTAAAATACTCATTTTGCATCCTTAAGTGATCAATGACTTCCCTTCTTCTCTTTCCATGGTTCACTTTACATATCACAAATCCCTGCATATATTACAAAAACTATACCATTCAGTGTTCCATTATTGCATCCATCCAAACTTAATGACACTCTTGAATTATTATTATTATTATTATTATTATTATTATTATTATTATTATTAACATTTATATACCACCCTATACCCAGGGGTCTCAGGGCGGTTCACAGAATAATGCTTAATGCTGCCAGTGTTTTCAGCTGTACACAATAATTTCCCATATATTCAATAAAAGTTTTCCAATCTTATTTAAACATATGGGGTTTTTTTGTCCTCTTATTCTATATGTTAAGTCTGCAAGCTGTGCATATTCCATCAGTTTAAGTTGCCATTCTTCTTCAGTTGGGACCTTGCTCGTTTTCCATTTGGGGGCTAACAAAACAGGAGCTGCAGTCGTAGCCTACATAAGTAACCCTATTTGACACCTGGGAATTTCAGTCTGAATTTATTAAGTCCAGGGCATTGAATAGTTGAACTTTTCAATATATTGGACTTAATAAATTTCTTTCTGTGCTCTTTGAAGCTAAAGCATCCCCTTGATAATTTCTAACTGGTGGGGGATCGAACCTGGAACCTTCCTGCCCCCCTGTATTGTCCTCACAACAGCTCTGCAAAGAAGGCCAGGCTGAGAGCTGGTGATGCGGCCCAAGGTTGCCCAGTAAACTTCATGTGGCTCAGTGAGGATTTGAACCCTGGCATAGCTGTCAAGTTTCGGATTTGAAAATAAGGGATCAGCAGTCTCACCTATCCCAGGGACAGTCACATGTCAGTGGTGGGTGGAGCCAGAAGCAAAAGTGGGCGGAGCAGCAATGTAAACTCCAAGCGGGCTCGGGCTCGGAGCGGAGCATACAGGAGGGCAGCCAGCAAAGTGGAGGGCAGCAATGGAGCCCCATCGTCTTCTTGTCTGATCCCATCAAAACAGGACAGGAAGGAGCAGCTGCTCAAAGGCAGCCAGTCTCCGCCCGCCAGCTAACCCTATTGGCCGGCTCGGCGGCAACGGATAGGGGCTGATGCAGGGGGAGGAATACACCCCCCTGTAAGCACAGGAAATGGCTCCCACTTGCTTTGAGGGATGAGGCTTTTCTCTCCAAGTAGGTGAGGTCTTCCCACCCAGTCCCTGGCCAGCAGGGGAGGAGCTGCTTCCATTAAAAATGGGAAATTTAAGGCAAATAAAAAATAAGGGAGAGCAGCGGGAAATTCCTTAAAATAAGGGAGAATCCCGGGGAAAACGGGATACTTGACAGCACTGAACCCTGGTCTCCCAAGTCCTAGCATGGCACTCTAAACTGCTGGACTGTGCCAGGTTGCAGCCAATGAAGTTTTACCAAGAGTAGACCCTCTGAAATTAATGCTCTTAAGACATAGTAGTAGCTATTGGACTGGTCACATTGTGCAGATGCCTGATTATCGTCTTCCAAAGCAACTACAGTGGTACCTCTGCTGGCGAACTTAATTCATTCCAGACATTTGTTCTTAACCTGAAACCGTTCTTAACCTGAGGTACCACTTTAGCTAATGGGGCCTCCCGCTACTGCCGCCACCGCGCCACTGCGTGCATTCTGTTCTCATCCTGAGGTAAAGTTCTTAACCCGAGGTACTACTTCCGGGTTAGCGGAGTCTGTAACCCAAAGTGTTTGTAACCCGAGGTACCACTGGACTCTATTCTGAACTTAAAAATGGAAAGCGTAATGCTGATGGTCAACAAAAGAAGTTTAAAGACTCTCTCAGGGTGAATCTAAAAAAATGTAGTATAAACACTGACAACTGGGAAACACTGGCCTGCGAGCGCTACAACTGGAGAACAGCTTTTACCAAAGGTGTTATGGGCTTTAAAGATGCTGGAACTCAGGACGAAAGGGGCAAATGTGCTAAGAGGAAGGCACACTTCGCAAACCCTTGCAGTTATCAACTCCTTTTTGGAAACCTATGTCCCCCACTGTGGAAGGATGTTTGGATCCAGAATTGGCCTCCACCGTCACTTACGGGATCACTGTTAAAACTGTGTGTTTCCCAGTTGTCAGTGTTTATACTACATTTTTTTAGATTCACCCTGAGAGAGTCTTTAAACTTATTTTGTTGACCATCAACATTACGCTTTCCATTTTTAAGTTCAGAATAGAGTATAGAAGACAATCTTGCTCAGCTATGAGTGATTGGCAAAGAAGATCATCATCCAAGCAAGAAGAAGCTGTTATTAAGAATCCTAATAATTATAGGTTAGTTTAGAAATGGCACTGAAAGTAAGAGCAGATTTTAAAACAATTTAAAATTTAAAAACAACACAAAATGGACACCCAATCAACCAGCTGTGGAAGCCCACTGGAACAAAGATGGCTTCAGCTGTTTTGGGGAAGTGCAGAAAATTGTGGCTGCCTGTAGTATTCTGAACAGGATGCTATTCCATAGAACAGGGGCAGCCACACTAAAAGCCCTTCTCTGAGATACTGAGGAGCTTGCCCATTAACTCCGAGGAGGTCTACTCTGAGTTGGACTAGCATAGGACACAATCCTTCAGGTCTTTTATCCAAACCAACCCGAAATCAGAGCCCTGCTAGTCTTCTTCCTCTTACCTTGAGGTCCGCTAGCTCTGAACCGTGGGCTGCTCTGCCTTCGAGTTGACCGCCAATGAAGAACAGGACAAGGAGGAAAGGAATTGCTAAGCCCATGGTGTTGGGGTTGGACTAGATGACTCTTGGGACCCCTTCCAACTCTATAATTCTATGATGGCCACCAATCTCCCTCTCCTCTTCCTTTCTTGGTGCAAAACCTGATGCTCTCCCCATCTTTATATCACTACAGGACCAGGAAATGTTAATGGCCAAAGAATGAACCCCACCACATTTCGTCACCAGTACTCAGTAAGGGATCTGAGATATACGGGGAGCCAGGAGAAGATTCCCTTTTAAAGTGATCTGTGGTGGCCTGATGGGAAGAACTTCTCAGTTCCCATGAAGAGCAACTGTGGGCGGCCAGTCCTCCCTTGTGACACCACATTCCTGTTGACTCAACTGGAGAGGCTTCGCACTCGCAAAGTGTGAAAGAAGCTCCAAAGCATCCCCTCTCTGTTTATCTCTCCAGGGAAACGGCTTCCGCAAGCAGGCTGGTAGATTCCAACAGTGGAAGGAAATGGGACAAAGATCTAGCTGGCTGGTAAACACATAGGAACATAACAGGAGCCCTGAAGGACCAGGCCAGTGGACCATCTAGACCAGCAAGCCCAGGGAGAAACCTGCAAGCAGGACTTGAACCCAAGAGCCCTCTTCCCCTGAAAGTGATATATTGATGGTATCTAACACAGAGTAAACTGCAAAAATGTATAAAACTACCAGTAAATCAAATAAGTGTTGGAAATGTAAAGAGAAAGAAGGTCCTTTTTATCATGTTTAGGGACGTTTTAGATGTTTGATGCTGTATTGTTTTTAATATTCACTTGGAAGACGCCCAGAGTGGCTGGGGAAACCCAGCCAGATGGGCAGGATATAAATAAATCATCATCATCATCATCATCATTATTTTATTATTGGTGGTGGTCTTGTAGTAAGGTTATAGCTTAAAGGGAAATGATATATAATGAAATGAAAAGGATGTTTAAAATAACATTTATATATAAAAAAACAAACAAACCACACATAAGGCTTTCTCTTGGAAATTATAGGGATAGAACTACCTAAATTGTATAGAAACTTATTCATGTATGTGACTACAGTGGCAAGAATGTTACTCGCCCCAAAATGGAAAGAAGCAGAAGTCCCAGTAAAGTAAGAATACATACAAAAACTTATGGACTATGCAGAAATGGCGAAGTTGGAGTCACAAGGGGGGAATGTTGGGCATTTCTCTTGGTAGAGCTAAGCCCTGGTTGCCCTGTTGGACGAGCCTCCGCAGCAAGTACCATTACTCAAGACATTGTGGTGGCTTCCAAGTGTCAATACCTTCTCCCACCCACTACTTTTAGTGTTGATTCTACTCACATCTTCAACCTCGTCCTCAATGCGGCTATGGTCGGTACCCAAAATTCTTTTAGCACAAACCAGGATCATTACAGCTAGCAGGATAGACCATTTCATAATGTCTCCCTTTGGTCAGCAGAAAGGAACAGAGATGAGGAAGAGTTGACGCTTGTCTTGGCTCTGCCTGAGATGGTGCTCTCTGCTTTCTTTATTTAACACTTTTTGAGCTCCGTTGGGTGATACTATCTATCTCTGGACTAAAAAAAAAAAGAAAGAAAAAAAGTGAAGTTTGGAAGAGCAATTAGCCGTTTCATGGAGCTCCTTGCCAGGGCGGAGTGGACTTCCTTCATTCTCCTTCCTTGACTGTTCTTCTGGTTCATTCCGCTCTGGGTCTCACCCTTCCCGAGTTTGACCATTCCTGATCCCAGTGCTGAAATGGAATCATGCACCATGAAGAACATAAGAAGAACTCTGCTGCATCAAGCCAGAATCCCACCTAGTCCAGCATCCTGTTCTCGAAACCAACAAGCGGGATTAGAGCACAAGAGCCCCCTCCCCTCCTGTGCTTTCCAGTAGCCAGTATTGCTGCCTCCAACTGTGGTGGCAGAGCATAGGCACAATGGCCAATAGCTACCAGTAACCCTCTCCTCCTCCATGAATTTGTCTAAACCTCTTTTATAGCCATCTAGTTTGCTGGCCGTCATTGTCTCTTGCTGGAGCAAGTTCCATAGTTTCTCTGTGTGCTGCATGGTGAAATACTTTCTTTTATTGGTCCCAAATCTTCCAACTTGCCTGAGTTTGTGTTCCTGACAGCTCTCTTCATTTGGACAAGACTTCACTGTTTTGAAGGAAGCTTCCTTGCCTTTAAGAGCTTCCTCCACTTAGCTTCTTATGCCTGTGTGCTCTTGGCCCTCATTGTACCTACCCTGGTTTGCGGTATAAACTCAAGTTGAGCTTCTAATATTTTATCTTTAAACAACTCCCAAGCATTTTGGAGTTATCTGACCCTCTTGACCAGGAATAGGCAAACCCAGCCCTCTAGATGTTTTGGAACTACAATTCCAATCATCCCTGACCACTGGACCTGCTAGCCAGGGATCATGGGAGTTGTAGGCCAAAAACATCTGGAGGGCTGAGTTGGCCTATGCCTGCTCTTGACTTTGCCTTTCTGTTTCCTTTTCCCCAACCTCCTCATTTGGAGAAGTCTCTCCTTTTGAAATTAGATGAAATTTGGTGGTGGTGGTGTGGACCAGGCTTGCCAGTACTATATGTGAAAAGGATCTAGGGGTCTTGGTAGACAACAAGCTAAACATGAGCCAACAGGCTGATGCAACAGCAAAAAAGCAGCTAATGCTACCTGAAGCTGCATCAACAGAAGTATAGTGTGCCATTTAAGGGAAGTAATAGTACCATTTTATTCTGCCTTGGTCAAACCACACCTGAAGTATTGTGTCTTGTTATGGGTGCCACAGTTTAAGAAGAATCTCGATGAGCTGGAATGTGTACAGACAAGGGTGACCAAGATTACCAAAGGTCTGGAAACCAAGCCTTATGAGGAACTGTTGAGGGAGCTGGGTATGCTTAGCCTGCAAAAGAGAATGACAGGAGATATGCTTTTGTTGTTGTTCAGTCGTTCAGTCGCATCCGACACTTCGTGACCCCATGGACCAGAGCACGACTGGCACCCCTATCCTCCACTGCCTCCTGCAGTTTGGCCAAACTCATGCCAGTCGCTTCAAGAACACTGTCCAACCATCTCATCCTCTGTCGTCCCCTTCTCCTTGTGCCCTCCATCTTTCCCAACATCAGGGTCTTTTCCAGGGAGTCTTCTCTTCTCATGAGGTGGCCAAAGTACTGGGGCCTCAACTTCAGGATCTGCCTTTCCAGTGAGCACTCAGGGCTGATTTCTTTAAGGAATGATAAATTTGATCTTTTTGCAGTCCATGTGACTCTCAAGAGTCTCCTCCAGCACCATAATTCAAAAGCATCAATTATTCAGCGACCAGTCTTTATGGTCCAGCTCTCACTTCCATACATTACTACTGGGAAAACCATAGCTTTAACTATACAGACCTTTTTCAGCAGGGAGATATGCTAACCATTTTCAAATATCTACCGGTAAATGGCTGTCACATGGAGGATGCTGTAAGCTTGTTCTCTGCAGCTCTGGAGGGTAGGTCCAGAACTGATGACTTCATCTTACAGGGAAGCAGATTCTGACTAAACATTAGGAAGTACGTTGTGAGGGTAAGAGCTGTTTGACAGTGGAATAGACTCCTTCAAATGGTGATGAAGCTTCCTTGCTTCGAGGGTGTGTAAAAGCAAGCAAATGCAGGGCTTTGACACTCCAACCATCATGTTGATAAGCTTCTGTCAGTTGATTGCTTCAAGGAAGATGACTTGGTAGAGGGTCCCAGCAGGAGCTGGGGTGTGTGAGTGTGTGCTTCCTGTGGAGTGATCAGGGAGAAGTTAATATGGAGATGAGCGGGAGGAGTGCCCAGTGCAGACAAGGGACACATGTCACCTGTAGTCCATTAGGTGCAAGGTGTGCCAGGTAATACTGAGCTTCCACGTGCAATGAAGGGATCTTGGAAAGGGATTAGAAAAGAGCCCTAATGCAGGGCGTTGACACTCCAACTATCAGCTGATGACCATCTGATATAAGTTGATTGACAGGTGGGCAGACACACCACTGTCACATTTGGCCCACTGGGGATTGTGGAGAAAAATATCTCACCTTCTTTCCCTATCCATTTCATGAGGGAAACAGACCCCTTTAATCCACATTGATTGCAGAAAACCTAAATTTCCTGGGGTGTGCTTGAATCCATCCCATAAAACACTCTTCAACTCAGTCTGGAGAAGTCCTGCCTCTGAATGGAGGGATGGAATTGGCTGGGGATGTGGGAGACTCTGCCCCTGTCCCTGTTTGCAAGTGTGGGAGAGCAGGTTGAAGGGGGTACAGGGGGTATTTTTAGTGGGTGAGGTATTCCGGTGGATATTAAGCGAGAAGAATCTTCTTCTATGGTTCTTGATGTTCCATATCTTCTATATACAGTAGGATTTGATTTATTTATTTGTCAGGCTTTGTAAACCACATCAGAATCACTCCTGATACAAAAAGTGGTATAAAAGTGCTGGGGGGGTGGGACATACCCACAAATCCTCAACAATTCAGCAGTTCAGATTGCAGGGGCAGAGGGGGGACTCTTGCTGCATTTGAAATATAACAAGTCAGGGGGGAAAGGAATTAACAACCCCCACCCTGCACATAATGATGGAGTTGCATGACCAATGTCTCATGTCGTTGGAGAACCAATGAGGTGGTGAGAAACGTTAGGTACCATGGGGAAGTAACCCCCTGTGCCCTGCAGAGCCTTGGGAATGAAGTTGAGTTGCCTGTACCTACAAATGAGGCATGGAATCTACTGAGGAGGTCCTGTTCCCAACAGCAATGCAATTTAACAGATGAACCACAACGCAGGTAAAATCAATGATCAGGGAAACCTTGGCCAGATGGGGATGATATGGGGCATTTATTATGAAAGTCGTTGCAGCCTCATTAGGCCTGGAATGGTGCATGTTCCTTGGTATGTGATGCTTAAACGAACTGAACTGGAAAGTGTGCCCTCTTTGTAGTAAAGAGAGGACATTCAGCAGAGCTCAGAACACATTTTCTTCTTCCTTATCATGAGACAGAGTAGCAGAGGCTATATTGAATGAGAGCACATAGCACTGCATCTGGCTACATTGTGACCCCTTTTTGCTCCTGGCCTCCTCATATCCCTGCCTCTGCTGCTGCTACCTCACTTTGCCCCTCAGACATCCTTGCTTGCTTCTCTTGCGTTGGGTGTGAGGAGATTTGAAAGTGAACTGTCAGGTCTACCCGCAAATGAAACTTCCGATAAGAAATAATGAGTCTTTGACAGGTTTTTAATCATTTATTTACAACAACACGGACGCGGGTGGCACTGTGGTCTAAACCACAGAGCCTAGGGCTTGCCGATCTGAAGGTCGGCGATTTGGTCCCTGCTCCTGCCAGCATAGCAGTTCGAAAGCACATCAAAGTGCAAGTAGATAAATAGGTACCACTCCGGCAGGAAGGTAAACGGCTTTTCCGTGTGCTGCTCTGGTTCACCAGAAGTGGCTTAGTCATGCTGGCCACATGACCCGGAAACTGTATGCCGGCTCCCTTGGCCAATAAAGCGAGATGAGCGCCGCAACCCCTGAGTGGTCCATGACTGGACCTAATGGTCAGGGGTCCCTTTACCTTTACTTTACAACAACACACACACAGAGGCATTGTGCCAACCTCTCTCAAAGGAACCAGTTGTTCACTCTGAATTTCCTCCTCCTCTGCAACAGGAAGCGCACCAATTCCCCAATCTCCACCCTCTGTGCTTCCATTGCTCCTTAACCCTTTTGTACCCCCTAGTCTGAGGGGAGGGAAGGAGTTCACTCCACACTCTCAAAAGAAGAGCCCTCCAAATGCCCCCTTCCCTCCTGGTTGCTCAGCAACTATCTCAGTCTATTTCCTCCTCCTACTCAGAGTCTTCTGAATTTACTGTTCTCTCTGGTGGGGTTGTGGAAGGAAAGATGGGCCAATTATCATCTTCCTCCTCTGATAAAGGCTGCTCTGTCTGACACATATTGTTGCATGACATTCATGGGTAAACATTGGTGCCATGAGTGATGCCACCATGCCTTGCTTCATTGCCTTTTGGTGGCATTTAAATAGCTACTGTTGGGACCAGGATTTTGCACCAGGTGGAGTCTTTGACTGAGCAGGCTTCTTCATATGTCCCCAAAATAAGCAGAGGAGCAAAGGAGAGTGTCAAGGGCAGGAGCCCTCCTTCACTCCAAGGACCTCACCCATTCACTGCCTATGTGCTCTCATTCAATATGGCCCTGTAAGGTGAAGCCATTGCTTCTGACCTACCCTCCAGAGCTGGAGAGAACAAGCTTACACCATCCTCCATGTGACATCCGTTTAGATATTTGAATATGGCTAGCATATCTCCTGCCATTCTCTTATGCAGGCTAAATATACCCAACTCCCTCAACAGTTCCTCATAAGGCTTGGTTTCCAGACCCTTGGTTATCTTGGTCACCCTCTTCTGCACACATCCCAGCTCATCAATATTCTTCTTAAACTGTGGCACCCATAACAAGACACAATGCTTCAGGTGTGGTCTGACCAAGGCAGAATAAAATGGTACTATTACTTCCCTTAAATGAAACACTATACTTCTGTTGATGCAGCCTCAGGTAGCATTAGGTTCTTTTTTGCTGTTGCATCACCCTGTTGGCTCATGTTTAGCTTGTTGTCTATAAAGACTCCTAGATCTGTACTGGCAAGACAGGTCACCACTGCCACCCACAAATTTCATCTGATTTCAAAAGGGAAAACTTCCCAAAAATGCTGAGGTTGGGGAAAAAGTCAAGAGGGTCAAATAACTCTAAAATGCTTGGGAGTTGTTTAAAGATACAATATTAGAAGCCCAACTAGGGTTTATACTGCAAACCAGGGAAGGTACAATGAGGGCCAAGAGCACACAGGCATAAGAAATAAATTGGAAGAAGCTATTAGAGGCAAGGAAGCTTTCTTCGAAGTCTTGTCTAAAGGAAGAGAGCAGTAAGGAACACAGATTCGGGCAAGTTGGAAGATTTGGGACCAATAAAAGAAAGTATTTCACCATGCAGCACATAGAGAAACTATGGAACTTGTTCCCACAAGAGACAATGATGGCCACCAAGATAGATGGCTATAAAAGAGGTTTAGAGAAATTCATGGAGGAGGAGGGGGTTACTGCTATTGTGGCTATGATCTGCCACCACGGTTGGAGGCAACAATACTGGTTACTGGAAAGCACAGCAGGGGAGGGGGCTTGGTTTTGAGATCAGGATGCTGGACTAGGTGGGATTCTGGCCTGATGCAGCATTGTCCTTCTTATGTTCTTAACAGTGCATGATTCCATTTCAGCACTGGGATCAGGAATGGTCAAATTCGGGAAGAGTGATACCCAGAGCAGAACGAAACAGAAGAACTGTCAAGGAAGTAGAATGAAGGAAGTCCACTCAGCCCTGGCAAGGAGCTTAGTGTTCTCCATGCCATCATGAAACGGCTTATTGCTCTTCCAAACATCACTTTTTCTTTTTAGTCCAGAGATAGATAGCATCGCCCAACAGAGCCTAAAAAGGGTTATATAAAGAAAGCAGAGAGCACCATCTCAGGCAGAGTCAAGACAAGTGTCAACTCTTCCTCAACTCTATTCCTTTCTGCTGACCAAAGGGAGACACCCTGATTCTGAGCCATCATGAAATGGTCTATCCTGATAGCTGTAATGATCCTGGTTTGTGCTACAAGAATTTTCGGTAATGAGGAGAGCCACATTGAGGACCAGGCTGATGTCCTAGTTGATGTGAGTAGAATTAACACTAAAAGCAGTGGGTGGGAGAAGGTATTGACATTTGGATGCTACCACAATGTCTTGAGTAATGGTACTTGCTGTGGATACAGCCAGGGCTTAGCCCTACCAAGAGAAATGCCAAGCATTAATTTATTTTTAACTGCATTCAAACTCCGACCCCCCTCAAAAGGTATTCGAGGGTCAGAAAACAAAGGACATGGAGGGAGGGATGAAGAATCTCTAGACGGGAAAATAAGCAAACTCTTTTTAAATTTTACCAGGGCAATGTCAAGCACATCTTCAAGCGCAATGCGGGCCATGGCAGCCACAACAGCGGCAGGAGTAACAGGCACGGATCAGGACACTCAGGAGTCGACAGTGCTGACATAGCAAGCAGCTGGGGTGCTGATGCGCCCAGCTCCTCAGGTCACGGTGAGGACGTAGAAACCTTATTGGAAAAATTAGTAGAAGTAACACTAAATGCTGTGTGTCTGTTTGTGTGTGTGATCATGGAATCTTATTTTTATTTTATCAGGGTAAAAGGCCACTATTCAGTCAAACTATTTGGTTTAAACAGGTTTACCTTCTGATTGGCCAGGCAGCTCTTCTGAGCATGCTCAATGATCTAAGGCCACACCTGCAAAGGTCTGGCATAATCTTTACCTGTTTTTTTTGTGCCAGGCAAAAACATTTGGCTTCTTAAGGGTGATGTTGTGGCCTGTTTCAGTGGGGAGGGATCTGGGAAGCTGTATTTTTAGTTTAAATTGGAATTTCCAGGTTGCTTTGAATGTACACCACTTTGGGTCACCCTATTAGAAAAGCAAATAACACATGGTGGTGATAGTTTAATTAAATTTATTCATTGCTTGTTAGGAAAAAAGAGATCTCCAAGTGACTTGCTACATGCCTGCATTGTAGGAGTTTAGACTAGATGACCCATTGGTTCCCAACTGTATGGTTCTTCCATTCAATGCACATTTCGACAGCATATTATTAAGGGGGTGGGGGTGGTGCCCATTTCATTTGTTGATCTCATGAACCCCTGGCCATGAGTAAGTAGCTCCAGATCCCATTGCAGGCAGAACCCTTCCTCTACACATATGAGTTCTGCAAGGGCAAAAGATCAGAGGAAGAGAGCTGACTGGCTGTGCCCCTCTTGGGTCAGTAGTAATTAAGAAGCTAACAGGTGAGAGGAAGGCTGATGGAAGTTATGGGGCACTGTGCCTCATTCATCCTGAGGCATTAGCCCATTCATGCCCATAGCATTGGATGCAGCCCAATGAAAATGATGAGCAGTCGTGTCCCATCCCCCCCATCTACACTGACCTTCCTGAAGCAAATTGAAAATATGTTCAGGGGAGGAAAGTCACTGATAGGCAAGTCAACATTGGGGGGTTAGAAAGCCACTACTGCAGCAGTGAGGCCTTAACCTCTCTTCTTTCTTCAAATAGGGCATCTTGATTCAGCAGGGCATTCAGCATTGAGTTCAGGAGGGCACCACAGCAATTCAAAACGTGCCAGCGTTCAATGAAGCCACATAAGACAACGAGCCAGTGCAACAGAGTAGTCCTCATTGTGGATCTTTCTCCTCAACCCAGAATGCAGAATCCCAGATTGATCTAAAGATCAGTTCCATTGGACCCCACCCAACAACATATCTGAGGACCTTGATGTTTATGGGTTCTGTTCAGCTCCAGGTCTTTAGCGGGGGAAGTGGGGTGGGCAGGAGTTCTTCATTTCATGCACAGGTCCACTCTGCCACCCATCCCAAAAGGCTCTGGAAGGGCTGGAATTGGAGCCTATTTCAGGGAAAGAACATGCATAGCCATAACCACATAGCATGTCCCTACACATCACAATAGTGGTGGAAAGAGGAGCTTAACAGAATCTGTGTGACATCAAGCAATCTACAAACTCCTTACTGTACAATCCTACATAGGAAACTATCCTTAATATAACTGCAAAGAACAAAACATTATTTGTTTTAATTTCTGTAACCAATGATCAAAGTATTGATTAATTACCAAAGCTGTAGACAGAGCTTTTAATAACTTTGATGTTTTCATTTCTTTTCCTCAATTGTGGCAAGAGGAGAAATGTTTCGGTTGATTTTTTGTTTTCACATAATTAATAAAGAGGGCATTGCACGGCACATCGCTCCTTCGTCTATTTTTTCTTAAATGTGTCATTTCTGTCCTTGAATTGTGATCATGCCTCCTGCTCGCCTGGACGGAGAGATGTGTGATTGTAGAAAATGACAGAGGTTTGCAGCAGATTTCATTCAGTGTGTAATTTAAGGGTTAACTCTGTTATGCGTAAGGTCAGCAAACCTAGAAGGTGGTGTTGGAGGCATTGCATTTCTTAGGCCAGCCTATCCAGACATGTAGATTCTGATGTGTTTGAATCTCTTTTCATGTTAACCTTATTATTTTTAAATGTTTTTAAAATCATTTTCAACTGATTTTTAATCATGCATCACACACAAACACACCTTAGAGGTTTTACTACAAACATGGTATATATAAATTTTGTTAAATAAAGAAAAGAAACAAGCCAGGTATGATCTTCATGGGGGTAGCACATGGTCTGCTTGGCTGCTTAGTTTCAAGGGGGATTTTCCACTGTATGTTTGGTTGCTTGTCTCCCTGCCCTGTGCAAGTCCTGGCTTAAGAATGACCAAAACGTCTATATCTATTTCCCCTCAAATTATACACTGCTTTTGTTCTGTTTGCTCAGTAAATTAGGAAATGTTATTTTCCATTGGCAGAGTTTTAATTAATGGTATGACAAAACCCACTATTTGATTTCTAGAACCTGTTTCTTCCCCTGAGAAAGAAATCAATTTTTCCTGCACACAAGAAATTCTTTAGAAATAATTCAGAAAGACTTCGTTTTTATGAATAACAACACACCAGGGATGGGAAGATTTTCACTTTTGTAGAAGCCACAAGTTGTCTTTAGAAGAAAAACCCACATGGGCTTGTTTTAATAATCAAGAGATTGGCATTTGTCCTGCGGCAGGCAGGTGGCGCTGTGATCTAAACCACTGAGCCTCTTGGGCTTGCCTACAGAAGGTTGGCAGTTTGAATTTGTGCGACAGGATGAGCTCCCGTTACTCTGTCCCAGCCTCTGCCAACCTAGCAGTTTGAAAGCACACCAGCAGAAGTAGATAAAGAGGTACCGCTGCGGCAGGAAGGTACTCTGGCTTCCATCACAGTGGAAAGCTGTCTGTGGACAAACGCCAGCTCCCTTAGCCTAAAAAGCGAACTGAACACTGCACCCCATAGTTAAGGTTGACTAGAATTAAGCATCCAGGGCTCCTTTACCTTTACTTATCTGTCCTTCAAATCTGTTCCTTTTAATGGCCCCACCCTCTGAGGATCCAATTTCCTACATCTACCATTCTGGGGCAAATCTTGTATGCACAGCCACACCTTGTTCCCAACTTATGCCTCTTTCCCTGGGTGTCTATGGGTATCTGCCGCCTTTTGTTTGACTCTTTGGCTACATCCAAGCATTCTTTCAACAAATTATGCATAGCAGCCATTTCTTCAACAAAGTCTTCCGCTGTTGGTCCTGACAGATTGTCTGTCTATGAAGAAAAGGTGCATGGATGATGCCCGTGACTGGCAAACAAAAAGTGAGTCTGCTGCGTAGATGCATGAAGGGCATTGTTGTAAGCAAACTCTGCCAAGGGCAACTTTGGCACAAAGTCATCTTGCTGACAGTTCACGTAACACCTAAGATACTGCTGTAGGGTGGCAATGGTCCTCTCTGATTCACCGTTTGTCTCTGGGTACTTGGCCGAATTGAAGCACACTTCTACCTTGAGCAGCTGCGTGAGTTCCTTCCAGAACTGTGTGGTGAATTGGGTCCCTCTGAGATTACTCTGAGGGTGAGCCCATGCAACACAGGATCTACAAAGAGCTGAGCCCTGTCTTGTGCGGTCAGTAGCTCCCTGCAGGGTACGAAGTGCGCCATCTTTGTGAACAGGTCTACTTCTAGCCAGATCACTGTCTTTCACTGTGACTCTGGTCGATCGGTAATGACATTCATGGCTATAGCTTCCAACAGCCAATGCGGTGTAGGTAGAGGTTGTAGCAGACCTGCTATTGCTTCTCTGGGTCTGTTTGCCTGGTGGCAAGTTTTGCAGGTTCTCACATACTCCTCCTTTCCCATCCTTGGCCACCAAAACTGCCAAGTCATTTGGTCTAGCATCTTATGTTGCCCAAAGTGTTCTACATGGGGTTTCATACGCATCCTCCCTTGTCTTCCATTGTAACTCAGAAACTTCTGCGACTGACCCAGCTGCTAACAGCAGCTGTTCTGGCTTCAGGATGTGCCAATATACTGAAACTGGCTCTTCTTCCTGATACTCCAGCGTCCTGGAGACAGTTGTCTGCCCATTGATTCTGACAACCCGCTACATAATGTACCCTAAAGTCAGCTCTGTCTCTGACATTGGATAGAGGCAGTTTGTGAGCATCTGAGCCCCTGGCAGGAGGTCTATCTTACAGTCAGAAGGCCTGTGGGGTGGCAACTTGTCTCCTTCCTTCTCCTAGAACACATCCCTGTAAGTCCTGTATTTTGGAGGCAACTACTCTTCCTATCCTGTTAGGGGTCCCAATACTTTGAGATCCCCAGGACTGCTGCCACTACTGGGGCCTCAACACTATCAGCAACGAAGCTGGCAGTAACCTGAAGGAAATGTTATGGACCTCTGTCCCTACACTATCACTGGGTCATGTCTGGATAGCCACGTCATCCTCAAAACAAGAGGGTAGGCGGCTAACTTTGTGACATGGAACGTGGCTTGCTTCCTGTGGCCAGGCAGCTCCAAAATGAACGGTACAGTTGCGTGTGACATTCTCCAGGATTCTAGGGACCTCCCATTTATGGCTCGCATCTCAAGTGGAGCCACCAGTCTCTGCATGTGTAGGCCGTGTTCCTCTATGAAGTCCTGATCCACAAAATCTGTAGAATTGCAGGATTTTCAACTCAGTCTTTAATAGTATCAAGAAGTCAGCGAAAAGAAGATGAAGGGGAACATGAAGGAGATGAAGAAGAAGCTCAGGATGAAGATAGAGGAGAAACTCAAGGAACACGAAACTCATAGACGAGCTGAAGGAGAAGTTGCAAAACGAAATAATGGGATCTGTGAGTAGAAGTAACACTAGATCCATTGTGTGTGTGTTTATTTGGGGAAGGAAGGTACTGGCTCTCTGAAGCCCCTCAACATATTTAGCAATGATGCTTGTCCTGAAGGTAAAAAGTAGTCCGAGTTGTATACAAAGTTAGTCATACTCAGAACAGAAACACTGAAATTAATGCACTTTACTTATTTAGGCCTGTAATTACAATGGGTCTACTCTGAAGAAAACTATGCATACACACATACATGTACATGTACACATAGCTTTGTATTTGAAACATAACCCCAAAACAAGGCCATTAAGTATGGCATATTAATAATAAAAGTTGTTGTTGTTGTTGTTCATTTTGTTGCTTTGGAGCTAGTTCTCCAATCCATTAAGGTATTCTTGAATCCTGATTCTGTTTTCTATGGCATTGGCTACCCCTCCCAGTTTGATGTCATCTGCAAATTTGATGAACATCCCCTCAATTCCTTCCTCCAAGCCATTTATATAGATGATGAATGAAAATGGGCCTAGGACAGAAACCTGTGGTGTTTTCCCCTTTCTTCCATTTCTTATACAGCCCACTCTTAAATCTGTGCCCTCTTCTGAGAGTGTGTTGGAGGGCCCACCAACATCCTGGACCCAGAATGTTCTGCTGCACTCCTGGACAGATATCTTGTAGGTTCACATTCAAGAGACCAAACAACAAGCTAGAATGCTAAGATTTATTTGCAGTTGCTGAATTCTGGCTGAATTCTGGGCTGCCCATGAAATCTGGATTCAGGGCTTAAGGACTACGGGAGCAGGGTGGAGGTATCAAGCAGTGAAGGTAAGCCATTGAGATCTTTGGGTGAAACTGCTGAGCATCAGGGTTGATTCCAATCTGCTTCTCAGTTTTCTTCGGCCATAGTGGCTGCCTCTACATCTGTGAGGTGAAAGCAAAGGGCAGGGGATTCGTTCCTCTGAGAGGCCAGCTATGATCTTCTTTATGAAAAAGGCAGGAATCACAGAATGTGAGAGCTGAGAGGGACTGGAAGTCATTTAGTCCAGCTCCTTTCATTACATACAACCTGAAAGTAAAGTGTCCCCAGCATGTGGCTGTCTAAATGGGCAGACTTTCTCTCACTCCAAAATATGACTCTGTTGGGATTGGGTCCATTGTCCCCCTGTTTTTACCATCAGGAATTGACTCCCAGTGTTCTATCCAAATCTACCCTCCTCAGGGGCGGAGGAAGGAGGGGGCGATGGGAGCGCACCACCCCCATTGGCGCGATCCCGGTGGGGTTCCATCGTGGCTGCCCCCTGCCAGCACTGGGCTCCCCGCCCCTGCAGGCTGCATGCCCCACCCCCAGAACATGCACAACGCCCCCGTGGGCAGTGCGCCCTGCCCCAGAATGTGTGTTACGCCCCTTTGGGCGGGGCGCCCCTCCCCCCTGGGATGCGTGCCGGCCCTGCCCCCACCTGCTCCCCGCCCCTGGTGCTGGAGAATGAAACTCTGCCACTGACCCTCCTGCAACTTAAGCCACAAGACCCACTCCTCCGCTCTGGGGCAGCAAAGGATTATTCTTTGCCATCTTCCATTTGACAGCCCTCCATGTATGTAAAGAATGCCCTTGTCTCCCCCATTCAGTCTTCCCTTCTCCAGCTATAACCTTTCTTCCTAGGGTGTGTTTCTGAGGTCTCTGCTCATCCCCATTGCCCTCCTCCAAAACCCTTCCGGGTCCTCTATTGATTGCCTTCTCATCTTCCTAGAAGAACATACAAGCTTTCTAATATCTGAGCAAAAGACATCCAGCAAGTCATTAACGTCCCATCATGGATACTTCCATGTGAGAGCCTGTGTGGTGTAGTGGTTAAGAGAGGTAGACTCGTAATCTGGGGAACCGGGTTCGTGTCTCTGCTCCTCCACATGCAGCTGCTGGGTGACCTTGGGCTAGTCACACTTCTCTGAAGTCTCTCAGCCCCACTCACCTCACAGATTGTTTGTTGTGGGGGGAGGAAGGGAAAGGAGAATGTTAGCCGCTTTGAGACTCCTTCGGGTAGTGATAAAGCGGGATATCAAATCTAAACTCTTCTTGTTGTTCTTCTTCCTTGCTAGGAAAGCTGCAGCTGCTAAATTCTTGTCTGCTGCCCCACAGTTAAAAGAGCCCTTGCGATGAACAGAAAAGCCCATACCAACCTCTTTCAGCTGCACTGACGGTATCTATGTAGCCAATTGAGCTCATACAACGACATATTTTTCTGCCCTATAAGTAAAAAGGGATGCTGTTTAACCTCTTGGCAATGTATCTCCAGTACATTTTTTAAAAAACAACTGAACAGCTATTCCACTCCCCCCCCCCCATTGCCTCTGAATCCTGGGAATGGTTGGTTGAACAGCAGGATACTTACAGCACTCTCAAAACAGGAAGTTGGGCCTGTGCAGTCCACACGTTGGGCCCTTGTGCAGCTCATGAGAGCCAGAACAGACAGCAAAATCAGAAGATGCTTCATGATGGATGGAAATGGAACTGGTACTGGCTTTGAATAGACTACAAGGAAAAGGGGTGGGGGACCATGATTATATTTTTACTGACCTTTAGAAAACATGCAATAAACACAGAACAACAGAGGCAATGGGAACAATGTCTACAACAACGTTTGGAGTCATATCACAAAAGGTTAATGTCACAGAACACATGAGGAAGTGATTTAGAATAAAACTTAGGGCATATGTCCTAAAAGGCCTCAACCCAGTATACCTGAAGGAGCGTTTCCATCCCCATCATTCAGCCCAGATACTGGGATCCAGCTCTGAGGGCCTTCTGGCAGTTCCCTCACTGCAAGAAGCGATGTTACAGGGAACCAGGCAGAGGGCCTTCTTGGTAGTAGCGCCCACCCTGTGGAATGCCCTCCCATCAGATGTCAAGGAAATAAACAACTCTCTGACTTTTAGAAGACATCTGAAGGCAGCCCTGTTTAGGGAAGTTTTTAATGTTTGATGTTTTATCATGTTTTTAATATTCTGCTGGGAGCCACACAGAGTGGCAGGGGAAACCCAGCCAGGTGAGCAGGGTATAAATAATAATAATAATATTATTATTATTATTATTATTATTATTATTATTCCTTATATATGAGCAGAATATGGGCTAATTGGCATGTAGTCTGGGCAGGTGAGAAGATTTCAGAAAGAACAAAACACTTACCTGAGGCAGTGTTGGGTTGTGGGCGTCCCTTAGGCGCTGTTGTCAGACATGGCCTGTGGGTGCTGCGGGTGCCCTTTGGCTTGATGGACACATTGGGGTGTAAGTTGGTAAAGGGGGTCATGGTATGACTCTTCGGTTTTTACACCAAAGGTCCTTGCAGCAGGAAGGGAAGAATTGCAGGAAACCTTGCTGCATGCAGACTATATGCAGCTGTGACTCCCATCTATTAATGAACATCTGCCCGGACTTTGTTTAGATTTGTTTACATTGGTTGAACCTGACTAGCTAGTTTGTTTTGCAGACCCTCAAGTTACATTTATTAAATATTACCGATTTATCCACTTGTGGTTGTGTTGACCCTTCTTCCTGGTGTGCTAGCATGTTTCCTTGGTACTGTCTCTAAACTGTCCCTCCAAACCCAAATAGGAACATCTCCCCACCTCCCTGAGTAAGAGGGTTCTCTTCATTTCTGCCTTGTTCTCAGGGAACGTAGAGTTTCTTCACTGAAATAATTAAGTGATGAACAGTCTCCCGCACCTTGCCCTGCTTACAAGGGGGATGTAAGTGGGGAGGTTGGAAGAAGTACAGGAAAACAAAAAGGCTGCAGAGTGCAGACCACCACTTGGATTTAGATACCATTGACTCCACAGAACATATGAAAACTGTTAATAATGGACCATCTAAAATCATTTGTTAAAAAGGATCAATGAAAGAAACATTTTTTATTAATTTTTTTGAAATTTTCCAATTAAAAGCACAAATCATTACATGGTTAAACGTTTCGTACTCCCCCCTCTCCCACCGAGGGGAGCAAAGTATCTGAACCCCTCTCTCACAGGAGTACATAAAATCATTTCGCGTTTAACTCCATACTTTACAAAAATCATTGCTTAACCCCAACCCACTTCCTGGGCCAGGTATTCATACATCTTACAATTTCATCTTTTAGATAGACTTCCTCAGATCCCCCCTGCTGACTTCATAGTAATACATAATTCCAGTTTTGCTCTCATCTTCTAATCTAATTTAAACCACATTTCTTTCCTCCTTAACACTTTTATAAACATTAATATTCCACAATTAATTACTAACATTTCTTCACTACTTCAGTCTCATTTTACTTCTGCACTTTCCTTATTCCTCAACCAATTTTATCTACTCTAACCACATTTTCAAAACTACTCCCCTTTTTCTTACCCCCTTCCCTCCTTTCGGCCTCAAAATTTTTGGCTGATATTTTCTAACATTGTCCATTATCACGGTGTCCATATCCATTTGTCAAAACCATATATAAGTAAAATACTGTCTAATAAGTCCAATCTTTTTATCCTACCCAAACCCTTTCAAAGAGCCCGACCCAAAAGTCAAAAATTTCTGGTTCTTGTTCCTGTATGTCTTCTTGCAGCCTTATAACGTTCTCGCAGTGAAATGGCGCAGCCCTAGGTAGTTGCGCTTGTTCAACTTCCTCCTGAACCACAACATTCTCATTGTCCATTTCTTTTTGCACACAGACTTCCATTGAGATTTCTTCTTTAAACTTTTCTTCTTCCTTTTGAACTGATATTAAATCCTCTGATCTATCCTTAATCTCAAGTCTTTCATTCTGTGCAATCTCTTCTATTCCTTTTTTTTAATAAGAATTTTATTGGTTTTCAACATAATAAAGACAATACAATACAACAATACAACAAACAAATAAAACAACACAACAATCAAAACAGAATAAAAGACAAATAAAAACCACCACTAAAACACCAATATTTCTTTATCTTACTTAGAAAAAAAAATTTCTTGTTTGAATCTAATCGGGTGACTTCCCCCGTTTTCTCTCCTTTGTTTCCAATTCTAATTTACTTTAATAACTTCTCATCTCTGAAATTTAAATCATCCAAAATATCAAAACAAACTTCTTAATAATCATTTTTTACTTCATAATATAACCTATAACTTCTTAACTCCAATCTTACATCTTATTTTACTTAAACTGCTGCTAATGAACATTTCACATATCTCTTCACTAGTTCAGAATCTTAAACTCTTAACACACTGACTTCAGGGTACCATGGTGAGCCATCCTACTTATATTTTAAATATTCTCACCCTATCCCTCTTCTAACCATTTTCCTTCGCCATCTCGGGGTCGCCCCCCAGACATTTCTCCATCTTTTTAACACATCATTGTCCAGAATGTCCTCTTTTTCTTTGAAGCCAAAGGTCCAGACGCAGTCCATAAACATCCTTGCATGGAACTCCAGGGAATTCAAATCATCATCTTCCAGCATCTCCATTTCAAAGTTCCAATCATCTTCTAATTGTAGTTTCACAAATCTTTTACCCATCATTCCTGGGCTCTCACCCCAGAAATTGGATGTAAATTGTATTCCAACCCTGAGTCTCTCACACCAACAGGGTTTTCCATCTTCTCGGAGTTGCGCAGTCACTGTACTTTGTTTCTCAAAAACTTCCTCAAGTTCCCTAGCAAGATTTTTTTCCAGTTTACCAAAGTTCTCAAGAGTCTTTCCTGTAGCATATAACTTTTCCTCGACATCCTGGTTCAACAAAATTAACTTCTGGTTTATCAATTCCAACTTCAAAAGAATAATCCTTTGTTCATGTGTCAGTCTCGAGTCTAGAGCCAGTTTGAAAACGAAACCAAGCATGGTAGAAGTAGGGAGAGGGGATCAAGTTTCAGTACTTTTCCATCTTTAGCCATAAATTTTAGCCGCCATTTTCCCCCGGGTCAGGGTGGAAAGATTGTAATCCAACGATTTCAAAGAAGAAATATTTCTAATCACTTAATTCCCCTGTAAGGGGTTCAGCCAGTCTCACATATCAAAAGCTCCGTAGAAACTTTGTATCCACTGCTGCAGCAGCAGCTAAAAACAATGTTATCTTCTTCATACAACAAAGGGAGGAACGGGCTTCCTTTTTCACGTTCCTCCCGGAGTGCCAATTAACAGAAATTTAAAGTCCAATTGACTCCGTACTCACGGCCTCCGTGATTCTTCTTTTTTTTCTCTCCAATCAGGTAGAACAACGCGCTCAGTGCCGGCGGCAGCCGCCGCTTCACCAGCCCGGTTGGGGCATGCCTCCAAAGCTCGGCGCTGTTGTCCCTTCACTCCCGCGCCCCTTTTACAAGGGTAACGGGAGAAGGGTTCGGCGCCATAATGGGCTCGCTGGAGAGCCTGTGCCGCGGGACGCTCGACCCGCGGTTTAGCGGAGCCCCGCTGTGCGGTAGCGGGGCTCCTACCCCCGGGCTGGCCTGGGTCGTTTCACTACCGAAACGACCCACGACCGCCCGCAATGGCGTCCTAGCCGGAAGTCGCAATCTCATCTATTCCGACCGACTGTCCCCAGTGCTGCACTCCTTCAACTAGCTGCTGCAAGAGTTCCAAAGTTTTTCCCTGAAATTCCGGTGACCATTTTTGCTGTGCCATGCTCAAGGTCGAAAAACAACTTTCCAGTCAAAACAACTTATTTTCTTTCTGCAGACAGCGCCATTTTGCTTTGTTCATACCGAGTTTTTCGAGACCCACAGAAAGAAGGGGTATATATTTTCCAAACCAAATCCAATCAAATCAGATCTCAAATCCAAGTTCCCTTTTACAGGGAAAACAGTTATAGAAGACTTCTCTGTTTCAAAACTTTCACAACAGCTTCGGTTACGATGTATCACTGTCTCTTACTGTATCAACTGTCAGGGACCGACCTCCGTTTTTAAAGTCCCTTCCAAGCCAAATTTTAAAAATGTTTTTCCTTCTTTAAATTGGTACTTACAGAGTCCAAATAGGTTCCGAATCTTGGAGAAATTGAGCGCTCCTCCTGCCAGCAGCCGCTACTTCACACTGAAGAGGTAGTGGTTTATCCACAATACCCAAGCCTGCAACCCCGCTCGTTCCGTTAGCCCTTACTAGGGCTTACCGGAGAGTAGGGGAGGCTCATGGGGGTATCCACTGGATCCATGCCTCCAGGACGCCCTTCCTGGAGTTTTTCTGGGGGGTTGCAGCGCAGTTGCGACTCCCCCTTCCCCCTCAGCGATAGAGAAACCTCAGAGCAGAGGTTTCACCCGACTGTGCAGCTCGGCGTCCAACAGGAAGTCTCAATAAAATAAACTTTAAAAAGATGCTTGCATATATTTAAATAAAGAAGGCTGATCACTGAAGAATTGATGCTTTTGAATTTTGGTGCTGGAGGAGACTCTTGAGAGTCCCATGGACTTCAAGAAGATCAAACCTATCTATTCTTAAGGAAATCAGCCCTAAGCGCTCACTGGAAGGACAGATCCTGAAGCTGAGGCACCAATACTTTGGCCACCTCATGAGAAGAGAAAACTCCCTGGAAAAGTCCCTGATGCTGGGAAAGATTGAGGGCACAAGGAGAAGGGGACTATGGAGGACGAGATGGTTGGACAGTGTTCTCGAAGCTACTAACATGAGTCTGACCAAACTGCAGGAATCTGAAGAAGAATCTTCGTATCTGAAGAAGTGTGCATGCACACGAAAGCTCATACCAGGAATAAACTCAGTTGGTCTCTAAGGTGCTACTAGAAAGAATTTTCGATTTTGTTCAAACTGCAGGAGGCAGTGGAAGACAGGAGTGCCTAGCGTGCTCTGGTCCATGAGGTCACGAAGAGTCGGATACAACCAAACAACTAAACAACAACAACAACAAATAACATTTAAATACAATTATATATAAAGTTGCACATTAAAATCATTTGCAGAATTAAAGTAAGGACACTGGCAAACACCCCCTTGGATAGGTGCCCTAGAATCCTGGCACCCCACACAGGAGTTTTTGACCAACATTTTCTCTTCCCTTTGATCATTTTTAACTGCAATTTCTTTCCCCAGATATTTCTGGGGACAGCACTGGGTTTGATCTAACTGCTGCAGTCAAGAAGAAAATGACGTTCTTACCAAGCTAGTGGTCTTTGTCTCCAGGGATGAGAAGATGTTCGCTCGTGGAGAAGCCAACCGATGTCCTGAGCAGAAGAACCCACATTGGGCTGGTTTAAATAGCCAAGTGATCTGAACTGGGTGGATTTGTGGGTATGATTTGTTGTCTTGTGTTCCTGGACTAAGACCAAGTGACATTTGGGAGGACAGTTAGCCATCTTGTGGTGACAGGGAGAACAGTGTGCTCCTTCCCAAGGCTGAGTGGTCCTTCCTCTGTTCTCTTCCTTGACTGTTACTCCGGTTCATTCTGCTCTGGGTCATACCCTTTCTGAATTTCACAATTTTATATATCCATGCCAGAATTGCTTTTTAAGCCCTGATAAAATAAAATTTAAAAAAAATGTGTTGTTGCTTTAAGAAGTAGGTAGAGTATGTTAGTGCAACTATGGAATTCGACTCTGACTGGAGGCAGGGATTGCCACCAACCTAGATGACTTTTAAAGAGAAAATGACAAATTTAGAGTGGGAAAGGTCATCAGTACCTTGTGGGGAATGGTGAAGAATGATGGTTAATGACTGGAGAACAGATGGGGTGTGTTAGTAAGTTGGTTGTGGTACAGGTGTGTAACAAGTGGGTAACAAGTTTATTGTGAAGTGGGGAAAACCTTATATTATTGAGGGTATTAGAACAGAGAGCCCAGAAGCAGAAAGCTCAGGTTAGCTCAACGCAGGAGAGCCATCTAATAGGAGAGACGTAGGGTGTGGGACTTTACTTGGAGCAACACCATTATAGAGAAAGAGATCACATTCCTTTGTCTCTCACTGTGATTATTGAATAAACTACTTGGTAAGAACTCTTCTTTGTTTTTCTCTGCTTCTTTGCTGCCACCGAGGGAGGGATCCGATTCTCCAAAACCTGATACAGAGGGAGTAATGCCTCTGAATACCAGTTTTTGGAGAGTGCAGGAGTAGGGTGTGCTCTTATGTTCTTATTCTGCTTTCAGGCTCCCCAAAGCATTGGCCTGATCTAGCAATTTATTTGTAGACTCTCATCTTCATTCAGGTTTCTAATTTACTTCTGTATTGTATTCTCTAACTTTCATGTTGCCCTTCTCATCATTTTATTAATTATTCTACCTCCCTCCATTTGGTGGCTTTTTATTGAAGGGAAATGCTTGATAATAAATACATTGCCAGGCTCATGGTGATGTTCCACTCTGCATTTGGTTAACCTGGTTCTCAGGAAGCAGAGAGTCTGGGTTTTATCTCTTGATTCTTTTGAATCTCCATGTTGTCCACTAAAGCCTTGGAGTTTCCTGTCCCAAGCTATTTGTGTTTAAGGAGTGGTGGCAGTGTACATGTATGAAGGGTTGGTGATATACTCTGGTCATTAAACACCATGTGAAGCAACAAGACTTGTGTACTGGAATTCAGGAGCAAGTTCTGGACACATCTCATGCCTCATGACATGCAGACTGGCCGACTGTGATATTCCATAGTTGGAGAGACCAGTGCATAAGAGTGAATCAAAACCCTCAACAGCTCACAGCTGCTGAACTGAACTATGGTTAATGCCATCTTAGCAAAGGTCCTGTGTCTTCTTACTGCTTATGAAGTCTGGCATTTTTTTTTCCTCCTTAAGCATTTCTGCCCTCCTGGAAGAGCCAACTGCAATCCTAACAACTCAAAGCTGATTCTGCAGTCACATACTCCTGGCCAGTGGTAGAGCAGAAGAGGCTACATGGGAGACACACAAGGCCAAGGAAGCAGAGAGCTGTCCTCCAGTGCATCTGGAGGGAACAGTATTGCCTGCATTTGCTATACTGCAAAAGCCCAAATAGCTGGAAGAGTGCTATACTGCTCAACCTTGACTTGATACTCACCCAAGAGGTGTGAGCAATTACAAGAGGTTGGTAAGGTGAGGGAAACCAGGATCCTGGACATCTCCCCGTGGGCCCATGGGACATGGAAGTTGTTGCCTCAGAAAAGGCCTAGAGGCATTTGAAGGCCTAAGAGGCATGGGAGGCTTCCCTCTCCTGCAGATGAACCCCCTCTGGGATAGTGTTCTGCCAAGGGGCAGGGTTCTTTTTTTGGAATCTGGATCCAATGAAACACACAGATGGAAGAAGAACAAAAATATGCTTTAATTTTCTAGATACAATCAGACAAACGTAGCGTACCTGACAAAAGCCCAAGCACAAATCTCCTCTTCTGCCGCCCGGGGCCCCAAGAGAGCAGCGGGAGAGATCCCTCACACCAGGAAACCCACAGCACCCGGTACCTGGTCTGTGGCGAAGCCCAATCAGTCCCTTCCATTCCTTCGTTTATATAGCTGACTTAAGTTTGATTGTTTTCACCTGGCTATCAGGTACCATTCCCGAATGGTCAGGGAATCAGGCACCTGAGTGTGGCTTGGCTAAGGTCATTGGCAGCTGAAGGTGTTCTCAACCAATTGCATCTTCCTCACAAGCAACTTTACCTTGCTAATTAGAGGAGGAAAAGGGAATAGGATATGCAACCTGACTCCTCGTGATTACAAAGATCTTCCGCGAGTTTCCACTACACTCCACCCCTTGACATATCCTATTTCCTTTTCATCCTCTGTGTCATTTGATTGAGTATAGTCCACATAGGTTGCACCTTTGCATACAGTTGCTTAATTTTAACAAACAAAAAACAAGTGAAGATCATGGAAATACATATAATCACCAAAACAATGATAACCGGATGCAAGGCCAGGTTCAAAATATTGGTCATGGTGGGACTCCATCCGGAGAATATGTCCCACCAATGATGCACAGTGAGATCCCCAACATCTCGCATCACTCGCACTAACTCTGCTCCCTCATGTTTAATTTTTAACATCATTCCTTTAATCAAATTTACAAAGAAAAAACTATACTCATGACTATCTATATGATCCCCCCTCAATCTGCCCTCTCTGGAATCTTTCCACCTAGTGATATCCTGCCAACTCCCCTGCGTTATCCATCGTTGGCCATTAAAATATTGGAAAGTGACATTCCATGTGATGGACCATGACAGCGTAAAATTATCATACGTCCATGGGATGGAGAAGTACAGTCGTTTGCCAGACATCATCCATGTCCCCTGTCCAGTCACATTCATACATCTGCCATGGATGCCGGGGAGCCATCGCCTTTGAGACAGAGCTGGTTGTTCACACAGCAGCAGCGTAGTCGTGTTCAACTCAGGAGGATTCGATTGATCATAGATGTGCGCACAGAGGCAGACTATTACCCACCACCACCAATTCATGGTGTCCTAGAAGCATATAATAAGAAAATTATTATGGCGTATTACAAAGAAATAGGAGAGTCATTATTCTCGCCGCTTCAGCTTGGCTGCATCTAAACATATGGGTGCAGTAGCATTTGCCAAAAGCACCCAGTAGGTGGCCCCAGGTCCCTTACTAACAATCTCTCCAGGTCTGTTTGGCTGATCGGGGTATACCACCCATACCTTCTGTCCAGAGGTGAGAGTGGTATCTGTAGATCCAAACTCTCCTCTCCTCCTGACAGTAGATGGAGGTGGACCTGGTGCTTCCTGAATATCGGGTACACTGATACGCTCGCAAATGAGTTGCGCTATTCGTTGTCCTGTTAGCAGAGATGCATCTTGAGTGCTAACATTATGGAGGAGCACCTTTATTTCTCCTTGGTAGTCGGCGTCCACCACCTCTCCTAAAACCTGCAAGCCTTTTAAAGCTAGGCTGGATCGAGGTGCGATGCGCCCATAGGTTCCATGGGGAACGGTGACCCCAATCCCCAAGGGTACTAGTACCTGCCCTCCGGCTGGTACCACCACATCCTTAGGGGTTATGAGGTCAGCCCCAGCACTATCGGGCGTCGCTCGGAGGGGTGGCTGGCCATAAGGTTGGAGTTTCCAAACCTTTAGGTACTCCACTGGTGCTGGCGCTGGCAAACTTATCATTCGTTGCAATGGTGTTTGGCCAGCGCATATTGGACGGCTATTTAGTTCAAATTCCGCCTGATCTAGAACTTTACCCCACCCCTTCAGGGTATGGGTGGGGGTCAACTGTTTAAGCTTTTGCTTTAGTAACCCATTTAGCCGTTCTACCAACCCAGAAGCCTGTGGGTGGTGAGGAATATGATATATCCACTGGATATTCCATTCATTTGCCCAATCTTTTACCTCTCCCCCTGCAAAATGACTCCCATTGTCACTCTGTACCTGAAGGGGCGCTCCATACCTCCGTATTAACATCTCCAACCCCTTTATGGTGTTCTGCTGGTTCGCTCGTGCGCAGGGGTAAGTCAAAAGATACCCTGAAAAGGTGTCTACCATGGTTAATGCATACTGCCAACGTCCACATTTGGGTAAGGGTCCTATATAATCAATCTGCCATATTTGCCCAGGACCACTTCCCCGATGTAATTTTCCCATGGGTGTCTTAGACAGAGGCATCTGTCTCACCTGGGAGCACACTTGACAATTAGCAACCACTGTGGCAGCGGCACTCACTGAACATGGAATGCCTCTCTTGATGGCCCATTTTTTGGTGGCTTTGGCCCCCAGATGCCCTGCCTTGACATGCGCCCAGCGTGCTAATACCAATAACTCTTCTTTTTCGTCTTCTGGAGTAGCTGTCCGTACTCTTGCTAACCGATCAGCAGCCTGATTGTACAGGGCAACAGGTGTCCCTGTTGTATGTCCATCTACATGTCCAATGTGCATTTGTACTTTTGAGAGCATTTGATCCAGTTTTATCCAGAGGTCCTGCCCCCACAATGGTCGGTTGTGGATGCAAAAGCCATCCTGTTTCCACTTTGGAAACCATACAGTCAGCCCTTTAAACACAGCCCAAGAATCAGTATAGATATATACAACATCCCCTCCTTGCTCAATTGCATGTTCCATGACCATTAATACAGCCATTAACTCAGCATATTGGCTGGACTTCCCTTTTCCTCCTCTGGTCAGAGTAATTTGTTTTCGAGGATTTAAAGCGGCGGCACGCCAGACTCGCTCATTTCCCTGGTAACGGGCGGAGCCATCGGTGAACCAGACTTCGTCATGAGTAACCTGCTCATATGGGGGAGCTTCCTGTGCTGGGGAATCTTTAAGTTCTAAGCTAGGAATTTCTTGGATTTCTTCCCCTGTAGGAGTCACAGCCAACACTTGCTCCTGCAGTGCGCTCACCCCATGAGAACCAGGTCTAGCTCTTTCTGCAATATACCACTTCCACTTTATAAGGGAAGATTGTTGAGCTCTCCCTACCCTGGGACTGGTAGAATTATCATTCACCCAAGCCATGATAGGAATGGCTGGTCGTAATACAACAGGGTCGGATCCAGTTAGCCTAGCAGTTTCAACCAAGGCCCAATAGCATGCTAAAAGCTGCTTTTCAAAAGGGGTGTACTGAACGGTGGGCAATTTACGAGACCAAAATCCTAGGGGGACGCGCTTCCCCTGCAGGCTTTTCTGCCACAAGTTGTACATTTCTGCAGTGGGAATGCCATCTATATCTTCCTTGCGAACCCCTGCTTCCAATAATTCCAAAAACATCTGCTTCCTCGTCACCTTAGGGGTGGAGGATGTTTTATCTGTCCTGGTGAAGGACTTCTTATCAGTCCCTGATTTTCCCTTCTCCTGTGCTATTCGGGCGCGGGGTTTAGCGACATTTTCTCTCTCTGCCTCCCCTAATTGTCCTATCAAGAGAACAACTTCACCAACAGGTCTCCCTTGGGCGGGGCCCAGCAGCGCTAACAATGGGCCACGCATATGTGAGGGTGCGCCCTTTAACAGCCGCGCCCTCATACCGGCAGTGAGACGCTGACTCTCTGGTCCCTGGAACCCTTGCTGATAGATCCCAGCCTGCAAAGCCATGCCACGCAGCTGTTCTATGGCTTCCTCAATGGTTTGCCAGGGGCCTGGCTGTTCTTCCCAATCCATTGGGGCGGGGTATCTGGCGTATACAGCCTCTACACACCACTGAAATAGGGAACCTGTTGCACCCAAATTAGGCATGCGCAAAAACTGATTAACCAATGTATCACGAGATAGGGTTCCCAATTTTACCAACTCCTCCCCCGTCAAGTAAAGACTGGTAGTTCCCTGGTCCCACAACCTAACCAGCCATTGGCTCAACCCCTCCCCGGGTTTTTGCCTGTTTGTCTTCGCCATTTCCGCCAACTCCTGCTGAGTGTAATCCCGTACTATCCGGGTGGCCTGGGCCGCTTGTGGGTTACCTGGCGGCCCCTTACTCTTGTTGGTCACTAGAGGACGTGCCTCAGCAACCCATTCCTCTTCATTCCCCTCATCTTCTCCCTCTGTCCATTCTGACTCCTCATCACTAGAATCCCAAATGTCCCCACTCCATGTCTTGGGGTCCCATTCCCGGGAAGCAATGAGGGCTCTAACCTTCCGAGGGTTAGGGATACACTTCTTTCTTACCCGCTTTGGGTGTTTCATTTTAGCGAAGCGAATAGCCATAGTGGCAGCCCGCTCCTTAGCCAGTTCTTCCCTCCCCTGAGCGCTTTCTAGCACCTCCTTAAGAATTGCCTGCTGGTCCTTTAAAGCAGCGATGTCCTCTAATTGCTGCTGTACCTTCCTCTGAGAGGCTTCTAATTGCTCCCAAACACTCCGGAGCGCAGTGAGTAGGACCCATCCAAGCCCCCCCCACTGTCTTCTGCCCCGCACCTTTCTCTATCCCCATTAGCTGCAAACACTTAGACACAGCCATAGGGGTAGCACCTCCAAACCCAGCCATCTCAGCATCCCATGACACTGGTGGGGTCAACTGGTTCAAAATTTGAGCCACTGGTGCCCAAGCACTAGTGCTGGGCCAACCAGGGATGTGGCTCTGGCCATCCTCCTGCCTAGGGCTTTTCTTCTTCCACCAGGGCATTGTCTCCAGATCCTGCTCACAGCGCCAAATGTTCTGCCAAGGGGCAGGGTTCTTTTTTTGGAATCTGGATCCAATGAAACACACAGATGGAAGAAGAACAAAAATATGCTTTAATTTTCTAGATACAATCAGACAAACGTAGCGTACCTGACAAAAGCCCAAGCACAAATCTCCTCTTCTGCCACCCGGGGCCCCAAGAGAGCAGCGGGAGAGATCCCTCACACCAGGAAACCCACAGCACCCGGTACCTGGTCTGTGGCGAAGCCCAATCAGTCCCTTCCATTCCTTCGTTTATATAGCTGACTTAAGTTTGATTGTTTTCACCTGGCTATCAGGTACCATTCCCGAATGGTCAGGGAATCAGGCACCTGAGTGTGGCTTGGCTAAGGTCATTGGCAGCTGAAGGTGTTCTCAACCAATTGCATCTTCCTCACAAGCAACTTTACCTTGCTAATTAGAGGAGGAAAAGGGAATAGGATATGCAACCTGACTCCTCGTGATTACAAAGATCTTCCGCGAGTTTCCACTACAGATAGGTGTCTGCAATTCCTAAAAATGGTCCCTAGCTGATTCTTCAGCCACATCCTCCTGCATCTCTGTGGAGCATGATAAGCTACAAGCAAGTCATTCTGAAAGTCTGGGGATAATGAGAGAGCCATGTCCTCAAACCTGGTAGGTGGAGAAAGGGGGCCCTGAAGTCTCGAGAGTCATCCAACTCCAAGTCCCACTCCCCATTGAAATTATTAGTTAGACTTGGTTAACTGCATGTGCTGTTGTGGTGATCACTCCACTCAGCAACCTACCAATCTCATTAAACAATTTGCATATTGTTTCTACAACTGAGTTGTTGTACTCCTTAATAGCTCTGTTGAAATGTTAATGTATTTCTGAAATACATTGTGGAAGGGTACACCCCATCTAAAAAAAAGGGCACTGATTTGCCTTAGAGGTCTGATTGGGACATGAACAACCATGACAAATCTTATGTATGAGTAACTTCCAAAGTGAACTCTCATAATGCTCCATATCTGCAATATAAAATGGGTAACTTCAGATTTTCTGTTTGGAGCATATCTCCAATGTACACATTCATATTTGTGAGATGGGGCAGGAGAAGAAAATGGTTCTGGGACTTTGGCAAACTGTGCATGATCCATTTTGAGCATTAAAATTTAAAAAACCATGAAATTGAGGAAGAGTGGGACCCAGAACGGAATGAACTGGAGAGACAGTCAAGGGAGGGAATGGAAGCAGTTCACTCAGCCTTGGAAAGGAGCTCAGCGTTCCCTGTGTCAGCATGAAATGCTTAACTGCCCACTTGGTTCTAGTCCATAACCCAACAGAGCTTGAAAAGGGCTGTATAAGAAAGGCAGAGAGACCCATCTCTTGCAGAGCAGAGACACGGGGCAGCTCTTCCACTCTTCTGTTCCTTTTGGCCAATGTAGAAAAACTGCATCTGACCTATCATGAAGTCTTGGCCCATCCTGCTAGCTGTAATGCTGCTGGCTTTCACTACAAGCACGTTGGGTAACTTTGATGCTCATGCATTGGACAAGGATGAAAACCAAGTGAAGACCCGGTCTGTGGATGAAGACCAGGATCAAGAGCATGTTGGGGACCTATATGCGTTGAAGCGCAAGCGGAGATCCACGGTCAACGTCATGCAGAGATTGAAGCGTTCATGGATAGGTACACTCTTAAGCCTGGTTGGAAGTTTGGGAATAAATATCGGATCGGAGAAGCATGAGTCAATGAAAATGGGGAAAGTAAAGATTATCACAGAGGAGGAAGAAGATGAGTCACTGGAGACAATTAAGCCATCTGTGAGTAGAATAACACAAAATGCAGTGTGTGTGTGTGTGTGTGTGTGTTTATTGGGGGGGGGGTTACTGGCTCTCTGTAGCCCTACAACATATTCAGCCATGATGCTTGCCCTGGAGCCAAACACAGAAGATTGTGAGTGGCAAAAAAAGGAATCTGGGTTGTGTCCAAACTTAGTCATACTTTGACCCATTGAAATGAATGGACATTACTTATTTAGGGAAGGTAATTCCAGTAGTTCTACTCTGAAGGAAACTATATATACTGTCAAGGCAGGATCTGGGAGTCGGTCAGCAATAACTCACAAGGTGTCGGGGAAGTCAACTCTTTCTTCAAAGAAAAGAAAACAGCCCAAGCATAGTGAGCACAGCAACTCTTCCCAGTAGGTCTTGCTCTAATGAGATGCTTGCGACAACTGAAGGTCCCTGCCTTCTCATGGCTTGCTAAGTCTCCTCTTCTCCTGGGTCCTTCCCAAGCAACCTAAGACTTCTTTGCCTTGTCTGTTTTTGCTCCACCCTCTTATACCTCCCTGTCTTCCCTTCCTGCTGTGTCCAGGTATCCACTTCCCTGGTCTCCTAGAACAGTGTTTTTCACTAGTGTGCCGTGAGATGTTGCCTGGTGTGCCGTGGGAAAAATTTGTTTATTTGATTCCTATTCAAGAGAATTACTTTATATATAGTCAATATAGGCACAGAGTTAATTTTTTTAACATTTTCTAATGGTGGTGTGCCTCGTTATTTTTTTCATGAAACAAGTGTGCCTTTGCCCAAAAAAGGTTTAAAAACACTGTCCTAGAACATGCAGAGTAATGAAGAGGAAGGAGCCCCTAGACCAAGATGTCTGAGCCTTAGGCTGGTGGGGAAGAGATCTGGGGAGGAGCCTGAGAGAATGATGGGAATCTTCAGTCCTTGCAACCCATTTGTTGGGGCAAGATCTACCGAAAAAGGTAGAAAAGGCAGAACCTGTCTCTGATTGGCTACCAGAATGGTGGTGCAGCAGCATTGGTGAAAGGATAGAAAAAAAGAGCAGTTTCTGAGAGGGTCTTCAGATAGGGCTTGATTTGTGATTTGAGAGAAGGATTAGGATAAGGAGAGAGAGTTGGTTCTGGGTAGAAACTTCCCAGAAGAAACTTCTGAGAAGAAGATCAAACCTACCAATTGTTAAGGAAATCAACCCTGAGTGCTCACTGGAAGGACAGATCCTGAAGCTGAGGCACCAATACTTTGGCCACCTCATGAGAAGAAATGGCTCAGTGGAAAAGACCCTGATGTTGGGAAAGATTGAGGGCACAAGGAGAAGGGGACTATGGAGGATGAGATGGTTGGACAGTGTTCTCGAAGCTACTAACATGAGTCTGACCAAACTGCGGGAAGCAGTGGAAGACAGGAGTGCTTGCTGTGCTCTGGTCCATGGGGACACAAAGAGTCAGACATGACTAAACGACTAAACAACATCAACAACAACAGAAACTTCCACTCTGAGGGAAAGAAAGTTAGAGAAAGGATTCTCTGAGCTAAGTGTGAAGGACAGTATGTAGTGTCCTAGGAGAGTATTCAGACAGGAGCAAAGCAGCTCCTTACGCCACTGGTAACACCTACTGTATGCAGAGAAGTTGAGGAACTAAAGTACTGTAACTGGAAATAAGCTAGGCATTTGCCATCTAGTCTAGACACCCGTAACATATACCTGAGCCATAAGAACAAATATAGGCTTGAATATAAACTGTGGGTTTACTACCTAATTAGAAGCCTGTATAATCCGTTAGATTTAGTACAAATATTAAATAACTGTTTCTTGAAAGAACATTATCTCCTGACATATCCTTTGTTTAAACAATTTTGTTCTATAAAATAAATCTTTCTTATTTGTTCAACTTCTGCCCAAGTCTCCAAATCACAAAGTTTTCCCTCTCTCATAAAATCCACGAGATAATCTGTTGTGGTTATTATACAGTTATACGCAGGTAGGGGATCTGCCTCAATGGGTATACTAAGGTTGGATCCATCACAGCCATCCCTTGGGATGGTTGTAAGAAGCCAGTCGGTGGGGGGGGGTGACTGAGGGCAGATTGAGGTTGTTGGGGCAGTGTCTCCTTCCACCTATTGCATCAGATCCACACCACACCACCCCTGCAAAAAACATAAGACTCTTTTCTTGGTCTTCTTGACTGACTTTCCCAATGCAATTCTAAAAAAGGCTTCAGAGGATGGGAAGTCAATGTAGGAAGGGTCCAAAAGGCAGAAGTTAGGTCTTAACCTCTCTTCTTTTTTCCAGAAAAAGAAGAAAGGTTCTAATAAACCAGATGATGATGATGACTACAATGACTACAATGACTACAATGACTACAATGACTACAATGACTACAAGAACAACAAGAAAAACATGAACAACAAGAACAAGAACAACAAGAACAACAAAGATATTGATGTTGATGTTGATGACAACAATGATATTGATATTGATGTTGATGTTGATGATAATGATGACAACTAGGGTAACCCTCAGTGCAGATGTTTCTCCTTGGCACCTCAAGCAGGATTGCAGAATCCCATACAGTTCAAACTCTCTCCTTCCACTGGATCCCCACCATTTCATACATCACCCATGCATCTGAGGCTCTCCCTTCTTATTGAGTACATAAACTCTAATTTTGTGGGTTGGGTGTAACTTGTTTCCTACACACACACACACACACACCTGCTTTGCACCATATCATATTAGAGGTAGAATGAGGCCTCAATGGGAGCTGTTTAATTTTCATCTATGTACATGCTCATTTATGTAGAATCCTATGCGGGGGGAATCTATATTTAATATGATTGCATATAACTCAGGTGCAATGCAAAGAACAAAACAGTCTTTTTTAAAAATTTCTGTTTCACAATCAGATGATCAATGTTTAAATGACTGATGAATCGCCACAGCAATGGGAAAAACTTTAAGTAGCTTTGATGTTCTCATTTAATGTATTTAATAAACGGGGAGCACACTGGTTGTCACATCACTCATTTTTTAAATTCTTCCTTAAATGTTTAATATCTGATAAGATTAAAGCTCTGGGGAGAGATGGCAGATAGAGAAACTAGATGATGCTTAAGACACAATTAAACCAGAAAGTGAAGCTTGCATTCTTGGGCAGTGGTGTCAATTTGAATAAAATATGGGGGGGCAAGGTAAGCCCCCCCCCATGATTGTTCACAAGATGTGGCACATGCTCACGTAGCAGTTGTGATGCTTCTGAATATTGGTTTTGCAGACCACAGGAGTGGGGAGTGCTTTTGTGCTCTGATCCTGCATGCAGGTTCTCCATAAGAAAGTGTTAGGCTCCTGTGAGGAAATGGTGCTGGACTAGATGGTCCATTGGCCTACTTCTCTTTATTCCGGTTTCTAATTTTCAAATACATTTCTTCACTGCATCTTCTAATTTTCATGCAGCCCTTCTCATCATTGTAAAAATAATTCTACCTCCTTCCGTTTGGAGGCTGTTTCTTGAATTTATATCCTTGATACCAAAGCCATTGCCAGGCTTTTGGTGATGTGTCACTTTGTATTTTGGATAACCTGATTCTCAGGAAGCAGAGAGTCTGGGTTTTAGCTCCTGCTCCTTTTGAATCTCATTGTTGTGCCCAAAGCCTTGGAGTCTCCTGGCCCAAGTTATTTGGCTGTAAGGAGTTGTGGCAGTGTACTAATATGCAGGGTTGGTGGTATACCCTTGTCATTATATACCACCTGAATCAACAGGACCTGCACTCTGGGATTCAAGGGAAACTTCTTGACCCATTTCGTGCCTTAAAACACGCAGACTGGGCTACTGTGATGTCTCATAGCTGGAGATGCCAGTGAAGCTGGAAACTTCAGCAGCTCCAAAATATTATTTTTGGAGTAGTTCTCCCGGGTACACTGTCAGATTTATGAGAAAGGATGTATGTGAAACCAAGTTCTATGAGTTGAAAGTGGGGACCTTTAACCTGGAAAAGGGAAAGTTGAGGGGAATTGCTAACTTATTTGCTATGCTGAAGATTGAGCAGGCTTCTCTGGGATCCACAGGAGAATTCGTAATGCCAGGGCAAGGCAACTATGGCAAGGCAATTTAACACCCTGGACAGCTCCCAGCTACTGTTCTTTACTATGGCAGATGCTGTCTCAGCAAAGGCTCAGTGTTCCCCAAATGCTTATGAAGGCTGGCAAATCTTTTCCCTCAAGGATCTCTCCCCTCCTGGAAGAGACATCTGTAATCCTAACAGCCCATTGGCTGATCCTGAAATCACATACTCATAGCCAGTAGTGGAGCAGGAGAAGCTACAAGGGAGACACACATGGCCAGAGATCCTGCAGTTATCCAAAGAGTTTGCAGGGCACTACATTGCATCAGCCCAAAGAGCTGAAAGAGTACTGTGTTGTTCTATTGTGGCTTGGCACTTGGCCAAGAGGTGGGAGCAATTGCAAGAGGTTGGTAAGGCGAGGGAAAGCATGGATGCTGGATATCTCCCAGTGGGCCCTGCTAGCTGACACGTGGAAGATGTTGCTTCAGAAAAGGGTCAGAAGCAGTGCTTTGCATCTGGGGGTAGTCAAGGGAACGCAATACCGGCACCTTTTGTTTTCAAATGTTAAAAGTGTGGCACTTACTGTAACATCCATCTTGGACTCCCTTCTCTTTGAGTATTTCTGACCATAAGATCTCACCCAGTGCAGTGGTGAGGGAAATGTACCCTGTGTGAGCTCAGAAGGGCTCTTTTAATGCTTGTGTTCCTGCAAAACACACAGCGCCTCCAAAAGGCAGATATTGGGGGGGGGGGGGTTTCTGATGTCCTGGGCCCAAGCTTCCAAGTTCTTTCTTTAAAAAGCCTATCAGTTTCCCCACTGGAAACAATGTTATGAAGCAAAGCCCCTCTCCATTAATACACCTTTTCTTACAAAGAAATCAAAGCACGTTGGCCTTCTGTTTTTTACCAGCAAGAAGTACAGTGGTACCTCTGGTTACATAATTAATTCGTTCCGGAGGTCTGTTCTTAACCTGAAACTGTTCTTAACCTGAAGCACCACTTTAGCTAATGGGGCCTCCCGCTGCCACTGCGCCGCCAGAGCACGATTTCTGTTCTTATCCTGAAGCAAAGTTCTTAACCTGAAGTGTTATTTCTGGGTTAGCGGAGTATGTAACCTGAAGCATCTGTAACCTGAAGCGCCTGTAACCACTGTACACATCTTTCCTGGGGTGGGTTTGTCTACAATCAGGTACTCCCTAGAAATGATCTTATGCAATAAGTGTGGGTGGGTGTAAGAGGATCCCTGTCCCCAAATAACAAATGCAAAATGTAACATCTTTGCAGTGAGGCTTAGACAAGCCTCCTGCTGTACAGGAGCTAAAGAATGACATTCAATCAGAACTCACAATATACCTGACTAGTTAGAAGTAGGTCTCTTTGTGGATAATGGGGCTTCCTCCCAGGTCTGGGGATATAGGATTGCTCTGGAACTGGGGAAAAGGAGGTTTCTTGTGGCTTTAAGAGTTGCGCATGTCTGGCAGAAATTCAACAGGTTAGGCTTTTCCTTCTCTGGAAATACAATTCTGTGGGAAAGCTTCACCTGTTCTCAATCTGTCTGCCAAGTATTATACTTTTATTTTATCTTTATGCATTTTCCAATTTCTATTTACACATCATACATTTTTCCTCATACATTATTTCTATGCAAACTTCCCAACCCATCACTCCATGACATTCTAAGTAAAGTTAAAAGGTAAAGGACCCCAGGATGGTTAAGTCCAGTCAAAGGCAACTATGGGGTTTCGGCACTCATCTCACTTCAGGCCGAGAGAGCCACTGTTCGTCCACAGACAACTTTCTGGGTCATGTGGCCAGCATGACTAACCCACCTCTGGCACAATGGGACACTGTGATGGAAACCAGAGCGCACGGAAACAGCGTTTACCTTCCCGCTGCAACAGTACCTATTTATCTACTTGCACAGCCGTGATTTCAAAGTGCTAGGTTGGCAGAAGCTCGGACAGAGCAACAGGAGTTTACCCCATTGTGCGGATTCAAACCGCTGGCCTTCCAATCAGCAAGCCCAAGAGGTTCAGTAGTTTATTCTAAGTATACCTTGTTTTGCTGCATATTCATTAGTTTTTCTACCCTATTTTCTATTGTCATTTTCTTTGCTGTTGTTAACTGTGGCTCAAAGTATTACCCCTACTTCTAGAATAGTTTTGGTGTAATATCTTCTTAGGTATTCTTTGACTTTCCCCTTATTTGTTTCTCATCCTGATTCCTTATTTTGGCTGTCATATTTGCAAGTTTTTCAAACTCCATCAGTTTCTACAGCCATTGTTTTGTTGGATTCCAGTACCTCTTTCTTTCCAATTTCTGGCACAAACTACCCTAGCTCCAGCACTTGCATAGAGGAATACATTATATGCCATCTTTGGTATCTAATCCCATACTATAGCCAGTAAAAAGGCTTCAGGTCTTTTTTGGGAATGTGAAAATCTTTTTTAGCCAAGTATTATATTATCAGTATGAACAGTCATGGATTTAGTTCTGGATCTGCTACTTCGCCTGAAATATATATGTTCAAATATATAAAAGGATGTCATATAGAGGAGGGAGAAAGGTTGTTTTCTGCTGCTCCAGAGAAGCGGACACGGAGCAATGGATTCAAACTATAAGAAAGAAGATTCCACCTAAACATTAGGAAGAACTTCCTGACAGTAAGAGCTGTTCGACAGTGGAATTTGCTGCCAAGGAGTGTGGTGGAGTCTCCTTCTTTGGAGGTCTTTAAGCAGAGGTTTGACAGCCAACTGTCAGGAATGCTTTGATGGTGTTTCCTGCTTGGCAGGGGGTTGGACTGGATGGCCCTTGTGGTCTCTTCCAACTCTATAATTCTATAATTCTATAACTTTAAATATCAAAGGAAGCAAATGCAAATTCTCTGCAGATCTGTGCCCTCTTCTGAGAGTGTGTTGGAGGGCCCCACCCAGATACTGGACCCAGAATGTTCTGTTGCACCCCTGGACAGATATATTGTACCATCACATTCAAGAGACCAAACAACAAGCTAGAATGCTAAGGTTTATTTGCAGCTGCTGAGTGCTGGCAGGCCTCTTGAAGCACATAGGGTTACATGTGGGGTTGCCCATTGAATCTAGATTCAGGGCTTAAGGACTAGGGGAGCAGAGTGGAGGTATCAAGCAGTGAAGGTAAGCCATTGAGATCTTTGGGTGAACCTGCTGAGCATCTGGGTTGATTCCAATCTGCTTCTCAGTTTTCGTCGGCCATAGTGGCTGCCTCTACATCTGTGAGGAGAAAGTAGGAGCAGAGGATTAATTCCTCTGAGAGGCCAGCTATTATCTTTTTTTATGAAAAAGGCAGGAATCTCAGAATTTGAGAGCTGAGAGGGACTGGAAATCATTTAGTCCAGCTCTTTTCATTACATGCGACTTGAAACTAAAGTGCCCCCAGCATGTGGCTGTCTAAATGGGCAGACTTTCCCTCACTCCAAAATACGACTCTGTTGGGATTGGGTCCATTGTCCCCCTGTTTTTACCATCAGGAATTGACTCCCAGTGTTCTATCCAAATCTACCCTCCTGCAACTCAACCTGCAAGACCCACTGCTCCCCTCTGGGGCAGCAAAGGATGATTCTTTGCCATCTTCAAATTGACAGCCCTCCATGGATGTAAAGAGTGCTCTCCTCTCTCCCTTCAGTCTTCCCTTCTCCGGGCTAAACCAACTCTGTGTTGTATTCAATGCGTCAGGAACCTGGCTCTCCAGGACTCAACAAGCGAGGCAGGAGACCAGGCAGAAGAGCTGAGCCAGCCAGAAGAGACAGGGTTGTCTATTCAAAATGACACCCCACAGATTCCACAGCCCTCCCTTTCTAGACCAGAACTCTCCATTATTAGTCGGAGGGGCAGTGCTGGAAGAGAGCCCAGAAGAAGGCAGTCTGTCAAGGGGCCAGGTGACTCCGGAAGCATTATCTAGTGACAGTGATGAAGAGCCAATTGACGTTCCCAAGGTGTCGCCGTTGGGCACACCTCCAGGAAGGTCATAAATGCAGAAGCAGGCTTAAGAGTTTCCGGCACGGATCTTGCTGGAAGAGAAATAGAGAGGAGGAGTCTGATTACATTAGGACATCTTTGATGTGTGATGGATGTGTGCAAGAGCAGCTCTGTGGATATGCTTGTAAATAAAGCTTAATTAAACTGATAACCAGCTTGCTGGACTGTTTGCTGCTAACAATCATTATACAATGTTAGTCCCACTTCAAGTCGGCCCATTGAAATTAAAGAACATGCCTAAGTTAGGTCCATTAATTCCAATGGCTCAGAGTAGAACTTCATTGAATACAACCTTTCATTGCTATAACCTTTCCTCCTAGGGTGTGTGAGGTCTCTACTCATCCTCATTGTCCTCCTCCAAACCTCTTCCAAGTTCTCTGTTAATTGCCTTCTCATCTTCCTAGAACAACATCCAAGCTGTCTAGTATCTGAGCAAAAGACATTCAGCAGGTCATTAACGTCCAGTCATGGATACTTCTTTGCTAGGGAAGCTACACTTGCTGAATTCTTGTCTGCTGCATTTGGGATGAAAAGAACAGTAGAAACAGACAGTCACATTGACCAGGAAGTTGCCAATGGGATGCCTGGGCCCCAGTGTCCTCTCCCAGTGCCAAAATTATGCTCTGGAGAACAATTCTGCTGAATCCCATAGAATGGGTTGGAGTGTGCAGTTGGCCTTGCTGAGTGTGTCCTGCCTGGAACACTTTCCCCTGCTCTCTCATGTGCCCACAGAACAAAGATGTTTGGTGACCCCTGATCAAGACCATAAGGATGGTGATGATCTCATTTCTCATTGTGGAAGGACTTTTTTATTCACTGGAGAAGAAAGGAAATCTGCCAAGGCAAGGTGATTACCAAAATAAAAATAAAAAATGATATCCTTCTACCCCCTCTTCCAAAACTGTCCGGTTCATACCAACCTCTTCTCATTGTTCCCTCCATGTAATCTATGTAGCCTGATGGCCCCGGACAACGACACATTCTTCCACGCTAGAAGTAGAAAGAGATGCATCTTAACTGCTGAGAATGTGTCTAAGGTACATTTTTTAAAACAACTGAACACTCTATTCACTCTATCCATCACCACCCCCATGCCTCTGAATTCTGGGAATGATTGGGCAGCAAGGTAATCTCTTTGGTTAAGGGCTCTCAACTCTTCAACCAATGCGAAATTCTGCAGAGAAATTCATGACAGTTATGCCAAAAAAGTTCGCTGTCTTCTATCTTAGTCTTGCATTAAAGGACAAGACTAAATTGGTTCTATGATTCTAAGCCCACTATTTTCAGTGAAGTGGATGTAGGCTTGCAGTGAAGATGTGGTAGACCATTGATGAGCTTGAAATTGACATGCATTGAATTAATTGGTTTGCAAAAAGATTAGCCACAATCTTACATGGGTGCTGAGTGGTTGTTTGTGCAATGGCACTAGCCCCCCTGAATGCACAAAGTGCCCTCCAGATGTTTCAGACTATAGCCCTAGCCAGCTTGGCCAACAGCCAGGGGTATCTCTGTCTGAAACTTCTGGAGCACACCAGGTTAGGGAGCATGGATCACACTAATATTAGTAATAATGATTATAATAACAGGATTTTTTTAAAAATGGAGAAAAGCTTCCTGCTTTGATCTCACAGAGTCCACCTAGAGCTCCACAAATCCCAACCATTTGCCTTTCCCTACTCCAAAATTTCCAGAAGGTCAACTGGAGGCCTCACTGAGCCTCCACCCTTTTGAGCTGCTCTGGCCTTCCTTTGTTTTGGGATTGTATAATCTGCTATGCACCAACCTCTCCATATACAAGGATGTCCCCACCAAGCATCTGACATGATGGCCTTTGTTTTTCATACTTACAGCGCTGTCTTTACAAGTACTTGGACCGGTACAATCAAAGGCATTCGTGCAACTCATGAGTGCCAGAACAGACAGCAAGATCAGAAGATGCCTCATGATGGATGGAGCTGGTTCTGGTGCTGACTTTGGATCAAATGAAAGGAGAAATGGGGACATTGTGATTACTGGTATATTTTTGCTGGGCTTTGGAAGGCCTACAATAAACACAGTACAGTAGAGGCCATGCGATTAATTTCAACAAAAGCATTTAGAGTCATACCACAAAGGTTGATATAACAGAACATCTGAGGAAGTGAATCAGAACCAAAGAATTGAAGAGTTGGAAGAGATCCTGGGGACCATCTCCAAACCTCTGCAATGCAGGAATCTCAAGATAATCACGCTTGACAGATGAAATGGAATAAAACTTAGAGCACATCTATGGGATGAGCAAATGTCCTTGAGGCTACTAAGAGATGCCCTCCACTGCGCAGCCCGACTCATTGGAGGTTGTGGCCAATGTTCTTCCTTGTTCATGTAAGAAGTAGAAGGCCACCATGCTGTATCAGATTTGCTTTCCTTTGTTATTCCTCAATCCACGTTATTTCAGTAAGCTAATCTTCCTGAGGATGCCAAGTCCCATGTTTTATCCAGCCAGACAGCATTTCATAGAAAATCCAGCTGATGAGGACTTCCAGTGAGGCAAGATGGCAAGCGCCATTGCTGCGCAGAACTCCTGAGAACTGACAACACCAACGGAACTGCCTGGTTGGTCCCTGTGCTGTTAACACCACTGCCACGATCAGAGGGGGAACCAGAGGTGCCCAACGTGACAACCAGGGAGGCCACACGGAACTCCCCCCCCCAGCGGCTTTGACCCCAGCAGGACTGGGAGCACCCCACCGATGGCCTAGCAGAGATCTGGGAATTAGACGCCTCCAGATCCGAACAGAAAACAAAGCAAAAAGGAGCCCCTCTCCAGCCGAGCACCAGCTTACTACCACCACTGCTGCAGCCACTGCCGCTGCTGCCACCAAAGGAAAGAGGTAGGAGGGCAACAGGAGGGCCAGGGAGGTTGTGGGGAATCGCACAGCCTACCCCATGGCCTGACCCTGAGTCTACCTCCTCAGTGGCTAGCACAAAAAGAGCAGGCTGGGGCCCAGAGCGGAATCATGCACCAGAGACCACTCTAGGAAAACACAAAAGCAGACCCCTTCCCAGCTGGGATATTTTAGGTTGCCTACCCCTGCTCTAAACCGTCCCCTCCCAATCCAAATAGGGACATTGCCCCACCTCCCTGAGAAAGAGGGTACTCTTTGTTTCTGCCTTGTTCTCAGGGCACGTAGAGTTTCTTCACTGAAAGAATTAAGTGATGAACAGTCCCCAAAAGACTGCCTTCCCCACCTTGCCCTACTTACAAGGGGAATGTAAGGGGGGAGGTTGAAGGAAGTACAGGAAAATGAAGAGGCTGCAGAGTGCAGACCACCACTTGGATTTAGATGCCATTGACTCGACAGAACACATGGAAACTTTTGCAGAATTAAAGTAAGGACACTCGCAAACACCCCTTTGGTACTTGAAAGGTGCCCTAGACTCCTGGCACCCCACACAGGAGTTTTTGACTGAAAATTTCTCTTCCCTTTGATCATTTTTAGCTGCAATTTCTTTCCCCAGGACAGCACTGGGATTGATCTAACTGCTGCAGTCAAGAAGAAAATGACGTTCTTACCAAGCTAGTGGTCTTTGTCTCCAGGGATGAGAAGATGTTCGCTCTTGGAGAAGCCAACCAATGTCCTGAGCAGAAGAACCCACATTGGGCTGGTTTAAATAGCCAAGTGATCTGAACTGGGGGGAAATTGTGGGTATGATTTGTTGTCTTGTGTTCCTGGACTAAGACCAAGTGACATTTGGGAGGACAATTAGCCATCTTGTGGTGACATGGAGAACAGTGTGCTCCTTCCCAAGGCTGAGAGGTCTTCCCTCTGTTCTCTTTCTTGACTCTTCCTCCGGTTCATTCTGTTCTGGGTCGTACCCTTCCTGAATTTCACAATTTCTTATATCCATGCCCGAATTGCATAATGCACAACTCCCCCATTATTTTATTCTCCCCACTCCACCTCACCAATACGAGTTTGTGCACTGGAGAAATACCTCTATAAGAATTCGTATGTTGTACCCACTGAAGTTACCCACAATATTTTTTTAAAAAAGTTTTGGAGCATTATGAGAGTCCAGTCTGGTAGTCACTAAGGGGATGCTTCCCAAAGCGGACAGTACTGCTCACCGAAGCACAGTGGGAATGGCTAGGGCAGGTTCAGAGACAAAGAAGTGCTGTAGGCACAAATGCTTTTCATAGAGTAGGGGACACTGGGTATGTGTTTATGGAATGAAGCAAACAGTGGGTGCCCCCCCCCCAAGTTTCGGAACCTCTGCACTAAGTCATGAGGGGTGTGGCAGCTTTTCAGATCCCAATGAGACCTTTGACGCTTATCACCTCAACTTCCTGGCTGTACAATGACTTTTGAAAAAAAGGAATATACCCCCCCCCCCGTGTATTTAAGAGGTGCATTAATGTTTCAATGGTACCATTATTAGGTTCCGCTAACCCAGTAGTAGGGAGAATATGGACATTGCATGATGAGTTTGGTAGTTTCCTGGTGTGCACCGATCAGCACACTGACACATGCAATGGACCGAGCCTGGTTTATTATGTCTGTAACATCCACATTACAATGCTGCCCTGAGTAGGACTTGGGCTGAGAAGTCCTCTGAAGTCCTCAATACCCCTATTCCTCCACTGTCTTGGCTTGAGGACATGACCCAACCCTCATCCCCAGACTCTGGAAATGACTTCCTCCCCCAGTTCCTAGCCCCTATATATTTCCCGTGTGCTAGCCCACTGGACGCGGGTGGCACTGTGGGTTAAACCACAGAGCCTAGGGCATAAACCCACTTCTGTCCATATATGCTTTATGTGTCCACCTTTGAGACACCAAGCAGTGCAGCCGTGATGCCAACTGAAAAGTCCCAGAGCCTGCTTTTCATTCTAGGGCCCTTTAAAATTTGCCAGTGTTATATGGGATTCCATGACTTAGAAGCAGATCCCTGTCCGTTTTAGATGTTTCATTTGCCCCAAGGGCTGGTGTTTTGCAGATAATAGACCAGACGTGCGGACAGAAAATGCAATCATTTTGGGGAAAACACAGGTTCCCTGGAGCACACACCCATGGTCTGTCTCCTGATGAAGACAGAAAAGTCTTCATTACAGTCTTGGCCCTTAAAATTTGTTTTAATTTGTTGAAAGCTGCTGTGAGTAGCTAGGGCAACCCAGTCAGATGAGTGGCATATATTATTATTATTATTATTATTATTATTATTATTATTATTATTAGTCAGGCTTGAGGAATGCTCTCCCTCCCCCAATGGTACCAAGAAGCAGGGAGGGAACAAGAAAGTTCTTACTTATAATTTTATTCAGTCATCACAGTGAAAGACAAAGAAATACGGTCATTCCTCAATGGTGGCGTTGCTTCCACTGAGCTCCTCCCCCCTTCCCCTCTAGCAACAACAACTGTTTCTACAGCATCCGTCCGTGGACAACTGTCTCTGTGCCCTTTGTTCTTGCACCCTTAACAAACGCTGCATTTTGGGAGAAGGGGGGTCAGTTATGCTGTCCAGTGATGTGTCAGCTAGCTGCTCTACCTCCCCTCTTCCTTTTCCTAACACCACATAACTCTGCTGTTCACCTGTCTCTGGGCTGTTATCTTCCTCAAAGCCCTGCTGCAATTTGAGACTGCCTTCCTCCTCTCTAGAAGCTATAGGTGAAAGGTGGGAAGACCTCCACCATTCCTCCTCCTCTTCAGTCCAGTCCCTGACATCATCATCATCATCATTACACTAAACATATATCTTGGTTGTTAGCGTAGCCTGAATGGATAGCCCCTGAAACACATCCTGCAGTCCTGAGCATAGCAACACAGAGCAGAATCTGCATCCTCATTGAGTTCAATGGGTAAGTGGATAAGACTGCAAATTAAGTTTGACCTCTGTCATGGATACACTGTCAAACATATGATTTGAGAGGCATATTCATTTCCTGGACATGCTGAAACAATGGAGGGAATTAGGTCTTCTTATACATAGTAAAAAATTAAGACAGACATTGCCATTGGAAGACAATCCTGGATTTGAAACAATGGAGGGAATTATGTATTATATATCTTAATTTAAGAGGACAGCTCCTTATTTGCTATTCTGTCTTTGGTGTACAATGATGCTTTGATATAGCTGTGCAACATGATAATTAGGTATCTGTTAGATAAATCAATACTACCTTTATTTCAGGGCTCAGACAAGGGTTTCCATTCTAAGGAACTTCTGGCATTTTTACTGGCTGCTGTCAGGCAGACAGTAGTACAACAATGGGAACTTTTGAACCATCTAGCCTTGCAAACACAGTATAAGAACATTAGGAACATTGCAGCCTTAGAAAAGATGGCCCACAGACTGTTATTTGCTGCAGAGTAAAGTACAGTCACAGTCCTTTAATGCTGTATACTGGGACTTTATTTTACATCCTGTGAGAATGGGCTAGATGGGCCATTGGCCCAACCCAGCAGACTCTTCTTGTGTTCTGATGTTGTTATTATGACAAGGACTGTACTGATACCCTGTACCCAAGTGCCCCCCAGAAAGATGGAGCCAGCCTTGAGGCTTCCCATGCTAGGCATTTGATTGGTGACCATGAGGATGCTGGACTAGCTGAGACTTTGGCCTGATCCTGCAGGGCTCTTAGAATCATAGAATCATAGAGTTGGAAGAGACCACAAGGGCCATCCAGTCCAACCCCCTGCCAAGCAGGAAACACCATCAAAGCATTCCTGACAGATGGCTGTCAAGCCTCTGCTTAAAGACCTCCAAAGAAGGAGACTCCACCACACTCCTTGGTAGCAAATTCCACTGCCGAACAGCTCTCACTGTCAGGAAGTTCTTCCTAATGTTTAGGTGGAATCTTCTTTATTGTAGTTTGAATCTTCTTACATATCCCCAGGGAGAGCATTCCACAACTGGCGAGCCACTAGAGAAAATGTATCTTGAGCATGTGATAAAATGTATAAGGAGCTCCAACAACGAAGGAAAACAAATACAATTATTCAGTCAGTATTGGGAGGGTAGATTGTTATAAAACTAACCTTGCCGCCTGATGTAACACAACTCTAATCTGTTTCATACAATGCCAGTGTTGCAGATTTATTTATTTATTTATTTAAGAGGTGGACACCAAATTGCAGCAGCTGAGATGTCTTCAGAATCCCAAGCCTAACTCTGGGTTTTAAACCTGTCTTTGTTGCTTTTCTTCCAAAGGCTCATCCACAGTGGCGAAGCTGCATGCTCTGCTAGCGGGGGCGGAGAGCAGGCAGGGACATGGCTGGTGCCCACCGTGACGCACATCCCAGGGGCGTGGCATGTGGCCCTGGGGCATAGCACGCCGCCCAAGAGGGCGTGGCGCATGTTCTGGAGGTGTGGTGTGCCGCCTCTGGGGGCATGGCACCTGGCGCACGGGGTGTGTGCAGCGCATGTTGGGGGCGCCAAAATGCCACTCTACTGGAATAGTGGCGCTGAGGGCAGTCCGCTCCCTCTGCCCTCCCGTTCCTCTGCCAGTGCTCATCCACACTTCTGCTTGTCTCATACCAAGAAAGTATGGGGCTGAACGGCTTCCTGCTTGTCCCACGCTTTCTTGGCACTATTCCAAGCGGCTTTGCCTTTGTCATACCTCTTTCCCCCAATAAAATCTGCTCTTAATCACTAAATCAGAGCAAATATCAATCAAGAGAAAACCTGATTAACTTTTGTTCAGATTCAGCAGTAAGCAATGGACTTTCCCGGGGACCAGGAGCACTGACTTGGGCCCCCGGGCTTCCAAGGCCTTGTGCAGTCTCAAGGGTCATGTCTGAGGCCTCACGAGACCTTTGACACAACTTCCGGTTTATACTGGATGTTGCATTTGGAGACCCGGCATTGCCTCAAAGTTACCTGGGAGGTCGTGTCAGAGCCCCGTGGTGTTTTGTTATTGGTGCCCTGGCACCCAGGGCCCCCTAGAGTTGGCACCTATGCTGGGTAGAAGCAATGGGGAAAGTGGAAATGTGAAGCAACAGTATTTATACTACAAAAGAAACACAAAGCCTTAGCAACTATGATGCAGCACGACTCTGGATTTTAGAGGGTATTTGGTGAGTCTTTTATTCCTCTTGTCCAAGACTTTGCTCAACCCCAGAATGCAAACTTCAAATTATATTGTTTCACTTTCTGGTTTAATTGTGACTTAGCATTATCTAGTTTCCCTTTCTCTATCCTCCCCAGGGCTTTAAGATTATTAGGGATAAAACACTTAAGGAAGAAGAGAAAATTGAATTGATGTGACAATCAATGGTCTCCTCCCTTTATTAAGTACAGGAAATGAAAGCATCACAGCAACCCTTAAATATTTCCCCATTGTTGTGTTAATTAATCAATCATCTCATCATTGGTAGTAAAACAGAAATTTTAAAAAGCAATGTGTCATTATTTGTATTGTACATGAGTTATTTGCAATTATACTAAAGATAGATTTCCCCCGCATATGATTCTACATAAATGAGCATGCACATAGGTGAACATTAAACAGCTCCCATTGAGGCCTCATTCTACCACTAATATGATATGTGGGTACAGGTTTTGCAGCTATGGCAGGCATAGGCAAACTCGGCCCTCCAGATGTTTTGAGACTACAATTCCCATCATCCCTGACCACTGGTCCTGTTAGCTAGGGATGATGGGAGTTGTAGTCCCAAAACGTCTGGAGGGCCGAATTTGCCTATGCCTGAGCTCTGGCCATCCCCATCAATTTCCAAAGCAGGTGCAAAAGCAATTCCTGGAAGAGCCAGTTGATAAAAGCAGGGGATGGGGTGGGTGGCTCCGTGTGTGTGTGTGTAGGAAACAAGTTACACCCACCCCACAAAATTAGAGTTTATGTACTCAATAAGAAGGGAGAGCCTCAGATGCATGGGTGATGTATGAAATGGTGGGGATCCAGGGGAAGGAGAGAGGTTGGAACTGTATGGGATTCTGCAATCCTGCTTGAGGTGCCAAGGAGAAACATCTGCACTGAGGGTTACCCTAGTCGTCATCATTATCATCAAAATCAACATCAATATCAATATCATTGTTGTCATCAACATCATCAACATCATCATCATCAACATCACTATCATTGTTGTTCTTGTTGTTCTTGTTCTTGTTGTTCATGTTTTTCTTGTTGTTCTTGTTGTCATTGTAGTCGTCATCATCACCCCCACCAACATCAATATCATTGTTGTTCTTGTTCTTCTTCTTCTTGTTGTTCATGTTTTTCTTGTTGTTCTTGTTGTCATTGTAGTCATTGTTGTCGTCATCATCACCACCACCAACATCAATATCATTGTTGTTCTTGTTGTTCTTCTTCTTCTTGTTCATGTTTTTCTTGTTGTTCTTGTTGTCATTGTAGTCATTGTTGTCATCATCATCACCACCACCACCACCACCAACATCACCAATATCATTGTTGTTCTTGTTGTTCTTGTAGTTGTCATTGTCGTCATTGTCATCGTCGTCATCTGGTTTATTAGAACCTTTCTTCTTTTCCTGGAAAAAAGAAAGAAAAGAGGTGAAGACCTAACTTCTGCCTTTTGGACCCATCCTACATTGACTTCCCATCCTCTGAAGCCCTTTGGGAATTGCATTGGGAAAGTCAGTCAAGAAGACCAAGAAAAGTGTCTTAGGTTTTTTGCAGGGGTGGGGTGAGGTGGATCTGATGCAATAGGCAGAAGGAGACACTGCCCCAACAACCTCAATCTGCCCTCAGTCACCCCCCACCGACTGGCTTCTTACAACCATCCCAAGGGATGACTGTGATGGATCCAACCTTAGTATACCCATTGAGGCAGATCCCCTACCTGCGTATAACTGTATAATAACCACAACAGGTTATCTCGCAGATTGTATGAGAGAGGGAAAACTTAGTGATTTGGAGACTTGGGCAGAACTTGAACAAATAAGAAAGATTTATTTTATAGAACAAAGTTGTTTAAACAAAGGATATGTCAGGAGATAATGTTCTTTCAAGAAACAGTTATTTAATATTTGAACTAAATCTAATGGATTATACAGACTTCTACTAAGGTAGTAAACCCACAGTTTATATTCAGGCCTACAGGTATATTTAGTTCTTATGGCTCAGGTAGATGTTACAGGTGTCTAGACTAGATGGCAAACGTTTAGCTTATTTCCAGTTACTTTAGTTCCTCAACTTCTCTGCATACAGTAGGTGTTACAGCAGAATATTTTGGTTCTTAAACAAGGTGGTACTTTCTATCCGTCACCCAGCCTTTTAACAATCACACTCTTGATGTGCTCCTAGCAGTATAACAGACCCAAAGGATCACCACACCCCTCTTAACTGGATTGGGATTCTTCTCTACCTAGAAGATCACTCCCCTCCTGACTGGAAATAAGGAAATTGTATCCTCACAGCTTCTACTTCCCTTTGCTCAACCCTCCAATTTGCTCCTGTCTGAATACTCTCCTAGGACATTACACACTGTCCTTCACACTAAGCTCAGAGACTTCTTTCTCTAACTTTATTTTCCACAGAGTGGAAGTTTCGACCCAAAACCAACTCTCTCTCTCCCTATCCTAATCCTTTTCTCCCATCTCAAATCAAGCCCTATCTGAAGACCCTCTCAGAAACTGCTCTCTCTTTTTCCTATTCTTCCACCAGTGCTGCTCCACCACCAAACACTCTGGGGCTGTCATGGTAGCCAATCAGAGACAGGCTATGTCTTTTCTACCATTTTTGATTGGTCGTGCTCCAATGAAAGGGATTGCAAGGACTGAAGAGCCCCACCTTCCCACCGCTCTCTCAGCCTCCTCCCCAGATCTCTTCCCCACCAGCCTAAGGCTCCGACATCTTGGTCTCGTGGCTCCTTCCTCTTCATTACGTGTTCTAGGAGACCAGAGAGGAGGAGACCTGGTCACAGCAGGAAGGGGAGATTCCCTGACAGGGAGGTATAAGAGGGTGGAGCAAAAACTGACAAGGCAAAGAAGGCTCAGGTTGCTTGGGAAGGACCCAGGAGAAGAGGAGACTTAGCAAGCCATGAGAAGGCAGGGACCTTCAGTTGTCGCAAGCACCTCATTAGAGCAAGACCTACTGGGAGGAGTTGCTGTGCTCACTATACCTGGGCTGTTTTCTTTTCTTTGAAGAAAGAGTTGACTTCACTGACACCTTGTGAGTTATTGCTGACCAACTCCCAGATCCTGCCTTGACAGTATATATAGTTTCCTTCAGAGTAGAACTACTGGAATTACTTCCCCTAAATAAGTAATGTTCATTCATTTCAATGGGTCAAAGTATGACTAAGTTTGGACACAACCCAGATTCCTTTTTGCCACTCACAATCTTCTCTGTTTGGCTCCAGGGCAAGCATCATGGCTGAATATGTTGTAGGGCTACAGAGAGCCAGTACCCCCCCCCCAATAAACACACACACACACACACACACACACACACACACACACACACAATGCATTTTGTGTTATTCTACTCACAGATGGCTTAATTATCTCCAATGACTCATCCTCTTCTTCCTCTGTGAGACTGTTTCCTTTCTTCTTCTTCTTCTTCTTCTTCTTCTTTTTCTCCTTTATCTGCTTCATTGCTATCTCTCCCCCTTCCTTCACCACAGCTGCTACTATTTTAGAAATGAGTGAACGCTTGAATCTCCGCATGACGTTGAGCATGGACCCCCGCTTGCGTTTTAACCCATGTAAGTCCTCACCATGGTCTCCATCCTGATCCTCATCCACAGACCTGGTCTTAAGTTTGTTTTCATCCTTGTCCACTGCGTCGGCATCAAAGTTACCCAATGCACTTGTAGCCAAGGCCAGCACCACTACAGCTAGCAGGATGGGCCAAGACTTCATGATACGTCAGATTCAAAGTGTCCTACTTCAGCAGGCCAAAAGGAACAGAAGAGCTGAAGAGCTGCCTCTTGTTTCCTCTCTGCCAGAGATGGAGCTCTCTGCCTTTCTTATATAGCCCTCTTCAGGCTCTGCTGAGTTATGCTACCAGTTACTGCACTGGGACCAAGTGTGCAGTTAGGCACACCATGCTGTCATGGGGAACACTGAGCTCCCTTGCCAGGGCTGAGTGAATTGCCACCATTCCCTCCCTTGTCTGCCCCTCCTGTTTATTATGCTCAGGGTCCCAGTCTTCCTCAATTTCATGGTTTTTTGTTTTAATGCCCGAAATGCACAGTTTGCCACAGTTCCCCAATCCTTTCCTTCTCCCTCCATCCCATCACCCAAATATGAAAAGTGTACATTGGAGATATGCTCCAAGAAGCTAATCTGAAATTACCCAATTTTTATTACAGGTATGGAGCATTATGAGAGTCCATTGGGAGGTTTGTCCTGGTCGTTCAGGTCCCAAGGAGATGCCTAAGGCTTATCACCTTGTTGCTGTTCCAATCTCCAGGCTGCTCAATGACTTTTGAAGAACATTGCTGCACCTTTTGGAGAGGTACGTTTACTTTCCATCAGTGCCATTCAAGAGTAAAGCAACAAAGCTGCACAAACAGTGTGCAAGTTTTTTAAAGAGCTTGGTTGGTTACTGATGGGGAGTGACCAACATACCGGTTCATGCAGTTAACCAAGCCTAACTTGTAATGTCCACAGCTTCCATATCCCTTCTCCACTATCCAGGTTTGAAGACTTGGCTCTCCAATTATCCTTACTCTGAAAATGACTGACTTGGAGCTTTGCCTGATCCACAGACATGCAGGAGGATGTGACTACAGAATCAACTCTGGGCGCTTTTTAAGAATTGTAGACAGCTCTCCCAGAGGTGGTTCATCCACAAGAGAGGAAAGCCTCCCCAGCCCTCTTAGGCCTTCAAATGCCTCTTGCCCTTTTCTGAATCAACATCTTCCATGTCCCATGGGCCCACAGGGAGATGTCCAGGATCCTGATTTCCCTCACTTAACCAGCCTCTTGTAATTGCTCCCACCTCTTGGGTGAGTGCCAAGTCATGGATGAGCAGTATAGCACTCTTTCAGCCCTTTAGATTTTTGCAGTATAGCAAATGAAGTCAATGCTGTGCCCTCCAGATGTGCTGGTGGACAGCTCTCTGCATCCTTGGGCTTGTGTGTCCTGCTCTAGCACTGCAGAATGTGACTGCAGAATCAGCTTTGAGTTGTTAAGGTTGCAGATGGCTCTTCCAGGAGGGCCGAGATGCTTGAGGAGAAAGATTTGCCAGCCTCAGTAAGCAGTAAGAGGACACTGGACCTTTGCTGAGATGGCATCAACCATAGTTCATCCCAGCAGCTGTGAGCTGTCGAGGGTTTTGATTTGCTGTTATGCACTGGCCTCTTCATGGACTGCAAGAAATTCAAACCTATCCATTCTTAAGGAAATCAGCCCTGAGTGCTCACTGGAAGGACAGATCCTGAAGCTGAGGCTCCAATACTTTGGCCACCTCATGAGAAGAGAAGACTCCCTTGGAAAGACCCTGATGTTGGGAAAGATGGAGGGCACAAGGATAAGGGGACGACAGAGGACAAGGTGGTTGGACAGTGTTCTTGAAGCTACCAACATGAGTCTGACTAAACTGCCGGAGGCAGTGGAAGACAGGAGGGCCTGGCGTGCTCTGGTCCATGGGGTCACAAAGAGTTGGACACAACTGAATGACTAAACAACTCGTCTCCAGCTATGGAATATCACAGTCAGCCAGTCTAGGTATCCTGGGGCATGAGATGTGTCCAGAACTTGCCCCTGAACTCAGAGGCATAGGAAGGTCAGGTGGTATCCAGTGCGGAAAATTTCTTGTCACCCCACCCCCCCCATTGATTTTTTTTTTTTTGTTTTTGCCTGCAAAAATGGTTTTACGTTATTTCATATTTTCTAACAAAGGAATGTGGATTCTGGGCCTCTGATAACAAGTAGGCGACTATGAACAGATACTTAAATCTACAGGATGGTTTGTGTTTTGGCTTGTGTTATTTTATTTATATTTATTGTTTATTTATTTAATAAAACTTATTTTTAAAAACCTGCAAAGTGGTTTACCAAAACAAAACAAAAAAAACCACAGCAGTTAAATCAAGAAAAATTGACAATCTTACTTTAAAACATACAAAAGCTAAAATATTAATATTAAAATTACTTCAACTTCCTAAGCATCTAGGTATGCTTGCCTAAAGAAGAATGCTTTTAGCAGGTGCCCAAAAAAGGTGTAGCAAAGGCACGTGGTTTGTTGCAATAGATGGGGAGTTCCAAAGTGCAGGTGCTGTCACAGTAAACAATGTAGTACAGATATTATTTTGAACCTGTAGTAGTGCTTGAAACTACTGAAGGGGAGATTTTATTTATTGTGATTTCACCATGTTCTGTATTATCTAATCTACTCAGCCTAGTCTCATTTTCTTCACACAGGCTGACTTTCCAGGACCCAGGAAGCCCAGCAGAGGGTAGGGCAGTTCATAAAAAAAACTTTTAAAAAAAACCTGCTTCAAAGGTATTATCTTACTAAACTAGGGATTATATAGCTATATCTGAAATTTCATGCATATCAGTTAATATCTTGACCCTGCTCCACTGAATTGAAATTTTAGCCTTCACAACATAGGAAAACGGCCAAGTAAACAGCTATTTTCACGGAGGAGGGTCAAGTTATTAACTGAAATGCATGAAATTTCATATATTGTTATATAATCCCTAGTGTGGTAAGGTAAGACCTTTGGAGCAGGCATTTTCTTAAAAAAAAAAAGTTTTTTTATGAACCGCCCTAGTAGGGTAGTAATTGTTCCTTGATAATTTGTCACCCCCCTAGATAGATAGATGTTTATTCGGCATTTGCGCCCATCTTACAATACAAAACAGAACAAACAAAAGAGAATCAAATAAAACAACGGCACCGTACAAGCCGCAAATAAGAACACAACTCACAAGGACCAATATTAACATTTCCATAAAAGCATATCCCCCCCCCCAAATAAAGAACAGTGACCATTTGTCACCTCCCTCCATGGTGCTACTTGGGGTGAACCGCCTCCCGCCCCCCTTTCCTACACCCCTGCCTGAACTCCAGGACACAAGTCTTGTTGGTTCAGATGGTGTTTAATGATGAGGGTATAATACCAACCCTTCATAGTGGTAGACTGCCACCTCTCCTTACACCCAAATAGCCTGGGCCAGGACACTCCAAGGCCTTAGTGGACAACATGGAGATTCAAAAGGGGGAATAGCTAAAACCCAGACTCTGCTTCCTAAGCCTTGGGTTAACCAAACAAAAAAACAAACAAACAAACAAAAAAACAGTGGCACATCACCAAGAGCCTGGCAATGGACTTATTATCAAGCATTTTACCTTCAATAAACCACAAAATGGAAGGAGGTAAAATAATTTTTAAAATGATTACAAGAGCAGAATGAAAATTAGGACTGTACAGAAATGAGCGTGTACATAGGGGACTAGCAAGCAGAGTAGGCTTGCTTCATTTTAGCGTGTGTGCAAGTGAAGGGAACATCTCCCCCCAACGCCCCCCCCCCATAAATAGTTGGAAAAGCTAGAGGAATTGAGAGCCTTGGGCCCACGGGTGGTATATTAGCTGGGGGGGGGTGCAGGTGTGCAATGGAGGAGACAGGCTTGAACTGATCAGTATATCAAGCCATGAACTGATCAGTATATCAAGCCAGGATTCTGTAACCCAGCTTCAGGTGCCAATGAGAAAATGAAATGAAAACTTCAAAGTTATTTAAATCTTTCCCCATTGTTGTGGTATTCATTCAATCCTTTAATCATTCATTATACAACAGAAATGAAAACAAATATTGTTTCATTGTTGGCATTGCGTTTGAGTTATATGAAATTACATATATTAGATTTTCCCATACAGGATTGTATAGAAATGAACATGTACATTGGCGAATATTAAACTGCTCCCGGTGAGGCCCTCGTCCCACCACTGCTATGATATGTGGGTACAGGTTATGCTTCTCTGGTCTGGCCATGTGCATCCATTCCTTGAGCAGGTTCAGTGGCCACTCCTGGTAGAGTCATGATCAAGAAGAATGGAGAACCTCAGATGTGAGAGTGGTGTATTAGTAGGTGGAGGGTCAGATGAAGGAGAGAGGTTTGAACTGATCCGTAGCTCAATCTGGGATTCTGCAATCCTGGTCGAGGGGCCAATGAGGAACATCTTTTCTAAGGATTGCCTGATTCCACAGGCTTTTCTTTTTCTGGACCAGAAGAGGACAATGTATTCAGTATGCTTGTCATGGTGTCAGAAACCATTTCCTTAGTAGACATGTCAGGATCGTTCATGATATCCGCTATCTGTTTGTAGAAAGAAAAAAACAGAGGTCAGAGCCCCCTCTGGGGAAAGAGAGGGGTGTGTGTGTGTGTGTGTGTGTGTGTGTAGATTTCCTCAGACCCACTGGATTTTCTGGCCCTAAATAAGTAACGTACATTAATTTCTGTGTTTCACTTCTGAGTATGACTAACTTTGGATACAAACCAGACTCTTATCTGCCATAACAACCATTTGTCTGTTTGGCTTCAGGACAAGCATCTTTGCTGAACACCTTGTGGGGGTTTCAGAGAGCCAGTACTTCCCTTCCTCAAATACACACACACACACACACACACACTGTAATTAGTATTGCTTCAACTCACGGGTTCCAGAACTCCGATGGTTATTTTCTTTTTCAGCTCATCATGGAGATGGTTTTCATATTCATTGATCTTTTCTGTGGTGAACTGCTTGACTTTATCAAGTAACCCACGCTTGAATCTGCGCTGGAGATCGAGCATGAACCTGCGTTTGCGCTTGGGCCCATATAGATCCTTGCCATGGTCTTCATCCTGGTCCTCGTCCAGAGACCGTGTCCTAACTTGGTTTTCATCCTTGTCCAACACATCAGCATCAGAGTTACCCAATGTGCTTGTAGTCAAGGCCAGCAGCATTACAGCTAGCAGGATGGGCCAAGACTTCATGATGGGTCAGATTCAGAGTGTCTTGATTTAGCTGGCAAAAAAAGAATAGGAGGGTAGAAGAGTTGTCCCTTGTCTCTACTCTGCCAGGGATGTAGCTCTCTGCCTTTCTTATACAGCCGTCTTCAAGCTCTATTGAGTTATGCTAACAATTATTGGACTAGAACCAAGTGGGCAGTTAGGCACTTCATGCTGACATAGGGAACGCTGAGCTCCTTCTAGGGTTGAGTGAATTGCCTCCATTCCCTTCCTTGACTGTCCCCTCATTTCATGGTTTTTAATTTTAGTGCCTGAACTGCATCACGCAATGTGCCACAGTCCCCCAATTCTTTTCTACTCCCTCCAACCCATCTCAAAAATATGAATTGGGGTTGTTTGGCAATGTCCCTCCCCCCCCAAGGAATTAATGACACATACACTGTCGGGGTTTGGGCGCTGGAGCTCCTCGTGCACGGCCTTGGACTGGTTATGCACGAGGTACCAGTTGCGGGGAAAGCGGCCAGCGTTCCGCGTGCTTTTGAGCACGGTCGCCGGCCAAGTCTCACAGTCTGAAGGATGTTGAGTAAGCCAATTGATGACTCCGATGATGTGTGAGTTCCTAATTGCCTTCTTTAATGAAAAGTTGCCTCGTGAAATAAAATATATACCCTGACTCTGAATAGGCGGACCAGCTTAAAGAAATTAAAATTTTTACTTTACTCCCCCCTTTAACCCCAAAGGAAGACAGACACCGGTTGTATCTTTAGTGGCTTCGGCAGAACCCGCATAGGCTCGTCCCCTAAGCTAAGTTCTCCTAAGCTTAAAGTCCCTGCGCGCCCAATCTTCCGCGAGGCTAACTAAATAAACTAAAACCGAAATATCTTCCGCGGGCCTAACCCTAGGCTAACCTAAAAGAACCTATCTAAACTAAAACCGAATGATCTTCCGCGACCTAACTCTAACTAAAGAAAAACCCATCCAACCCGTCCAGCCCGCTCCTAATCCCTTAAACTAAACTTGACTTCAACTAAAACCCAAACTGAACGTAAACGTGAACCAACGCCTAGGCGGGGTGCCTCTGCCTTTTATTAGGGAACAAACGTGACATCATCATTAATGCCTTAACCAATAAAATCACTGTTGCTGCCCTCCAAAAAGGCGGGAAGCAAGTTTAACGCTCATTAACAACTTTGAACATGACCGGAACTATAAAATAAAGGCGGATTAATCTCATAAGTGAACCACACTATTCATTCATGCTTTCACTTTCGCTTTTGTGCGCAGTTATACAAAAAATAGACCTCGAAAAACTCATAAAATAACCAAATAAATATGAATCCATGGCGGATCCGTGAAACGTATTCCGACAATACACGTTATGCAAATTTTAATGGGTGAGCTTCCTGCCCGTCACTAGTTTAAAGGGACTAAGACACGCCCCCCAGGCTGACCAGATTGGTCGGCCTGCATGAGATGTGGGAATAATCTCCCAATTGCGCAGGGGCTGGGCTCAGCCCCTACGCGCGTGATCGGGTCGTGACACCCGCAAATCCACCTCCTGCTGATGCGGAAGTGGCCTTATGCTCCAGAAAGAAAATCTGAAGTTACCCAATTAATTTTTATTACAGGTATGCAGTATAATGAGAGTCCACTGTGGAAATTACTCAGGCATGAGTTTTTCATGTTCGTTCATATCCCATTGTGTTGTCTAAGGTTTATCACCTTGTTGCTTTTCCAATCTGCAGGGAAAATTTAATCATGTTTTATAGATGGTACTTAACAGCTGCCAAAATAGATAAAAAATTAATGGAATATTCTGAATTGGCGAAATTGACTGGGAAAATAAGAGAGCAAAGTGACCAAAGGTTTCAATTGGAATGGGGTAAATTTCTGGATTATGTAAAAGATTGTAAAGATATGTAAACACTTACAGGATTGACGAACTTCTTGTAACAGGACAGAAATGTATAACAAAAAATGATAACAATATGACAACAAAACATGTGGGAATGAAGAGAAAGCGAGGGAATAGCTAGAACAATAAAAAAACCAGAGAAGAGAAGGAGGGAAGTCAGGAAAGCTCGGCGGAGTTTGTGTAACAATTGTGAAACTTTATTTGATGAATGTATATGTATTTTGTTTGCTGATGGAAAATAAAAAAAATACTTGCAAAAAAAAAAAAGATAAAATGTATAAAACAAAAGCAAACCTGTGTTGGAGGTGCGGTAAAGCAGAAGGGACACTTATACATATCTGGTGGACCTGCGGGAAAATCAAAAGCTTCTGGGATATAGTATATGATGAACTTAAAAAAAAAAATTAAATATATATTTTTTTGAGAAATACAGCAGCTTTCCTATTAGGAATAACAGACACAGGTATAGCAAAGGAAGATCAGAAAATATTCCTGTATGCCACAAGCGTGGCGAGGACCTTAATTGCCAGAAATTGGAAAAAAGAATTTGTGCCAACAAAAAAGGAATGGCAGGATAAATAAATTATTAGATTATACTGAATTGGCCAGATTAACAGAGACAATTAGGGGACAACCTAGACAAGAATTCCAAAAATAATGGGGGAAATGCAGAGAATACTTTACCAAACAGCCCCCCCCCCAAAATATACCCATGGAATTGTTTCGATGAATTTCTATAGGACACTTTGCGGGTTTTTTAAGTCATAATTAGGAAAAATTGTAATAATCACATATAAAAGAAACAATACACAAGAAGTAAATAAGGAGGCCATTTACAGGATAAAGGATGTCTTTTATTTTACTGCTGTTTTCTTTGTCTAAGGGGATAGGAGTTTAATTCTGATAATTAAAAGTATTTATTATTTTTTCAAAACATCAACAAAACATATAAAATCAACTAATACAACAACTACAAACACACCACAAATACAAAAACAAAAACCTATACAAACTACAAAAATACAAAAATGAAAAACAAAAAATTATTTCTTAAAAGCTGCTTCTTTCCTTAACATTGTTGCTAGACTTCCTCACTTCCACCCTTCTTGCGTTCATTGTCCTTCATCTATAGTAATTTCTTTACATTGTCCAACCATATTTTCCAAGAAAATCTTATCTATTTCTTAAATTATTTACTTAATTCATTATTTCACATTTCATCAACACTTAACATAATTCTAAATCTGCAGTCTAACATTTCTTCCAAATTCTTTCTAAATTTCAATCTTACTATATATTTTTCTTTAAGGGTGGATATGTTTGATATTTTTGCAGTCCATGGAACTCTCAAGAGTCTCCTCCAGCACCATAATTCAAAAGCATCAATTCACTTCAGGAAGGGCAGATCCTGAAGTTGAGGCTCCAATACTTTGGCCACCTCGAGAAGAGAAGACTCCCTGGAAAAGACCCTGATGTTGGGAAAGATGGAGGGCACAAGGATAAGGGGACGACAGAGGATGAGATGGTTGGACAGTGTTCTTGAAGCGACTGGCATGAGTTTGGCCAAACTGCGGGAGGCAGTGGAGGATAGGCATGCCTGGCGTGCTCTGGTCCATGGGGTCACGAAGAGTCGGACATGACTGAACGACTGAACAACAACAATAATATTTTTTTCAAATACATTTTAAATTTCTTCCATTCTTCTCCCACTGCGTCGTCCCTCTGGTCACGGAGTTTCCCGGTCATCTCAGCAAGTTCCATATAGTCCATCATTTTCATCTTTCATTCTTCAATCGTTGGTAGTTCCTCTGTCTTCCAGTTTTTTAGCTATCAAAATTCTAGCTGCTGTTGTGACATACATAAATACAGTTCTATCACATTTTGGGATTTCTTGGCCTAGGATGCCCAGTAGAAAGCCTTCTGGTTTCTAATTTTGATAATTGAATTGTCAATGGTGGTGGGTTTGTTTGTATGTAGGAGTTGTTATGGACTATGTTGTAAATAAAATTGAAATCAATTAAAAAAAATTAATGCTCTCTGATCCAAACCTATGCATATGCTCAGTAATACCAATCATGGGATACAGTCTATAGCAAAGTTAAGATAATCTTCAAGGTGTATCTAGAAATCACACACAGGTTGACATGCAGAATAGAAATGACAGTATGGGACAAATCCTGCCAAACATTGCTGGACTCCATCTTCCATCAATGTTGTCCAAGATGACCAAAGGTTTCTTTTCATTTTTTTCCATTTTCACGTTTTACAAATATTTTCCAAAAAAAGCCCAAATCACTACAAATCAAATCTACTTTCCCCTCAACTTCCCTTCCTTCCTTTCTGTTACAGGTGGGTAGCCGTGTTGGTCTGCCATAGTCGAAACAAAATAGGAAATTCTTTCCAGTAGCACCTTAGAGACCAACTGAGTTTCCTTTCTGTTGTTAGTTAATTTTGTTGTTGTTGTTCAGTCATTCAGTCGTGTCCGACTCTTCGTGACCCCATGGATCAGAGCACGCCAGGCACGCCTATCCTTCACTGCCTCCTGCAGTTTGGCCAAACTCATGTTAGTAGCTTCAAGAACACTGTCCAACCATCTCATCCTCTGTCGTCCCCTTCTCCTTGTGCCCTCCATCTTTCCCAACATCAGGGTCTTTTCCAGGGAGTCTTCTCTTCTCATGAGGTGGCCAAAGTACTGGAGCCTCAACTTCAGGTGGCCAAAGTACTGGAGCCTCAACTTCAGGCTAGTTAATTAGTATCTTTTTTATTACTGCATATCCAATTCAAATCTATTTACTAATTTCCCCTTATCTTCCCTTTAATTATCTCTTACTGCACGTGTTTATGTCAGTCCTGCGAATGTTTTGATCTGTTTACAATACAGCAGTACCTCGGTTTACGAACAGTCTTGTTTATGAACGGTTTGGTTTACGAACTCCGCAAAACCGGAAGTAGTCTCCCGGTTTGCGAACTTTACCTTGCTCTATGAATGGAAGCCGAACGGTGGAAGGGCACTGGCGGCGGGAGGCCCAGAGGCCCAATTAGGGAAAGCGCGCCTCAGTTTAAGAACAGATTCAGTTTAAGAACGGACTTCAGGAACGGATTAAGTTCATAAACTGAGGTACCACTGTGTGTATATATATATATATATATATATATATATATATATATATATATATATATATCTTCAAATCAGCCCCATCCAGGATAGCCAAAGATGCAGCTGGAGGCAGTAAAGGCAAGTGATGGCCTAGTGCAGAGATGGGGAATCGACTTTCCTCCAGATGTTGTTGGACCCCAACTCCAATCAGCACTACCTACCAAAGGAGCACAGAGTGGCAAATACCAGATTACAATGAGATTTTCTAAAAACAAAAACAACAATGCAGATCCAGAGCTAGCTGCTCCAGCACCCGGAGCAGCCCACGGGGGCAGGGCTAGCCGCCTGCAGGGGTGCGGTGGCGGCGAGCATCCCAGGGGGGCACGCTGGCAGCGGCAAATGTCCAAGGGTGGCACCGCCTACAGCGATGTCAACCCCCCCCCCCAGGGATGACACCCGGGGCGGTCCACCCCCACCGCACCCCCCTTTCTCCGACAGTGCAACAATGAGATCATCTAAAATACAGGCAGACGGGGAAGATTCTTTGTGAGCTGTGGAACTCCCTCCCCACAGAAGGGTACCCGGTGACTTCACTGTACAGCTTTTCATGACTCCTGAAGACACACCTCTTGTCCGGGACTGGACTGAGGAGAAATGGCAGGAGCCACTGCCTCCCTTTTTCTGAGCCTCCCCAAGGGCAGGAGGACAGTATTGTTTTACAATGGTGGTTTGCAGAAGGGCATAGTCCAGAGGGGGGAAAGCTGGGAAATACTGGGTGAGGAACAGCTAGAAGAGGAAACGCCAAGAGACAGACAGCTGGCAGGTTCAGTGTCCTTGGACAGCATTCCTGACCCCACCCCCATTCACCCAAGACTAGACGGGCTTGGAAAGTAATAGCACAGAAAGCCATATGGCAACAAGCTCAGATTACCTGGTGTATGAGTGAAGTAGATTAATGGAGACGGAGGGGGTGAACCTTTACTGGGAGCAACACCATTTTTTAGAGAGATATGTATTCCTTTATCTCTTGCTGTGATTATTAAAGAACCTATCTGGTAACGTTCCTTTCATTTGATCTGCTTGTTTACTGCCACCAGGAGAGGGATCTGATTCCTTGAAGCCTGACACCTTTTTATCCTGGCATTTGACACTGGAGAAATATGTTTATTTATAATTAAAATAGAGCATGAACACTCCCTAGTCAGGATTCGGACCTTAGCATGGCGGGGGCATTATTTAGGATCATTTGATGGCATTCCAAGCACTTATAGACCACTTTTCATTGAGACATTTGGCAAAGAAGTATTCAAAGCAGGAGAGACAACAAAAAAGGGTGACGTATATAAGACAGGTCTAACAACATTTAAAACCTAAGTTTTCCCATGCTTCACAATACACTTCCACCCCCTCGTTACACACCTATACCTCAACCAACTTACTCACACACCCCATCAATTCTCCAGTCATTAACCACCATTCTTCACCATTTCCCACAAGCCATTGATGGCCTTCTCCACTCTAAATGTTTTCTCATTCTCTTTAAAACTCATCTAGGCCATCCCTGCCTCCTGTGGGAGCGAATTTCATAGTTTGCTTTATTTGTGAATGGAGCAGGGCTCAAGCCTTCAGAGAAAGATCTCACAATGACATCTCTCACATGTTGTTATTTTCACATTGTACTGTGCAGCAAAAATAGGAAAAGCAGAGATTTGAGAATGAATGCCTCCTTTATTAAATACAGGAAATGAAGACACCCATCACTTATTCACATGATTATTTACACCACTGTCTTTATACTATAGAAATTAAAACAAACATAGTTTTACTATTTGCTTTGCATTTGTGTTATATTCAGTTACATCGAGGTCAGGGTTTCCTCTTTGGATTCTACAAAAATGAGCAGGTACATAGGTGACTAGCAAGCAGAGTGGGCTTGCTTCATTATAACATGATCAAGAAGAACTAAGAGCCTCAGATGTGTGGCTGGCATATTAGCAGGTGGAGGGTCCGATGGAGCAAGGTGGTTGGAACTGATCCATAATTCAATCTGGGATTTTGCAGTCCTGGTTGAGGTACCCAGGAGGAACCTCTTCCCTAAGGATTGCCTGATTCCACAGGCTTTTCTGTTTTTTTACCAGAAGAATTTATTTTTTTCATTATGCTTGCCAAGGCGGCAAGAACTATATCCACAACAGGCTTGTCACGATTCTCCCAGACCTCATTCAAGATATCCAACACCTGTTTGTAGAAAGAAGAACAGAGGTCAGAGCCCCCTCTGGGAAAGGAGGTGTTTGTGTGTTTGTGGTGTGTGTGTGTGTGTGTGTGTGTGTGTGTAGATTTCCACAGATTAGACCCACTGGATGTACTGGCCCTAAATAAGCTGAGGTCCAGCTGCAAGGGCCTTCTGGCGGTTACCTCACTACGAGAAGTGAGGTTACAGTGAACCAGACATAGAGCCTTCTCAGTAGTGGCACCAACCCTGTGGAATGTCCTCCCAACAGATGTCAAGGAAATAAACATCTATCTGAGTTTTAGAAGACATCTGAAAGCAGCCATGTTTATGAGAGTTTTTAATGTTTGATCTTTTATTGAATTTTTAATATTCTGTTGGGAGCCACCCAGAGTGTTTGGGGAAACCCAACCAGTTGGGCAGGATATAAATTATTATTATTATTATTATTATTATTATTATTATTATTATTATTATTTCCATTAATTTCTGTGTTTCTGTTCTGAATATGACTAACTTTGGATACAACCTAGACTCCTTTTTGCCACTCACAACCTTATCTGTTTGGCATTGGGGATTTTTTTTTTTTTTTTGCTGAAAACCTTGTGGGGCTTCTGACAACCAGCACCTTCCTTCCTCCAACACACACACACATATATGCATGCTCACACAATGTAATTAGTGTTACATCTACTCACACTTTCCAAAACTGTCTTCAATATATCCTTTATTTCAAACTCCCGGATATTTTCTGATTCATCCCCAGACTTCGAATGCGTCAATTTTTCAACCAACCGGTTGATCTTCTTCTCAGCCCACTCCTTTATACTTTGACGCAGCCCACGCTTGAATCTGCGCCGGAGATCGAGCATGAACCTGCGTTTGCGCTTGGGCCCATATAGATCCTTGCCATGGTCTTCATCCTGGTCCTCATCCAGAGACCGTGTCCTAACTTGGTTTTCATCCTTGTCCAACACATCAGCATCAAAATCACCCAACGTGATTGTAGTCAAGGCCAGCATCATTACAGCTAGCAGGATGGGCCAAGACTTCATGATGAGCCAAGACTTAAAATTCAGAGTGCCCTGATTTAGTTGGCAACAAGGAATAGAAGAGTGGAAAGGCTGTCCCTTGCCTCTGCTCTGCCAGGGAAGGAGCTCTCTGCCTTTCTTATATAGCCCTCTTCAAGCTCTGTTGGGTTATGCTTCCAGTTATTGGACTAGAACCAAGTGGGCAGTTAGGCACTTCATGCTGACATGGGGAACGCTGAGCTCCTTCTAGGGTTGAGTGAATTGCCTCCATTCCCTTCCTTGACCGTCCCTCCAGTTCATTCCACTCGGTCCCACTAATGCCTGAAATGGATCATGCACACTTTGCCATGGTTTCTAAATACTTTTCTACTCCCTCGGCCCTATCTCACAAATATGAATATGGACATTGGAGATATGCCCCCAAAAGGAAATCTGAAGTTACCCAATTTTTTATTTTTTTCTTCAGGTGTGGAGTATTATGAGAGTTCACTGTGAAAGTTACTCAGGCTTGAGGTTCGTCATGGTCGTTCAGGTCAAAATGAGATGTCTATGGCTTATCACCTTGTTGCACTTCCAATCTCCAGGCTGCTCAATGGCTTTTGCAGAAAAAGTACGGCACCTTTCGACAATGTATTGAACAGGTACATCAATTTTCCAAGTGTACAACAGCTCTGCTGCAGAAACAGTATGCAAGTTGTTTAATAAACTTGGTAGGTTACTGGTGGGGAGTGACCTACACAGTGAAACATGCTACTAACCAAGCCCAACTTATATTGTCCACAACATCCATATGGCAAAGTTGCCATGAGGAGGACTTGGACCTAGACGATGCTCAAGACCTCAGTTGCTCCTTCTCCACTATCCAGGTTTGAGGACGTGGCTCTTCCACTATCTTCAGACTCTCAAAATGACTCACTTGTAGTTTTGCGTGCTCCAGACATACAGGAGGATGTGACTGCAGAATCAGCTGTGGATGCTTTTTAGGAATCGCAGACAGGTCTCTCAGAGAGGTTTCCTCCACAGGAGAGGAAAGCCTCAGCAGCCCTCTTAAGCCTTCATATGCCTCTTGCTCTTTTCTGAAGCAATGTCTTCCATGCCTCAGCTAGCAGGGCCCACTGCGAGATCTGTGGGACCCTGGTTTGCCTTTCCTTGCCAACCTCTCACAATTGCTCCCACCTCCTGGGTGAGTGCCAAGCTACAGTAGAACAGTAGCAGAACTCTTTCAGGCTTTTGGGCTGGTGTAGTCAATATACTGCGTTCCAGATCCTTTGGAAAACAGCTCCCAGCATCTCTTTCCATGTAGCTTCTCCTACTGCACCACTGGACAGGAGGCTGTAACTTCAAAATCAGCTATGGGCTGTTTAAGGGTTGCAGATGACTCTTCTGGGAGGGCATAGATGCTTCAGGGGCATTCATCCACAGGAGAGGAAAGCCTCCCCAGCCCTCTTAGGCCTTTTTTGAAGATTTTCAGTAAAGGTCCCCCCCCCAAGGGAAAACTAATGTGAATAAAAACAACCTAAGTACAAAATTAAAAATATTCAGCAGTGGAAGTCATTCATAGAAATTTAACTGTAAGTCAATTCTGTTTGCTTAGATCGTGGTAGATCCTAGCAAAATCTTTTTCCTTTTTCTTTTTCTCCTTCTCCTTCTTTTTCCTTTTCCTTTTTCTTTTTCTTTTTTTGTTTCTTTTTTCTTTTTCTCTCTTTCGATATATTAATATATGTAATAGGCAATATGTAATTTATATTATGTAACATGAATTATGTAGTATGGAATATGTTTGTTTTTTAATGTGTGTAATAAAATTTAATTTAAAAAAAAATTAAAAATAGAATATGGAGTCCTCTCTTAAAGGTAGTTTGTCAAACACCCCCCAACCCAGCTCTCACCTGAGGTCTTTCCTTTCTTCTCCCAGCTTCTCACCCTCTAAGCCCAACACTTCCCTGCCTCCCACCCAGGATCCCCCCATCAACCATCTACCACCCCCATGAGTGCACAGTCCTGGACCCTGATAAAGGTCCTGAGCAGAGGACACGAAAGAAGAAAGAAAAGAGAACAGAGGAGGGGAGTGGAGAGAAAGAAAAAGAAAGAAAGAAGAGGAAGAAAGAAAAGAGAAAGAGAAATGAAAGAAACAAGAAACAAGGAAGAAAAATAAAAATGACTTCCCTTTTCCATCTTCCAGTTACATTTCAAAAAATATTTAAGACGTTCCTGTCCATGATAACACTCATCTTTTCCACTTTCTGAAACAATGTTTCTGTTATGTACTGAGCTGAATCCTAGAACAATAGGATCCAGAATGCAGCAGTCTGATTGGTCCGCAGGAGCCACCCAATCCAGCTCCAGGTGGAAGTGAATCCGCAACCTGATTGGCCTACAGGAGTAGCCCGGAATTAGCCAATCACGTGGGGCCCATTGTGTAAATAATGTATATATAGCAGACGTTGTGGGGAAAGATTCATTCTTCGTTACTATGAGCTGAATAAAGAGCATGAAATTCAAACTTGACTCTGAGTACGGTATATTTCAATTTCTTTTAAATCCAAGCATCTCATTCATTTCCTTTAACCACAAAAAGTCCAATAGGGCTTCCCAAATTATTATTAGTACAGTGGTACCCCGCTAGACGAATGCCTCGCAAGACGAAAAACTCGCTAGACGAAGGCATTCGTCTAGCGGAAGGCTGCCCCGCAAGACGAAAAAGTCTATGGGGCTGCCTCGCAAGACGAAAAATTTTCATCTTTTTTTTCCCCGTTTTGCGGAGCGCGGCTGTCATTGCCGCTCCGCAAGACGAAAAACCCGCTAGACGAAAATTTTCGCAGAACGAATTATTTTCGTCTAGCGGGGCACCACTGTAGTAATAAATGTCAACTGTGTTTTTTCTTTACTTTCTTTACTATGGTTCCAGTAATTCCCACAACCATGCCTTCATGCTGAGTAATAGTAAATTCTTCCATCCATGTCCATATTAGAGTTTCTCTACTGTGATCACGGGACCCAGGTGGCGCTGTGGGTTAAACCACAGAGTCTAGGGCTTGCTGATCAGAAGGTCAGCGGTTCGAATCCCTGCCATGGGGTGAGCTCCCGTTGCTCGGTCCCAGCTCCTGCCCACCTAGCAGTTCGAAAGCACATCAAAGTGCAAGTAGATAAATAGGGACCGCTCCAGCGGGGTGTTTCCGTGCGCTGCTCTGGTTCGCCAGAAGCGGCTTTGTCATGCTGGCCACATGACCCGGAAGCTGTCTGTGGACAAACGCCGGCTCCCTTGGCCTATAGAGCGAGATGAGCGCCGCAACCCCAGAGTCGGACACGACTGGACCTGATGGTCAGGGGTCCCTTTACCTTTTACTGTGATCATTTACCATAGTATTCCAATCTCCTCTAGAACTGACCCTTTCATCTACATTTTTTCCAATGTTTTTCCAGCTGCAGTAGCATAACTTTAGTGACATCATTCTCTGAATTATTTCCAGATTGTACAAATAGTGCTTTCTCTCTGTTAGAAGAATAGACAGGACTGAAGTTTCCCCAAAACCTTTTCTCTTGCAGCTCCTGCAATGCCAAATCCAGATGACTTGCCATCTCTCCATTTATGGTTTTATTTTCCCCTTTGCCAAACCCTTGTATGAAAGGCATTGGGGAGGAGGGTTATTGGGTAGTTCCCCCCTATTTTTAATGTGTGTGTGTGTGTGTGTGTGTGTGTGTGTGTGTGTGTGTGTGTAGTGATTTTATGTTGTAACTGCCCTGAGACCTGTGAGTATAGGGTGCTATCCAAATTTAATAAATAATAAATAATAATAATTTTGATTTCACCATCTGCTTTCTCCAATTTCTCTCCATCAACTACTGAACAATATCAACAGTCACTGGGAGAGCCAAAGATAGCTTTGCCATACTGGGTTCTTTTGATGCCATTAACATCTCTGTCTTTTTATAAGTCCCAACGTTACCTTAAGATCACAGTCAAAACAAGATTGTTTCCCAATGACGAAGTAATGGCTGAATTACTTGCAGTTTCTCAGAGACTTCCTCTTCATCATCATCATCATCATCATCATCATCATCATCTTTTTGAAGAAGAAAAAGAAATAAAGATTTTTCATACGAGGAATTCCCTTGATGACTTAAATCAAGCTATTCACTCTACCTTAGACACTTTAACATTTTTTTTTTACCTCTTCTTCGTAAAGACAAAAAGCAGTTCCTGTACATTTTCTGATGGTGAGTTTTCATCAACCGCCAGAGAAATCTCTCTAAGTTACAGGTTACCTTGTCTCAAAAAAGGATGAAGACCTTATACCCATGAAGGGTTCTTAAATGGTATTTGGACGCCATGTGAGTTTCTTGGATAGCCAGTTTGTTGTAGCCCTGCTTCATCCCCCAGACTCATACAGCAGAAAACAGCATAAATCAGAGCATTTGAGCTTACAACCTCAATCACTCTTTACCCCAAAGTGAATTGATAGGCAGACCTTCTGTGTGACTACAATCAATCACCACACAATTTTCTGCCACTCCCTCCCAGTAAGTTCCTGAAACAACATCTTCCATGTCTCATTCTGCATGGCCCACTGGGAGATGTCCAGGATCTTTATTTGCAGCCCATATAGATCCTCGGCATGGTCTTCATCCTGGTCCTTATCCAGAGACCGTGTCTTAACTTGGTTTTCATCCTTGTCCAACATGTCAGCATCAAACCCAATGTGCTTGTAGTCAAGGCCAGCAGCAATACAGCTAGTAGGACGGGCCAAGACTTGCATGATGGGTCAGATTCACAGTGTCCTACTTTGGCGGACCAAAAGGAATAGGAGAGTAGAAGAGTTGTCCCATGTCTCTACTCTGCCAGGGATGGAGGTCTCTGCCTTTCTTATACAGTATAGCCCTCTGTTGGGTTATGCTACCAATTACTGCACTAAAACCAAGTAGGCAGTTAGGCATTTCATACTGACATGGGGAACGCTGGGCTCCTTTCCAAGGCTGAGTGATTTGCCACCACTCACTCTCTTAACTGTCGTCCAGTTCATTCCTCTCTAGGTCCCACTCTTCCTCAATTTCATGGTTTTTTGTGTTTTGTTTTAATGCCCGAAATACATCGTGCACAGTTTGCCACAGTTCCTAAATCCTTTCCTTCTCCCTCCATCCCATCTCACAAATACAAATATGTACATTGGAGATATGCTCCGAAAAGAAAATAAGAAGTTGCCCAATTGTTTTTTACAGGTATGGAGAATTATGAGAGTCCACTGTGGAAGTTACTCAGGCATGAGGTTTGCCGTGTTCATTCAGGTCCCAAGGAGATGCCTAAGGCTTATCAACTTGTTGCTGTTCCAATCTCTAGGCTGCTCAATGACCTTTGAAGAAAAAGATTACTGCATTTTATGACAATGTATTTAGGAGGTACATTCACTTTCCAACAGTGCCATTCAGGAGTACAGTAACTCTTCTGCAGGAACAGTATGTAAGTTGTTTAATCAGCTTAGTAGGTTACTGGTGGGGAGTGACCAACATACCAGTACATGCAGTTAACCAAGCCTAACATACAATGTCCACAGCATCCATATTACAATGTTGCCCTGAGCAAGACTTGGAGTTGGAAGACTCTCAAGTCCTCTGTGCCCCCATCTCCACTATCCAGGTTTGAAGATGTGGCTCTCCAATTATCCTCACTCTCAAAATGACTCACTTGTAGCTTTGCCTGATCCACAGACATGCAGGAGGATGTGACTGCAGAATCAGCTCTGGGCGCTTTTTAGAAATTGCAGACAGCTCTCCCAGAAGGGGTTCCCCCACTGGAGAGGAAAGCCTCCCCAGCCCTCTTAAGCCTTCAAGTGCCTCTAGTCCTTTTCTGAAGCAATATCTTTCATGTCCCAGCCAGATGGGCCCACGGGAGATGTCCAGGATCCTGGTTTGACTTTTGTAATTGCTTCCACCTCTTGGGTGAGTGCCAAGAAGAACTGTACAGCACTCATCCAGCCCTTTGGGCTTTTGCAATATAGCAAATGTAGAAATTATGCTGCCTTTAGATGCATTGGACTACAGCTCTCGGCATCCCTGGCCATGTGTCTCCCATGTAGCTTCTCCTACTCCACTACTGGGAAGGTGTATGTAACTGAACAGTGGGCCTTTGCTGAGACAGTATCAACCATAGCTCAGCCCAGCAGCTGAAAGCTGTCCAAGGTGTTGATTTGTCTTGGCTTACTTGATAGTCATCTCATGTTCCCCTCTGGGTCCCAAAACATGGAAAAGAGGAGTCCCTGTTGGTTGATCTATCTATCTATCATCTATATATATCTCAACATCCACAACATGTTTCCCCTCCTTCACATTACACTTCCACCTGCTCGTTACACAGCTGTACCTCAACACGCCTGTACCTCAACTCACACACCTTGTCAGGTTTGGTGTCTCTCCCACACATGATGATCCAGTTGCCAAAACTGGGCCCCTCCTCTTCCATCCCCAACAGGAAAGCCCCCACTTTTTCTTTCTCCCAGGCCCACACTTTTCTGCTAGCCTAGTTAATCTACGAGTCTGGGGTGATTCTACCCCCCCCATCTCTTCCTCTGCATCTGCTGTGTCATTATCAGAGCTTTTTGCAATCCTGCACTCTGTGCCTAGCTGCCGTTCTCTCTGTGTACAGGAGTCAAATTACTGCTGCTCACTGCTTCTCCCCCCTCCTTTAGGAATTTTCTCTCTTTTTCCGCTGAGTCTGCCTCTTCTCCGCTTGTCAATAGTGGAACTTTTCTGACACACACCATCAATTATTCAGTCATTGACCATCATTCTTCACCATTCTCCACAAGCCCGTGATGGTCTTTTCCACTATAAATTTGTCTCATTCTCTTTAAAAATCATCTAGGTTGGTGGCCAATCCCTGCCTCCTGTGGGAGTGAATTCCTTAGTTTGAATGTGCACTAAGATACTCTGTGATGGTCTTCTGGGAAGGGTCTACCAAGTTTAGAAGGATAAAAATTTTTGGATGGTTTTTTGTTTGACAGGAATAAGGGGATCAGGGCACATCCTCTGAACTGTAAGGCCTAACCCCTAAGCCCAAATGGAGGACTAAATCCTTCCTTTGGTAACTCACTGTCTAAGCCCAAACTAATGGATTCAAATTTCACAGAAGGAGATTCTGACTTAACATTAGTAAGAACTTTCTGGTGGGAAGAGCTCTTTGACAGTGGAATAACCTTGTTTGGAAGGTGGTGGGCTCTCCTTCCTTGCAGGTTTTAAAACAGAGTGGGCCATCTGTCAGGGATTGCTTTAGCTGTCATGAGTGCCTTGCAGGGGGTTGGATTAGATGTCCCTTGGGATTCCTCCCAACTCTACAATTCTATGATTCAATGAAATATAATTGTTCTGTAGAAGCTCACCTGCCTCAAGATTTCTCATGTGAGCTGAGCTTCAGCTGGTATGAACTCCCCTCATCCATCTGAAAACTCATTCACAGGCAGTGGAAGCAGGGCCTTTAGGGTTGAGCCCACCAATCTTTCTCTGCCTTCTGCCAGTCCCCGCCTGTCTTGCTTCTAACTTAGGTAAATGGTAAAAGTAAAGGACCCCTGGATAGTTAAGTCTAGTCAAAGGTGACTATGGGGTTGCGGCGCTCATCTCGCTTTCAGGCTGAGGGAGCTGGCATTTGTCCACTGACAGCTTTCCAGGTCATGTGGCCAGCAGGACTAAACCGCTTCTGGCACAACGGAACACTGTGACAGAAACCAGAGCGCATGAAAATACCATTTACCTTCCTGCCACAGCAGTACCGATTTATCTACTTGCACTGGTGTGCTTTCAAAGTGCTAGGTTGGCAGGAGCTGGGACCGAGCAACAGGAGCTCACTCCGTTGCAGGGATTCGAACCGCCAACCTTCTGATCGGCAAGCCCAGGGCTTAGTGGTTTAGACCTGCGTCCCTTCGCTTCTAACTTATAAGCAATCAGAGGTCTCATGGACCTCTGGCTCTGCCCACCTGCTATGGTCTCCATGCCTCCTGCCCTGCCAGCCTGAATCAGCACTGTTCACAGGTTGCCATGTGGTCAGGATTGATTTGTGAATGGAGCAAGGCTCAAGGCTTTGGAGGAAGAGCTCACAATGCCAGCTCTCACACATTTAGCCAGTGTAGTGTAGTGGTTAAGAGCTGTGGACTCGTAATATGGTGAACTGGGTGCGCTTCCCCGCTCCTCCACATGCAGCTGCTAGGTGACCTTGGGCTAGTCACACTTCTCTGAAGTCTCTCAGCCCCACTCACCTCACAGAGTGCTTGTTGTGGGGGAGGAAGGGAAAGGAGATTGTTAGCCGCTTTGAGACTCCTTAGGGTAGTGATAAAGCAGGATATCAAATCCAAACTCTTCTTCTCTTCTTCTTCATTTTTATTTTGATGATGTGCATTGCAGGAAAAGTAGAAACAGGAGATATTTGAGAACGAATGCTCCTTTTATTAAGTACATGAAATGTAATTGAAAGTTCACCCATCAGTTATGCAGAGCTTTTGCCTTTTTTTGCTGCTGACAAAATTGAAGACTGTACAGTCATACCTCGGGTTACAGAAGCTTCGTGTTGCGCATTTTTGGGTTGCGCACCTCGCCGAATCCGGAAGTACCGGAACATGTTACTTCATGGTTCCGGCGCTCACGCATGTGCAGAAGCACCGAATCACAACCCACGTATGTGCAGACGTGGCGCTGCGGGTTGTGAATGCTGTGGGTGGCAAACGTGCCTCCCGCATGGATCACGTTCACAACCCGAGCGTCCACTGTATTATTATCTGCATTACATTTGTGTTCTGTTCAATTATCATCAAGGTCAGGATTGTGCAGAAATGAGCATGTATGTACATAGGGGACTAGCTTCATTCATTTAGTGTGTGCATGCTCAAGAAATATCTCCCACCCCCTGAAAAGCTAGAGTTAACCTGAATCAACAAGAATTAAGAGCCTGGTGGGGTGTCCAGTAGAGGAGAGAGGCTGGAACTGATCACTAGATCAAACTGGGATCCTGAAACTTAGGTTCAAGTGCCAACAAGGAAATGACATGAAAACATAAAAGTCATTTAAAGCTTTCCCACTGTTGTGGCAATTATTCAATCATTTTGATCATTGATTATACATAAAAAAAATATTTCATTATGTGCATTGCATTTGAGTTACATGCAACTATATGAAAGGTAGAGTGCCCTATATAGGATTCTACAGAAATAAGCATGTACATAGGTGAATATTAAACCACTCCCGTTAAGCCCCTCTTTCCACCACTGCTGTGATATTGGGGGTGCAGGTTACACAGCTCTGGCTACGCCCATCCATTTCTTGAGTGGGTTCCAAGGTCACCCCAGTAGAGTCAGTTGAGATGGGCTGCAGTGGGGGCTTGCTTCATGATAACATAGTCTAGAACAGTGTTTTTCTTTCTTTCTTTTTTTATAAGAATTTATTGACCTTTTTCTTATAACAACATATACCCACACCCACACCTACAATTTAAACAAATACAAAACAAATACATTGATAAAACAAATACAAACAGTAGAGTCAGTTGAGATGGGCTGCAGTGGGGGCTTGCTTCATGATAACATAGTCTAGAACAGTGTTTTTCAACCTTTTTTGGGCAAAGGCACACTTGTTTCATGAAAAAAATCACGAGGCACATCACCATTAGAAAATGTTAAAAAAATTAACTCTGTGCCTATATTGACTATATATAAAGTAATTCTCTTGAATAGGAATCAAATAAACAAATTTTTCCCACGGCACACCAGGCAACATCTCGCGGCACACTAGTGTGCCACGGAACAGTGGTTGAAAAACACTGGTCTAGAAGAATTAAGAGCCTCAGATGTGTGGGTGGTGTAATAGTTGGGGGGGGGGTCCAATGCAGGAGAGAGGTTGGAACTGATCTGTAGTTCAATTGGGGATTCTGCAATCCTAGTCAAGGTGCTCAGGAGGAACATTTACCCTAAGGATTGCCTGATTCCACAGGCTTTCCTGCTTCTGGACCAGTAGTGACCGTACCACTCACATACGCCTGGAAGATTCCAAGAATGTTCTCTGCAATACGCTGGTTAGGATCCTTCCAGATATACGTCAACTGTTTGTAGAAAGAAGAAGGGAGATGAAGGCCTAACAGCTACAGCAGTTGCTTTTGAAGCCTTCTGACATTGGCTCGTCTGCTGGAGATCCCATCCCCTGAAGCCCTTTAAAATTGCATTGGGAAGGTCGTTTTTTTAGGTCAAGAATAGTTTTCAAGGGGCTGTATCCAATGCTCTGTAAGCAATTCAGGGGAGGCTAATGCAGCAGCTCAAATGGGCATTTCTCCTTAACCTTTGTCTGCTATCAGCCATCCCCCATCTGCCAGCTCTTAACTACAACCCCCCCCCCTACCTACCAAGATTTTGCAGGGAGGGAGATGGGCTCTGCATGCTTTCTGTTGGCCTTCCTGCCTTCTGCTCCATTAGTCACAATGAGCACCAGCCACATACACAACCCAAGGTGTTGTGGCACAGTCTTTAAGCCTCCTCCCACTGAGATTTTGTCCCCGTAGAACTTAGTGTTAGGTGGATTTGGAGTGTAGGGGAGGATATATTATTTAAAAATTTTCCTTCCTTTGTCTCATGTGTGTGACAATTCTTATATAGATTCAACAAAGTTAAAAGTCACCATCCTTTGCAGCATAGAATGGACACTTCTGGGACGAAAGCTACATAGCTTTCTATAAATCTATAATAGCAATCTATGATGATTGAGGATGTGTTAGCAGACTGAATCATTTGTGGATTTCACCGCTTTGTAATCCCTCTAGACAGAAGGTTCAGACACAGCTGGCTAAACTGTAAGCATATTAAAAAATGTTTACTTACATAGCCTTGTACAAGATTCAGCAGAACAAAAGTGTAATGTTGCCTTACACACACACACACACACGCACGCTTTTATATATAGTTTTCTTCAGAGTAGACCCACTGGAATCACTGGTGCAACATAATGTCAATTAATTTCAGTGGGTCTATTCTGAGTATAACTAACTTTGGATACAACCCAGACTCCTTTCTGCCATAACAATCTTATCTCTTTGGCTTCAGGACAAAAATTATTGTTGAATATGCTGCGGTGCTTTAGAGAGCGACTACCATCCTTCCCCAAATACATACATATAAGGCATCTAGTGTTACTTCTACTCACAGCTGTCAAAATTTCCTCGATTAACTTCTCCTTGAGCTCGTCACTGAGACTGTATCCATCCAGTTCGAGCTTCTTATTGATTATTTTCTCCACCAACTTCTTGAACTTATTCCTGGCCCAATTCTTGAATTACCAATGATATCACCCTCAGATCTCTGCTTGCACTTTGACCCACATAGGTTCTCGCCAGGGTCTTCATCTTGGTCCTCATCCAGAGACCGTGTCTTAACTTGGTTTTCATCCTTGTCCAACGCGTCAGCATCAAAGTTACCCAACGTGCTTGTAGTCAAGGCCAGCAGCATTACAGCTAGCAGGATGGGCCAAGACTTCATGATGAGCCAAGACTTCAGATTCAGAGTGCCCTGATTTAGCTGACAGAAAGGAATAGAAGAGTGGAAAGGCTGTCCCTTGCCTCTGCTCTGCCAGAGATGGGGCTCTCTGCATTTCCTATATAGCTCTCTTCAAGCTCTCTCTCGGGTTATGCTACCAGCTATTGGACTAGAACCAAGGTCGTTCAGGTCCAATGAGGCTTGTCGCCTTGCTGTTCCAATCTCCAGGCTGCTTAAGGATTTCTGCACAATGTATTTAAGAGGTACATTAACTTTCCAGCAGAGTCATTACAGAGTAACTGCTGCAGGGACAGTACGTGAGTTCTTCCTCATCCAGTCCTGCCAGCTTTTTTTGATTTTCATATCTTTCAGATTTATTTTGTTTCCCACTTTCATGAAACATTGAGCTGAACATTTTAACTTTTTCCAGCATCAACTGCTGAACAATATCAACAGTCATTGGACCAGCTAAAGATACCTTTGCCATAGTGTTTTTTTTATGCTATTAACAACTCAGTCTCTTTATAAGTCCCAATCCTACCTTAAGATTTCCACCTTAAGATCACAGTCAAAACAAGATTATTTCTCATGGAGGAAGTAATGGTTGAATTATTTCAGTTTCTTGGTGACTTTTTTTTAAAAAAAAGAAAATAAATAATGGTTTTTCTCCCTGAGAATTCCCTTGTTATTTTTTGTCAACCATAAATCAGGCTTTTTCCTCTAATGTAGACACTTTAACAACCAGCTTTCCCTCTCTTCATCGTAAAGACCGAAAGGAGACCGAAAACATTTGCATTATATTTAATTATACCAAGGGCATGGTTTCACATGTAGGATTGTACAAAAATGATCGTGTACATGTGCCTAGTAAACAGAGTGGACTTCTTTCATTTTAGCTTGTGTGTATGTTAAATATTCAACCCCATAAAAAGAGTTGACCTGAATCAACAAGAATTGAGAGCCTCAAGTGCATGGGTGGCATATTGGCTGAGGGTGTGGTTATCCAATAGAGGAGAGGGGCTTGAACTGATCAAGCTGTGATTCTGTAACCCAGGTTCAGGTGCCATTTCAGGTGTGGAAATAAAATGAAAACATCAAAGTTATTTAAAGCTTTTTCCACTGTTGTGGTAATTATACAATCATCGGATCAGTGATTATACAACAATAATTAAAACAAAGAATGTTTCATTATTCACATTGCCTTTAATGATATGCAATGATATCAAATATAGTTTGCAATGTAGGATTCTACAGAAATGAGTGTGTACATAGGTAAATTTTAAACAGCTCCCATTAAGCCCCTCTTTCTGCCACCACTGTGATATGGGGGTGCAGGTTACACAACTCTGGCATCCATTCCTTGAGCAGGTTCCATGGCCAGTCCTGGTAGAGCCAGTTGAGATGGGTTGCAGTGGGGCTTGCTTCATTATGACATCATTCAGAAGAATTGAAGCCTCAGATGTGTGGGTTGTGTAATAGTAGGTGGGGGGTCCAATGGAGGCGAGAGCTTGGAACTGATTCGTAGCTCAATCTCGGATTCTGCAATCTTGGTTGAGGGTGCCCAGAAGGAACATCTGCCCTAAGGATTGCCCGATTCACAGGCTTTTCTGCTTTTATACCAGTATTTTGGTCTGCTTCTGGACCAGTATTTTGGTCTGCTTCTGGACCAGTATTTTGGTCTGCTTCTGGACCAGTATTTTGGTCTGCTTTTGGAACAGTATTTTGGTCGTGTTTTTTTTCCTCATGTGCCTCTATTGCTTTGTCGATCCCTGCACTAGCAACCATCACAACAGGCTTTATGAAATTATGCCAGATTTCAGAAATTTCAGGTATCTGTTTGCAGAAAGAAGAAAGAGGGTAAGGCCAAACAGCTGCAGCAGTGGCTTTTGAACCCTTCCAACATTGACTTGCCTATGAGAGAGCTCATCACCCGCAGCCCTTTAAAAATTACATCAAGAAGGTCAGCTTATTAGACCAAGAAAATGGGCAATAGTTTTCCTCTAGCTATATCCGGTGCTGTAAGCATGCAAACCAGGGGAGGCTAATGCAACAGAACAAACAGAGCATTTCCCTATTAACCTCAGTCTGCCATGTGGCAACTCCCACCTGCCAGCCTCTTAACTACAACCCCCACCCATGCCGAGCTTTCCTCCTTGCAGACTCAGCGGTGGGGAGGATGGGGTTCTGCCTGCATTGGCTCTGGATCCCTTACCGTTGGCCTTCCTGCTTCAGCCCCATCAGTCGCGATGGGCACCAGCCACGACTGGCACATACACAGACAAATAAAATCTAAGCTTATGACATTAAAAATGAGGAGAGGGGGTTTGGAAAATAATAATGATGATGATCTTGTTCAGAGTATACCCATTAAGTAGTAAAGGTTTGTGGGGGGTTTTGGAGCACTGCAGCAATAAATAAATAAATAAAAATAATGGATACTGCTCACAGTTTTCTTGGTCTGTATCCAATTCAATTGGCACACATACCAGTGCAGGCTGATAAATCAGGATTGAATAAGGCTCTACCCAACTTAACCTCAGTCATCCTCCACCTGCAGGTCTCTTAAAACCAACGCAATGAATGATATAGCCTGTAGGTCTCCTCCCACTGTGCTTTTGTCCCTATAGAACTGTTAGACAGATTTGGAGTGTAGGTGGTTTGAGCCCACCCAGGACAGCTGTGGCAGGATTCCTGCATTGCAGGATGTTGGAGTACATTACTCCCAGGGGTCCCTTCCAACTCTACAGTTCTATGACAAATGCAACTAGTGTTACTTCTACTCACAAAACGTTTATTGATCCTTTCGACCTTTTCCTGCAACTCAGCCTGGTACTCATCGCTACCCAAACACCTGTAGTATGAACCAGCAGCATTACAGATAGGAGGATGGGCCCACAACTTCATGATGGGTTGGAATCGGAGTGTCCTCTTTCAGCAGCAGCAAAAAAGGAAAAAGAAAAGAAGGAGCTGCTCTTTGCCTCTGCTGTGTCTGAATTGGTGCTCTCTGCCTGCCTTATATAGTCTTCTTTGAGCTCCATGGGTGATGCTACCCTATTTCTGGACTAAGCCAAGTGCCTTTCAGAAAGACAATTAGGCAGTTCATGCTGGCATGGTGAACACATGGTGAGCTCATTGCCCAGGCTGAGTGAATTTCCTCAACTCTCTTCCTTGATTGTTTCTCCAATTGTTCTGCTCTGGGTCTCCACACACTTCAATAAGTTGATAATATCTGAGCACGGGTCATGCCCAATTTGCCACAGCTCCCCAGTCATTTCTTATCTTGCCTCTCCCTCCTATCTCATAAATATGAATAAGTACACCCAAGTCTTGGTTCCAGTGTTCCCAGAGGCAACTGGTAGCCACTGTGAGAACTGAATGCTGGGCTAGATGGACTTGAGCCACCAGGTTCTTCTTAAGTTCTGATGGTATGAAAGAGTGTGGAAGATCCTACATAGTGCTGTCAGAGAAACTCACAAGCACATTCTGTCAGGCTGCTGCAAGCGACTCCCGGCTGGTTGCCCAGGAACGTACAAAGACAGGGAATGTTTCTTACTGTCTGCTTTTTATTCAGTATTTACAGAGAGAGGCTATAGAACCCAGCCTCTTGGATAATGGCATGCACCTGCTTGTTGCAGCAAAATGTTCATAGGGGCTAAAGAGGGTGTTTCTACCTGCTCTTTCCAGCTCAGAAGTGCAGAAGTGGCCTGGATTAAGACAGGAACAAAAATGCAACAATCAAATAATTGAAAGCTTTATTGCTGCTGCCATAATTAATTAATTAATTGCTTGATAGATAATTTGATTCTTTATACTACAGAAAATGAAACAAGGGTTGCTATCTTTGCATTGTGGTAATTTCCCAGTCGGTTATATTAAAGTCCCTAGTTTCCCATGTAGGATTGTGCAGAACGGGGGCTCTACACTGGCAAATGATCAAACAGCTCCTGTTATGCCCCTCATTCTGCTGCTGCAGTGACCTGTGGGCACAGGTTAAGTAGCTATAGCCATGCTCAATCTTCCCCTGAAGCAAATATCACCCCTGTGAGAGCCAGCAGAGATGGGCAGCAGAGTAGGCTCACTTCGCTGCAGTGTGTTTGCGATTGTGAAGGAAACAATTTCTGCCCACCCATCCCCAAAAAAGCAAGCATTCACCATAATCAATAAAACTCGAGAGTCTCAGGTGCACAGGTGGGGTATTAGTTGGTGAGTGACCCATTGGATCATGTTGGACATGATCTCTAGATCCATCTTCCATTCCACAATCCCAGTGGAAGTGCCAAGGAGGAACATAAACACGGTTTGAAGCATTCCCGATTACACAAGCTCGTTGTTTTTTCAGTCATCACGCATCAGCTGGTTCCATTTGGATTTCAACCATTGTTTCCACACACACCCCCGGCAGCCGTTTTAGAGATCTTCCAGGCTACCAGCATCTATTTGCAGAAAGAAGAAGGAAGGTGAAAGCTTAACTTCTGCGACAGTGGCTTTCGAACCCTCTCTACATTGACTTGCTTGCCAGAAAACATACCCCGCCCCCCACGCCCGAGCTCCTTTTAGGATTGCATCGGGAGGGTCAGTGTAGTAGGCTGAGAAAACTGGTAGTGGGCTTCTTTGGGAGCAAGTGATCCCCAGGTTGGACCTGGGCAGGGTGTTCTGATTTGGAAACCACCACCCCACCCCGATTGATGCTATGGGGGATGGCTGTGTACAGTGCCAGATTGCCAAATAGGCAGAGCAGGCACCAGCCTATGGGCCCAATGTCTTTTAGGGGCCCCGCAACAATAGATCAAAACTCCGACTCAACTTTAGGAATAACTTTCTGGTGGAAAGAGCTATTGGACAGTGGAATAGACTCCCACAAGACTCTCCTTCATTGGTGGTTTTGAAGCAGAGGTTGGATGGCCCTATGCCAGGGATTATTTAGCTGTGATTCCTGCACTGCAAGGGGATTGAACCAGATGACCCAACTCTACAATTCTATGATTCTGTGAAAACTAGAATTATTTTAAACCAACTGTCCTTGCCTGTGGCTCCAGTTTCTGTGGGCCTCCCTGCTTTCTGCCCCACCAGTCTCACTAGACACCAGCAGTTTATCACACACAAACACAAAGCCTTTGCTTAGGCTCTTAAGAATGTTGTGAATCACTTGGATAAGTTTTTTGTGCCACAAGTTTATTAATAGCAATAATACTCAGAGTAGACAGAGTATGCCTCTCACAATCTTATATGATCATTTCCTGTACAGGACACTGCCAAATACATTGTGTAGGCTTTGAAGGGCCCGTTCATAGGAACACAAGAAGCTGCTTTTACCACGTTGTTTCATCTGGTTCAGTATTGTCTGCATTGTCAGCGACTCTCCATATCTTCAGACAGAGGACTATCTATGCACTACCTTGAGATTCCAGAGTCTGAACTAGGGTTTTCTAAATGCAAGGCAGATGCTCCACCACTGAGCTACCATGCTTGCCAAAAACACACATATTGCATTTAGCATTGCTTCTCCTCACCTTGTTCTTAGTGACTGCAAGAAAATTGATTGCTGTCCCCATCCTCGTCTTTGTCTTCAATCTGCTCCTGCTCCTCAGTCTTGCTCTTGTTCTTGCCCTGACTTGAAATGCTGACATTTCTGATGGATCAGAATCAAAGTGTCCTCCTTTGGCTGGCATAGATGAACAGGGGTGAGGAAGAGCAGGCCCTTCTCGCTGGTCTGTCTGTGATGGTTCTCTCTGCCCAGCGGCAGAGGAAGCCACTCGGGCGCCTGGGGTGACGTGCCCAAGGGCGGGGCACACCTCGGGGCCTCCAGAGTCTGCCTGCCTCCTCCCACTCAGCCGCCCTACAGCCTGGGGGGGGGGGAGACAGTGGTCAGACTGTTTGGGCAGCGTAGATCCTGCACACACGTAAGCCACCACATCTCTCCCAGGAGAGGTGTGTGGCTTGGGCGTGCTGCAGACCTAGCAGTGTGTGCCACCTGGCATTTTGTCACCCTCCTTCGTGGTGACACCCAGGGTGGACCGCACCCACCACACCCCCTTCCTCCGCCCCTGTCTCTGCCTTCCTTATACTGTCCTCTTTGAGATGGGTGATGCTACCTACTTCAAACTCATGCTGATGTGGGGAACACTCAGCTCGTTGCCAGGGCTGAGTGGATCTCCTCCATTCTCTTCCTTGACTGTTTCTTCAGTTCATTCTGCTCTGGGTCCCACACTTCCTGAATTTCACAATTTCTGAGCTCAATGAGGAAATTGGCTCACACTCTTTGCAACAGCTCCTTTTCTTCTCTCTCTCCCCACTCCCACCAATCTCATAAAACTGTATGTGTGCATTAGAAAAATGCTCCAAAAGGAATATGTTGAACCCACTGAAGCTACCCATTTTTTTATATTTTTATTTTACAGGTATGGAGCATCACAAGAGTCCAGTCTGGAAGTTACTATAGCGGATTTTCAAATCCTAATTAGAAACTCATCGCTGCATTGTTGTTCCAACTTCCAAATTCCACAATGACTTTCTAAAAAAATAATAATAATTAAGGACATTCCCCTACTTATTTAAGAGGTATATTAACTTTTCAGCAGTATCATTAATGGATAGAGTAGCTCTGTTGCAGGAAAAGTATGCAAGTTTCATTGTGAACGTGTTTGGTTACTGGTGTGGAGTGACCAGTACTCATGCAATTGACCAAGTCTAAGTTATTATGTCCCCAACAGCCATGTCACAGTGTTGCCCTCAGGAGGACTTTGATTCAGATGAGTAAGCAGTCCTCAGCACCCCTTTCTCCACTATCCAGGCTTGAAGACGTGTCTCTCCCAGAACAGAAGAAAAGAAGAGCCTTCTGAATCAGGTCAATGTCCTATCTAGTCCAGCATCCTCTTCTCGGGGTGGCAAACCAGTTGCCTGTGGAAAACCCACAAGCAGGATTTAAGCACAAGAGAACCGTCTTCTCCTGAGGTTTCCAGTAAATGGTACTCAGAAGCGTTGCTGCCTTAGACCGCAGTGGTAGAGCCGAGTCATCATGACTAGTAGCCATTGATAGCCTTATCCAGGGCCATCTTAAGCATATCTGGCGCTGTGGTGCAAAGCTCCCTCTGGTGCCCCCTCCCCCCCATTTCCTAGAGTTGTCCACTTTTTTTAGGGAGGACGGTGCTGCCAGCAGGGCTGGAGGAGGCGGGCAGCAGCTGGAGGGCAGCTCCTCCAGTGGAGAAGAGGCGGAGGCTGGATGCAGCGCCTCCCGGCTCAGCTGGGCTTTTCGTGCCACAGTGGCCATGGCCTTCGGCACGGCAAGGCGGAGGCAGGCGAGGGCGGCGAGCTGATGCCAGGAGGTGCTGCGTCCAGCCTCCGCCTCTTCCCTGGCGCCCTCCAGAACTTGGCACCCCGGTGCCCCGCACCACTAGCCTTTATGGGTAAGACGCCCCTGGCCTTATCCTCCTCTATGAATCTGTCCATTCCTCTTTTAAAGCCATCTGTGTTGGTGGCCATTGCTGCCTCCTGTGGGAGGGAGTTCCATGGTTTAAATCTGCACTGAGTGAAGTAGTACTTCCTTTTATCTGTCTTGAGTCGGTTGATATCATGCAAGTTCAATCCAAGCAAGGCAAAGAGGTTAAAAGCTCTTTAAATGCCAGGTCTGCTTGTGGTAAACTAGCACATAAAGAGCTTTTAAGCTCGCTGTTCAACAAGCAAGGCCTGCTCAGCAAGCAGGTGATGGAAGTATGGGGAGGCTTTTCTTTCTTTCTCTCTGTCCCCCCCCCCACTAGCTGTGGGAGTGACTGCAAGGGTATGGGTATATGAGAATTTTGGGTATACATGGAACCCTTGGAACCCTTGGAAGGGAGGGAGACTGTTTGTCGTCAGGCAATAGCTTTTTTCCACCTGCCTTGCCCTACTCTCCAGCCCTAGGCACCTTCAGGAGGCAGAAGACAGTGGCCCAGTATACCTGAAGGAGCATCGTTCAGCCTGGACACTGAGGTCCAGCTCTGAGGGCCTTCTGCTGGTTCCCTCACTGCGAGATGTGAGGTTACAGGGAACCAGGCAGAGGACCTTCTCGGTAGTGGTGCCCGCCCTGTGGAACGCCCTCCCATCAGATGTCAAGGAAATAAACAACACTGACTTTTAGAAGACATCTGAATGCAATCCTGTTTAGGGAAGTTTTAAATGTTAAATGCTGTGTTGTGTTTTCAACCGACCAGATGGGCAGGGTATAAATAATAAATTATTATTAATAATAATAATAAATATTTGTGTTCTTGTCTGGCTGGGATGTGTCCCCAACTCCGACAATGCCTCTTGTTTGCCTGGATGGAGGGGTGGGTGGGTGGGTGTAAAAAATTTAGCTTAGTTAGTAAAGGTAAAATCATACAGTCACCCGGAAGGGAATGCAGCCATCAGGCTGAGAATGGTCTCCCCCTCCTTGAAGGCAGGCACTGAAGCAAGCTATGTGGGAATAAACAGACTCTCTTTATTGAGTTCACAAAGCAAAAACATCACAGTTATCAAAAGCCTTTTCTGTTCCTGCTGCCACCATGATTAATGAATTGATTAATTACATGATCGTTCATTTATACCGTAGAAATTTAAAGAAAGAATTTACATTTGCATGACATTCAATTACGTTAAAAGGCGTGGCTGTCCATTTAGGATGGTACAGAAATGGGCGTGACTATTAAACAGCTCTCCTTAAGCCCCCCTTTGTGCCACGGCTGTGAAGAGTGGATGCAAATTGTGTGGCTGTGGCCACTCCTCATCTTCCCCTGCAGTGGGTACAAAAGCCATCTGACAGGGGGCAGAGCAGGCTCACTTCATTGCAGTGTGTGACTCTGTGTTTGTGCAAGTGAAGGAAGCAGCTTCTGCCCACCCTCAAGAACAGGAGGAGTTTAACATAATCAATAAGAATCGAGAGTCTCCGGTGTGTGGGTGGCCCAGTGGAGGAAAGAGGTTGGGGTTCATCTTTAGATCTATCCTTGATTCCACAATGCTGGCGAAAGTACCAAAGAGTCACATCTGCACAGTTCAGACGCAAGATGTTTTCTGTTTCACGGGCTTGTTTGTTGTCTCTCGCTCTCATTTTTTGACTGAAATAACTTACTGAGTTTCATCTTTGCTTTTTGGAATGCATTTGCAACTTTCTCTTTTGTCCCTTTGATAAGGTGTTTCGTAGCCTCTGATGATGCTGAAAATGCTTTGCTCATCTGATGGGAGAAAGAGGAAGGGAGGTTGAGGCCTGATTCCATCAGCAACCCTCCCTACATTGACCCCCCCCCCCGCCAGGGGACCCCTTCCCCTGAACCCCTGTTAGAATTGCATTTGGAAGGTCAGTGTGGTAGGCTGAGAAAAGTGGTAGCGGGCTCCTTGGGGAGCTGTATGGCGGTGCACTGGATTCTGCTAAGGCCTGATTCAAATCAAGCATATGTGGATGCCCCAGAGTCATCCATGACTGTCAGGGCAGAGTAGGCTTCAGGCAGGAAGGTGAGGTAGAACTTCTGAAACACTGTTACAGAGGCAAGCACTGCAGAGAAGCCCCTTGCGAAGGAATACCATGGACAAGGCAAGTTCAGTGCCTTTGCCAAACAGCTTGCAACGGTGAACACTTCGAAAGTGATCCCCCCTACCTTTAGTCAGTTGTGGGGAGGCACAAGCCCTGAACTACAGTGGAATGTACTAGCTCAGAAGGTGGCAGACTCTCCTTCCTTGAAGAGTTTCAAACAGAGGTTGGATGGCCATCTGCTAGGGATGTCTTAGTTGTGATTCCTGCATTGCAGGGGGTTGGACCAGGTGACACCTGGAATCCCTTCCAACTCTGCAGTTCTATGATTTTATTATTCTACGGCAGGAACAAATTCAGGGCAGAACAAGCAGTTGCTTGGGAAATGACTTATAATGAAATGGGGGGGGGGGAACCAGAGGCATTCCTTTAGGGAATGGTAGAGGCTCCCAGGGGCCAGAAGAGCACATTTATATATGCAGCTAAAGCAAGTCAGATTTTGTAAGCTCAAAAAAGGAGGATGGGAGAGGTCCCAAGGAAGGAGGAATGGCATCTGAAATTGATGGAGTATGCAGAGTTAGCAGGCCTAACTAGCAGGGTAAGAGAAAAAGGCGGTTGAGTTTATAAAGAGGCATGATTTTTGTGTGTGGAGTAACTTTAAAATAACTGAAAGCAAGTGAAAACATTAGGAAGATTAATGTGCATTCAACAGTTACAATTTTGTTTGAGGTGATATGAAAAGGAGGGGGAATTAGATGGTTGGAATAGAATATGCAGTAAGAATGGGAAACTTAAAAGAACATGGAAGGAGAAGAAGGGAAGTTGGTGTATTATTTTGTTTTATTGGTGGGTGTTTATTTGTGGAAATTCTATAACTGGGAACTTTAATAAAAAAAATAATATCTGATAAAGGCTAAGTAGTTGCTGGATTGGCCCAGGGCCTGATTCAGATGCTGCCTGGATTGAGGCCATAGGGCAGGTGGGAGGCAAGAGCTGTGAATACTCCTAGGATCCAGCCCTACCTAAGGATTCTGTGGATAGGACTGGGATTTTCTGGATGCAAAGCAAGCAGCACAACTGCTGAGCTCCCATCCTTCCCCAAACTCATCAGAACTGCATGTAGAATTGCCTGTACCTACCTGCTCCTTGAATTTTGCAAAGTGATTTTCCTCTTCCGCTTTAGCTGTTTCACTGTCATCCTCCTTGTCCTGAGCCGAAATGCTCACAGTCAAAACCAGCAGTGCTGCAGATAGCAGGATGGGCCACGACTTCATGATGGGTCAAATTCGGAATTCCTCCTTCAGCTGGCAGAAAGGAATAGAGGTGCAGAAGGGTTGCTCCTTATCTCTGCTCTGCCTGAGGTGGAGCTCTGCCTTCCTTATATAGCCCTTGTTGAGATCTGTTGGGTGATGCTACCTATTTCTGGCCTCAAACCAGAGATAGGGAGAGCAATTGGTCATCTTGTGTGGGGAACACTGAGTTCCTTGCCAGGGCTGAGTAGATTTCCTCCATTCTCTTCCTTGACCGTTCCTCTGGTTCATTCCACTCTGGGTCTCACCCTTCCTGGGTTAGACATTTCTGATATTGACTCCAAATTTGCTTCTTCTTCTTCCTGCTCCTCTCCCATTATTTCCCAGCTTCTCTCCTCCTCTGCTTCTGAGCTATGCTCTCCCACAGACCACTGTCTTCATCTTCTCTGGAAAGTTCAGGAGGAGGGGGAGGCAGACTCCACTATTCCTCCTCCACTGTCCAGTCCCTGACATCACCTCTTACTCACCTTTTCTATGAATCCAAAAGTCCCAAATGAGGCAACCTTTGCTTGTAGGGGAGTTACTTTATTCCCTTCAACATTTTGGCTGCCCTTTTCTGAACCATCCTGAAAACCAACTCCAAAGATTCTCCTCTACTTTACTTCCTGGTGTACATCAACAAAAAGTAAGTTGTTGGGTTTCTAGGAAGGGAGAATTCTCTTGTGCTCAGGTCTGGCTTGGTCCCTGTGAAAATGGCATCTGGTTGGCCCCTGTGAAGATGGGATGCTGAGCTGCATGGGTCACTGGCCTGATCCAGCAGAGCTTTTCTTAGGTTATAATCACCCTAGTGGCAGTGGAAATATTGTGGGATGGGGAAATAGAGGGGAACCCCCTGTTCAGTACAGTTTTCCTTCCCCTCATTGGCCAGGGAATATCTGAGCCATGACAGCCTCATAACCAATTAGGGCCCCAGCAAACTCTGAAACTGGCTGCGTGGAAAAGAGATGTCTGTCAAGACCAAAGGTAAATGTTAATGTTCTTCCTGCTCCATAGCCAACAATGCCTTACGACCCAAGCCACGCCTGATAAAACATACCAGCTGAGTGGCTGGGCACAAACCCAGATTCTTTCTTGCTCATGGAGAAAAGACTATATAAAGAGAGCTGGTGCCATCACCCAGGACAGAACAGGTGACCAGGTGACTCCATTGACAAGCGTGGAGCCATCATGAAGTTCTCCGCCATCCTCTTTGTTGCCGTGCTACTGATCTGGTCTGTGATAGCTCTGGATGAGGTCCAGGCTGAGGATTCAGCCCAGGGCAAGACAGTAAGTAGAAGAATATAAGGAGAGCCCTGAAGCTGAATCAGGCCAGGGGTCCATCTAGTCCAGCATTCTCTTCTCACAGTAGTCAACCGAAGGGGAAGCCCACTAGCAGGCTCCGAAGGCAACAGCCACTCTCCCTGCCACTTGGGATTCCCAGGAACTGGTATTAACAAAGGGTCTCCATCCTGTCGCCATCATTTGCTGTTTCAAACTGAACATGGCCATCCAAGGGCCGTCGAATGTACTCAGGTCCTGCTTGTGGGTTTCTTGTGGACTTCTGGATGGCCACACTGGGAACAAGATACTGCACCAGATGGGCCTTTGCTTGCTATCTAATGGGACTCCTCTCAGATCTCCTAAGACACAGGGTGGTATCCAATGCTTGTCCTCCTCAGAGTAGACCCATTAAAGTTAAGAGGCATGGCTATCTTAGGTCCATTAACTGCAAGGAATCTACTCTGAGTTGTAATTCTTTGGATGCATCTATCTTTTTCTTTCTTTCTTTCTTTCTTTCTTTCTTTCTTTCTTTCTTTCTTTCTTTCTTTTCTTTCATCTACAGTTCCATTGCTCCTCTTGCCACTGAAGAACTGCTATGGGAAGCCACTGTGATCACAAGGATCATCACCGATGTTAATAGACAAATTTGTGCTTGGCCATTTCAATGGGTATTCTGTGAGTAGGACTAGCACTTACTACCTGTGGCATCTGAACTGGAATTGTTTTCAGATGTTGTTAGATGAGTTAATTCGTTTATCTCTTGTTTGTTTGCTGCCCCTAGAGGAAGGGCAGGATATAAATACAATTAATAATAATTATGGTAACGGTAATAATAACTAAATCTCAACAACTCATAGAAAGCTGCCTTCTGCCAAGTTGGACTATTGGTTCTTCAATGTTATCTATGAATTGACTGGTGGTAGCTCTCCAGGGGTTCAGTCGGGGCTCTTTTCTATCCCCACCTGCAGATGCCAGAGATTAGGTAAAAAGGACAGTTAGGCCCAGTCAAAGGCGACTATGGGGTTGCGGGGCTCGTTTTTCAGGCCAAGGGAACTGGCATTTGTCCACAGACAGCTTTCTGGGTCATGTGGCCAGCATGGCTAAACTGCTTCTGGTGCAACAGAACACTGTGACGGAAACCAGAGCACATGGAAATGCCATTTATCTTCCCGCCGCAACGGTACCTATTTATGTACTTGCACTGGTGTGCTTTTGAACTGCTAGGTTGGCAGGAGCTGGGACAGAGCAACAGGAGCTCGCCCCATCACAGGAATTTAAACCGCTGACCTTCTGATCGGCAAGCCCAAGAGGCTAAGTGGTTTAGACCACAGTGCCACCCATGTCCTTGGTAGCTTGGACCTTCTGCATGCAAAGCAGATGTTCTACCATTGAGCTAATAATAATAATAATAATAATAATAATAATAATAATAATAATAATAATAATAATAATAATTTTTATTTATACCCCGCACTCCCCGGCCAAAACAGAGCAGCTAACATCAAATGTATAACACATGAACCTAAAATCAGGCAAACAATTAAAATACATCCTAAAATCAGATCAGGATCAGAATAAAATCCAATCAGATGGCAACCTGCAGATTAGGGTTGGGGACCTTAAATGCTCACCAGGCCCAACTGTTTGTGCTGAACTTATATGGGCCTGTGAGAAAAATTGGGAGGCCACTTTCATGCAAGTTCTGATGAAAGGGGAGGAGGAGTCAGACTGAACCCCAACCAAAGGCCTGGCAGAACAGCTCCATCTTGCAGGCCCTGCGGAAAGATGTCAAATCCCGCAGGGCCCTAGTCTTTTGTGACAGAGAGTTCCACAAGGCTGGGGCCCGGCCGAAAAGGCCCTGGGCCTGGTCAAGGCCAGTCTAATCTCCTTGAGGCTCGGGACCTCCAAAATGTTATTATTTGCAGACCGTAAGGTCCTCTGTGGGGCATACCAGGAGAGGTGGTCCCATAGGTACGGGGGACCTAGGCCTACATTCCTTCCCTCAAACTCAAGTACAATCCTAGTCTTTGTGGTTCTCATAAAGTGGTGGTTCAAAGAGAAACAGAGGAAGCTGCCTAATACTGAGACAGTCCATATAGCTCAGTATTGTCCACCCTGAGGAACAAAAGATCTCCAAGGTTTAGGACAGGATACCCGGCAAGCCCACCTGGGAATGCCATTGTATGTGGGGCTACCTTTGAAGGTGACCCGGAAACTACAACTAATCCAGAATGCGGCACCTAGACTGGTGACTGGGAGCTGCCACTTGAAAGACCTACATTGGCTCCCAGTATGTTTCCGAGCACAATTCAAAGTGTTGGTGCTGACCTTTAAAGCCCTAAATGGCCTCGGTCCAGTATACCTGAAGGAGCATCTCCACCCCCATCGTTCTGCCCAGACACTGAGGTCTAGTGCCAAGGGCCTTCTGGTGGTTCCCTCGCTACGAGAAGCCAAGTTACAGGGAACCAGGAATAGGGCCTTCTCGGTAGTGACACCCGCACTGTGGAACGCACTCCCCCCAGATGTCCAAGAGAACAACAACTACCAGACTTTTAGAGCACATCTGAAGGCAGCCCTGTTTAGGGAAGCTTTTAATGTTTAATAGACTATTGTATTTTAATATTTTGTTGGAAGCCGCCAAGAGTGGCTGGGGAAACCCAGCCAGATGGGCAGGGTATAAATATATTATTATTATTATTATTATTATTATTATTATTATTATTATTATTTGATTCAAGGGTTATCATATCTGTATTACTATTGTCTGTATTCACATTAGGAGAAAGTAACTGCCTTCCTGTTCCAGAAGGAACAGCTACTATTGGTTCATTCAAGTTGCTGCATTTGGATCCTCGGTCTTATTGGTTCCCACCAAAAGGCAGCTTTGTGATTGCTTGAGATTGTTCCCTCCAAAATGTATCCTTTCTAGCCAGTCTTCTGTCCCTATAAATGTAGCTTCCCTCTCCTCAGTTCCCCAGTCTTGTTTGCCTGAATAAAGAGTGTTACATGAAGAAGCTGTCTCCTGCCTGCTATGTCAGAGAGCTGAAATCACTTGCTGAAATCATTATCCCCACGCTACAACAACTATTATTATTGATTGAACACGGGACTTTTGGCCTGCAAGGTAGAGGCTCTAACACTGAGCTACAGTTTGCAGTGGAAGACGGTAGTCATTCCATGCTTGACCAGAGGGACAAAGGTTCCAGTCCACACTTGTTAGGGGAGGAAGGGTGTCTGCAGATGCTGGTTCATGATATCAACTATCTTCTCTTTGCTACCAACAGGGGGCATTGAATGATGTGATTCATGCAATCGGGAAACGTTCCTCAAAGGCAAAGAGGAATGGGATAACTAGTTCTGTTGCAAATGCTGGCAAGCCTAAGGAATATCAGCCTACACCAGACCACCCAGTTGCTATGTCATAACAACTTGTCCTTCCTGCCTGCTGCTGGCCCTCCTCGAGGCACCTCCACTTCTGCAACCAGACCCCAAGATGCTCCAGTTCATTTTGATCTAACCTCCAATGCCTCCCTCCCCCCAAAGATGCTCAGAGATTCAGCACATGGTCTTCAATCACCTGCCCACCGCCAGTCATTTCTCTCCATGCAGAAGGACCCCAGCACTGGGGCATCAATTGCAATGGCCCAATCAAAAAATAAAGGTCATCCAGCATTTCTCTGTGTCTGTTTTTAACTGGAATTATTGTCATGTCAGTTGAGTTTCAAGCAGCAGAGGTTTATTCACTAGGGCTACCCCACTGAGCTGTGATTATCATTGGAGGCTCAGGTGGCATTGGCAAGGAGTACTTTTTTCCAGCTCCAACTGGTTCACCAGCTATGGCCCCTTTTGGACACAGATGACTTGACCTCTGTGCTCCATGCTCTGGCAACTTCCAGGCTAGACCTCTGCAAAGTGCTCTACATGGGGCTGCCCTTGAAGACAACTCAGAAACTTCCTTTGGTTCATCAGCGATATATTCTTGTTGCCTGTACTGATGATCTCTAATAATAATTCATACCAAATGTCATTAAAATAAACCTAACGACTACCAAATATATAATTAAATCCAAAATGCATATACATTGCACATGAAAACAGACTTGTTCTTAAGGATATATCACTGAAGAAGCCCGAAATTGCCAAGAGAGTGCGCTATCCACAAGCCTCAGTAAACGGGCCCCAATGAGGGCATAGCGGTCTTGTAACTGGCCAGAATGCAAAGGCAAAACAGGTGCAGAACGCCGGCACCCTGTCTTTTTCATCAGCATCCCTTGGTCATTGCGAACAATGACGAACTTACCCGTTGTTGGAATCTTCATGAACTTATCTACAAACATCAAGAAAACCAAAACCAGAAGCAGGCACTTGAAAAATCTAGTGAAACCAGACTTTATAAGTTCATTTTAGTGGGGGTAATTCGTTAATTTCTGAGGCATTTTGTCAGGATTTGTCTTTGACTTATAAATTTGATAAACAATGTACATCATCTAGGTCATAATTGTTTGTATTATCTTCGCCATTGTGTTGCTTGGGTTGTACCACCACTGTCTTAGATGATGGCTTCGAGTCTCCTCAAAATAACTAAGCAAGTATTAGAAGTCACCCCAGAACTGGCCCTACTAAACATCTTCCGAAACAATAATGCCCTCTCACATCACAAAGAGCCCATAACCCACAAAGAGCTCATAATGACCTAGATCGAAGTCCACCCATGTGAGGGGGGTATCTGATCAGGGAGAATTTTGGTAATTCGGGTTTAGTGTCTATGAAGCAGAAACAAAATTAATGGGCACCCCATTTTCCATCATCTGTGTTAGTTCCACATGGGCAGTAGCAGAAACTGCCAGGGCCATGATCTGAGACCAAGCCATAATGGATAATCTCTAACGGAGCCTGCAGAAATACTTGAGAGCATTTTTGCACATTCTCTGGGCATTGTGCACATCTTCCAGCCAATATGCAGTACCGCCAATAAAAAAAATCCCCTGCTCTCTGTATCTTATGCACAGACGCATGCAATTCTCTGCCCCCTGGAAATGGTGGCAGGCCAGGTGTGGAGTGCAGGCCAGATATCCCCACTTGCTGGTGTACAGGACTGAGCTGGGATCAAGGACACTGATTCAAAGGCGTATCTGATCGGGAAAAGTTTCAGCAATTAAATATGGAGCAGGAAGAAAAACCAAGGTCATGGCGTTATGCATCAGCCTCATCAACTCTGTTCTTTCCACATGGCCAGCACCAGATATTGCCAGTGCCGTGTTCCGTTGAGAGGCACATCCACCAAGACATGAAAAATGAGTCATATAACTCATTATCAAATCCAATTCTTGTCTCTCATAGATTGCCTTTATGCCTCTTATGAATCCAACCCGCCCAAATCCACCCAGTCTAATATTGCCTTAAAAAAAATTCCATGAAACTTTATCAAATGCTTTTTCGGCATCCACAAATATAAAGGCAGCTTTCTTACTGGGCTTTGTGTCTAAATATTCATTCACATCTATCACTATCCTCATATTTTCACTCATTTTCCTGCCCAGTAGAAACCCAGCCTGTTCCTTATTCAGTCATTCAAAACAGTTTTTAATCTTGTGGCTAGTAAAATTTTGTAATCATAAATTTTGTAATCATTATTAAATAGTGATATAGGTATGTAATTGTTTATAACCTCCTTGTTTCTTCCTTGTCTTGGAAGCATTACTATGTGTGCCTGTTGCCATGTATTAGGTATTTTCCCATCTTCTATTTTATTTAGGAGTGTTTTCATAGGTCCTCTAATTTATAATGTAGAGCTGTAAGCCTGTCCGGACCTGGGGATTTCCCTAGTTTGATCCTGTTTATAGCTTGATGGATATCGGTGCATTTAGGTATTTCATCTTCTCAGTCATGATTTTGGGAATGTCTTTTCCTTGTAGGTATTTTGTTATGTCTTCATCTGTTTCATAGTCTACATTATATAGTTTTTTGAAGTAGCTAACAAAGCATTTTTTTACCGTAAATCCTTGGGATTTTCTAATGTTTTCCCACTTTCTATTATTTTATCAAATATTTTTTTCTGTTTCTTTTTCAACTGCCATGGCAACATTTTCCCTCTCTTTGATTTTCTCTCTGTGTCTATTCTGTCCAAGATATGATTCTCTCTCTTTCTGTTCTGTCCAAGAAGTGATTCCATTGAAGTCACCATCAAAATAATCTCATCATTTATACATTCCAAAAGTTTGCCTTCTACCTCTTTAAAGAATTGTGTTTTATTCCCATCGGGTGCATAAATTCCTACTATTACTATTTGTTCTTTTCCTCTAGTTATCTGTACTCCCAAAATCCTTCCCTCATTGTCTTTAAAAGTTGGCTTGGCTTCTAATTTTTTGTTTACATGAATTACAATTCATCGTTTCTTTTTAGTATCTAAATATCTAATATCTAAAGAGAGAAATTCTTGGCCTTATTTTCTAAAGCCCTTCTGTGCTTCCTAGCTACATGCGTTTCCTGTAAACATATTACATCCCATTGGATTTTCCCCCCAGAATCTGTTCTATCTTATTTCTCATTTTTTATCATTTAAACCATTAACGTTCCAAGATATAATCTTTAAGTCCATTCCTCTTTATTTCCTATAATAATATCTTTAAAATGAGAAGGGTAAGGAGCAATAGGCAAAAGGAAACAGTGGAATTATACTTTATCTAACTTTATGTACTTGTCTTTATTTTCTCTTGTCTTCTCTTGATTTATTGTGGTTCCTGCAGCTCATTCTCTTTCTCTGGTCCAGTGTCTCCTCCTAAGTCCATGACCTTGGTTTTTCTTCCTGCTCCATATTTAATGGCCGAAACTTTTCCTGATCAGATACGCCCTTGAATGGGTGTACTTGATCCCAGCTCAGTCCTGTATACCAGCAAGTGGGGATATTTGGCCTGCACTCCACATCTGGCCTGCCACCATTTCCAGAGGGCAGAGAACTGCATGCGTCTGTGGATAAGATACAGAAAGCAGGGGATTTTTTTTATTGGCGACACTGCATATTGACTGGAAGATGTGCACAATGCCCAGAGAATGTGCAAAAATGCTCTCACGTATTTCTGCAGGCTCTGTTAGAGATTATCCATTATGGGCTTCTGCTTGGGGCGCCAAGGATGATGGCCGAAAAATTCCATCGCTCAAATTCTCACAGGGTAATTTGAGACTGAGATGGGAGTAATCAGCCTCCCAAATCTTCCCAGGGGTAATGGGAAGACACTGCCTCATCCACGGTTGCTCATTAACTCGGCTTCAATCTTGGGGCTGGGGGGCACTGGATGCAAAGCCCCTGAGAGAATTCGACTCTCTTGGACACTGTCTCCCGAGCGCCCCAAGTTCCATATCTTAAGATGAACTATTGGATTTAGGATTTGGACATGCTTCAAATGAGGAGGGATGAATTATTTTGCTAAACAACCCAGCCTCTGAGGTGCTAAAGAAGATTGAGAGGAAGAAGAATTAACATCAAACTGGTATTTGGGAACAGGACGGAAAGTGAGGATGAGCCCTCCGTGTTACTGTCTTTTTTTCTATTACATTATATTACTGGGCAAATTCTCCCCCCCCCCCCAAAGAAGGACTGTTTTCATCATTTATAACAAGTGAGACTTGAAAGTTTGATATTCGTGGACATAATATGGTTTTAAAATTTTAAGCTGTGTGGAAATGAAAATATTATATAATGTGTTGGATGTTTGATTTGCTTGGAAGAGGATAAAAAGTTCTCCAGTATGTGGATATCAGGCAGAGGCAATCCCTTGTTAGCCATTGAATGTCTTATTAATGGATTTTGGATGGTTTCCTGTACATTTCTTGATTTATGGAGAATGATGCAGCTTTAATTAGGAAATCCGCCATGTTGAAGACTGGGATCGGGCTGCAGAACTACAAAGCCATAGGGGGAGGTGAGCCTTTAATATTTTGTTACATTTGTATATACACTTTGATGTGGTAACCCTCCGCTGAAAAGGCTGAAGTTTGAAGCAGTCAATCTGGAAAAGTTATTGAGCTGTTGCTTAGTTTGGATTTTATCAGATCTGCGTGAGATGGCAGCTGCCAGCTGCAAGGATTTTTGGATTTGACAGAAGTTTCAACGTGTGAGGAGGTTCTGCAATTTATGGGAGAATCGTAGATATTAAATCCACACAGTAACATATTTTGGTTTGTTTTATCTCGCTTGTGGGAACAACTCAGAGGCTGCGAAAGAATGAAGGATAATATCAGGAAGAATTAAGGGAATCATCGGAAAGGACTATGGAAAGCAACAGAAATTTGATGTTGATTAGACCTCTCCAAGTTTGAGGCATGGGAATATAAAAAATATATATAATTTGGCAGAATATTTGGACTATTTGATATGTTTGTGTATAATTTGGATGTATAATCCAAATTATGTATAATTTGGGATATTTAATGTGGAAAGTGGAAAATTTAATAAAAATGATATATTTTTTTTAAAAAAAAAAGATTATCCATTACAGTACAACTTGGTCTCAGATCAGGGTCCTAGCAGTTTCTGCTGCTGCCCATGTGGAACTAACACAGATGATGGAAAATGGGGTGCCCATTAATTTTCTTTCTGCTTCATAGACACTAAACCTGAATGACCAAAATCCTCCCTGATTAGATACCCCCCTCACAAGGGTGGACTTCAATCTATGTCATTATGAGCTCTTTGTGGGTTATGAGCTCTTTGTGATGTGAGAGGGCATTATTGTTTTGGAAGATGTTTAGTAGGGCCAGTTCTAGGGTGACTTCTAATACTAAACCCAAGGTCATTTCGTACAATGGGAGGAATAGATATTTGAGGAGACTTGAAGCCATCATATAAGACAGGGCATTCTTTAGTAGGTTCTTCCCTGCATAACCATTCAGGAAGGGGCTGCAGTGTACAGCCACTATGAATATATCACCTGTCCTGCTTTCAAGTCTGGTGCTCTTCTTGGCTGTAATGAGAGCCAAAAATGAAGCAGAAGTCTCAGCCCAGTGGAATCTGAGTAGAGGGCTGCACCCAATGTTAGTGCTACTCAGAGTAGATCTGTTATAATGAATGCACATCATGTGGAACCATTGATTATGCTGGTTGGAGCTCTTGGGAGGTGGAGTCAAGTACAATCTGGAAGACCAATGATTTCCCTTCTCTGGTGTAAAAGCGGCTAGGGGTAAGCATCATCTATGCGTGTGGACCCAATAGTTAGGTGGATGAAGGTAATCACTAGGTGTCCCCCTCCTGAGTTAAAATGTGAGGTCAATTCTTTTGTTTCCTTCTATGGTGCTTAGAGATTATCATAATGGTGCAGTCTACAAAGTATTCAAAACAACAACAACAACAACCAATTCCTCTTCAGTATGATTAGGATCCTGCAAAGCCTCGTGCCACTCTGTTTCTGAACTTCACTGTGCATAACTCTATGCTCAGTGCCATTTTTCTAGAAAAAGAGGTGCCAGAACACACAATGAACACCTCCCTCATTCACTTAGGATGGCAATGGCACCAACCTGACAGGTGTGGCAACCTTTCAGTTCCAACTGAAAGAAAGCCCCATCTATGTTTGCCAAAATAAAATCTCTCTGTTCATCTAGGCCCCTGGACTTTGCAAGAAGACAATGTGGTGCATTGGTTAGAGTGGTGGACTAGGACCTGGAAGACCAAGCTTCAAACCATGAAACTCACTGGGTGACCCTGAGCCAGTCATTGCCTCTCAGGCTTACTACCTCACTGGGTTGTTGTGGGGATTAAATGGGGAGTGGCAGAACCATGTACACCACCTTAAGCTCCTTGGAATATAGGTGGGATGGAAACATAATAAAGAAAGAAAACAAAATAATTAGTAGACATAGGTGGCCTTTGGTGGTATCCACTGTGAGTGGATACACTTTGAGTAGAACATAATTAGGTAGAATCTCTATTATCCATGAATTAGAATACTCCACTTTTCATGCTGTCCAAGTTGGTGACTATCAGTATCTTTTGGGGGACTCAGGTATATAGTTGAACTATACAGTTTATTTCATCTGTCCTGAATCTTCTGGTATTCAGCTTCATTGGATAGCCCTGACTCTGTTCTAACATTAGGACAGGAGACTGAATGTCTGTATGTTATGATGAGCACAGTGGTAAATCTGATGTCTCCATGCTCTGAACATAGAAGTAAATAATTTGTGGACACAAGAAGAGTCTGGCTGCTGGATCAGGCCCAAGTTCCTAAATTGTTGGCATAGGGACACAATAATGGCCTCTAAGAGCAATGCTATATCTGAGCTTCAGCAATCAGCTCAGACCTCTTCACATGCTGAGCTTCTGAGTGAGACTGAGGGAAGAACCATAGGCCTGATTACCTAGCTCCTCCCAAAATGAGCTAAGCCTGGCAGGACAGCTTACTCAATGGGCTTAACCCCTTTATGCCTTAATTAGACATAAGCATATTGGTTATATGAGGCTGGTTAGCCCACAGAACTTCGCAGCCAAGAGGAAGGGGACTATCTTTCAGGTATTTGGAGCCTGACTCCTTTAGGGCTTTAAAAATGAATGGAAGTACATTGAATTGAGCCTGGAATCAAATGGGCAACCAATGCATCTGGTTTATATGTGATGAAAATGGAACTCCTGCTAGTAATCTGGCTGATGTATTATGAACCAAAGGAAGTTTCTGAGTTGTCTTCAACGGCAGCCCCATGTAGAGCACTTCCAGCCTGGAAGTTGCCAGAGCATGGAGCACAGAGGTACAGTCATCTGTGTCCCAAAATGGGCCATAGCTGGGCTTCCGGCGGCTGACGCCATTGCGGGTGGTCGTGGGCTGCTTCGGCTGCGAAGCACCCAGTCCATCCCGGGGGTTAGGAGCCCTGCTACCGCAAAGCGGGGCTCCGGTTGGGGTGCGGGAAGAGCGTCCCGCACCCTGGGCTCCCCGGCTGTGCCCGTTGTGGCTCCGAACCCTTCCCCCGCTCCCCCTGTAAAGGGGGAGTGGGGGTGAAGGGACGACGGAGCCGGGCTATAGGGGACATGCCCCAACCGGGATGTAAATGCGGCGACAAAGCCTGTGATGTGCGTCTAAGTTCTACCTGTCCTTAATGAGCTGTTAAGAACCCAGAGGCGGTGAGTAATTGATTGACTCTTTGTATTCCTGGAACGATCTGGGAGAAAGAAGAAAGGCAGCCCGCCTCCCTCCCTTCGGGAGACGAAAGGAATTAACTCTTTAAGTGACTGCTGCTACAACAATCGATAGAAAGTATCTGGAATTTGAAAACTGAGACTGTTGAGATTTCCCTTCGGGGGTTAACTGGGGAAAAAATATCTCCATTTGAAGTTTTGGTCTTTATACTCCGGCATCGGAGAAATGGCGACGACTTGGACTTTCGTGGGAAAAAACTGAAACAAAGAAAGGAAGAGACAGGAACTGAAACTTGATACTCACCCTCCCTCCTAAAATGCTGGACTTTGCGCTTGCACTGGTATCGAGCTCTGGTTTGGAGGATGAGGAAATGCTTACTGTCTTTCAACTGGAACTGCTTAATCGAAAACTACAAATTTTGAGTGGAATTATAAATGAAAAGAACTTACTTTCCACAGAAGAGGCTTTTCAAAAGATCTACACAATGGAAACAAACTTTGGCAAAGAGCTGGGAGAGGCGCTTGAAGGATGGTTTGAGATGGCTGGGCAACTCCGAAAGGAAGGGGGGCCGGTTTCTGGGGGTGGCAGCCCTGGAACGGGAAAATTTACAATATCCAGACTCCGAGGTGGCAGCTCGGGGGCAAGGGACAAGGAATTAAGATTTCTACAAGAAGAAGAAGAAGAAGAAAAAGAAACGGAGAAACCCAGAATGGAGGGGAGGAACACCCTGAGGCTCGATGCGGGGTTTGTTGTGGATGCAGCCTGGACCTGTGGACACTTAGAGGAAGACAATTGGAGATTTGGTTCTGGTGAAAGACAGAAAAAGACAATGGACAGAGGGGGAGTGGGTTGAAATATTAAATGTATAATCCAAATGGTCTGCCATGGTATCCGAAATCGGAGTGTGAAGTCTGTTAATTACAAGTTTATTTTAAATAAGTAAGGAGATATTGAATCTTAAGTTAAAAGCAGCATGATAAAGGATAGAAGAAATAAGTTTAGCTATAAGAATACTTGGTTAAGATCTAGGTTATAATGCAAAGATTAAGACAATTGTGTTTTTTTTTTAAGTAAAGTTAAATTTTTTACAGAGAAAGGTTGTTAAGGAAATAGTATATTGATTTAAAACCGAAGGTGTATAGGCGGGGGAAGTCAAAAGTCAAGATTCAGAACTAGAAATTTATTTTTTTTGCAAGGTATATAGATAAGAAGAAGAATCCTGACATTATGTGTACTTGTATTTGTTTTTGTATTTGTAGGTGTGGGGTTGGGTTTGTGTTATATTAAGAAAATGCTAATAAATTCTGTTTAAAAAAAAAACAAAAATGGGCCATAGCTGGTGAACCAGTTGGAGCTGGAGAAAAGCACTCTTTGCCAAGGCCACCTGAGCCCCCAATGATAATCATAGCTCAGTGGGGCAGCCCTAGTGAATAAACCTCTGCTGCTTGAAACTCAACTGACAGGACATTAATTCCAGTTAAAAACAGACACAGAGAAATGCTGGATGACCTTTATTTTTTGATTGGGCCATTGCAATTGATGCTCCAGTGCTGGGGTCCTTCTGCATGCAGAGAAAACAGCAGTGATGGGCAGGTGATTGAAGACCATGTGCTGAACTTCTGAGCATCCTTGGGGGGAGGGAGGGGTCAGAGGTCAGATCAAAATAAACCAGAGCATTGCAGGGTCTGGTTGCAGAAGTGGAGGTGCCTCAAGGAGGGCCAGCAGCAGGCAGGAAGCTTGTATTCGACAAGTTGTCAATATAGACCTAACTCAATAGGGCTGGTATAAGATCCGAAACGATTGGAATAGACCCTTTAGCCGCTCCTTTTTTGCCACTGTTTGCATTTGAGGCACGTTTCCTGATTGCACGAATCCCATCGTTCAATTCCCCCTGTTGGCAGCAAAGAGAAGACACCTGGTATCATGACCCAACATCTGCAGACACCCTTCCTCCCGTAACAAGTGTGGACTGGAACCTTTGTCCCTCTGGTCAAACATGGAAGAGACTATCCTACAGCAAACTGTAGTTCAGTCTTAGAGCATCTGCCTTGCGTGACAAAGGTCCCAGCTTCAAGCACCAATCACTTCCCCTGGTAGGGATGGAAACCCTTTAAACCACGGGCAGCTACAACCCATCAATCCATAGACAATACTGACAAACCAATTGCCTGACTTTATTTAAGGCAACCTTCTCCAGGTTGCTGCTATTAAAATTACTTTCATTATTAATACTCTTACCAAATAATATATATCCTGAAACCGTCAATAGAACTGTATGGAACAACCATGTACATTTACAAAGCAAAATATCCTCTTGAATTATACACCCAGCACATGGAACCTTACAAAAGGACTATATGAGTGGATTCTCTGTCAGCGACAGAGCATATGCCCTCGCTGCTTAGGGCGGATGCGCTCCTGAGGGGGCTTGGCACGAAGGGCAACCTTCCAGGCGCGGGATATCCACTCGGGTGTCCAGAGTGCTTTGTGGGCCCTGGAGTTGGGGCCGGAGCAAGCCGGCCATGGCAGACAATCAGTGTGCTTGCTGCCTGTCCACGACTCCCAAGTGTTTCCCAAGCAAGGTGATGCAGTACCCCCTTATCCCAATGGCTCGGGGTAGACTGAGGAGTCGCGGGCAAGCAGCACGCCAATTGTCACCCCCCCCCCCTCAGTGAGGGCACCCGGGGCAAACCAGCCCCACTGCCCCCCCCTTTCTACGTCACTGCTCTCCGTGCCCTTACAACAGCAAACTTGATATTTGCAGTCATTTCTTGCACATACTGTAATAAGTTAAGATGTGGTGAAGTACAATAACAACCTTGCAAAATATACAGTTTTGGATCCCCCCCCCTTTGTTCTCCCTTCGGCACGGGTTCCGTTCCTCTTTTCTTTTTCTCTTTCTTGTTTGCATCTCACCATGTCTGGGGCAAATATAGTTACGTACTTTTTGAACATTCAATAAAGACGTTTTACAAATTAAAAACAAAACAACCCCCCCCCCCTCGATAATGTATATCCTGCCCTTCCTCCAGAAGGAACCCAGGATGGTACACACAAAAGAGATTAACTTATTAACAACCGAAAGAGTCCACAAGTCCTAGAGAGCATAGAATCATAGAATTGTAGAGTTGGAAGGAACCCTGAGGATCAACCCCCTACAAGGCAGGAATATGGCCACGTTCCATTTGAAACAAGTGGCAAATCCCTGGCAACAGGGAGAGTGGCTGTGGCATTCAGGGCCTGCTTGTGGGCTTCCCCTTTGGTTGACTACTGTGAGAAGAGAATGCTGGACTTGATGGACCCGTGGCCTGACCCAGCTTCAGGGCTCTCCTTATATTCTTCTACTTACCGTCTTGCCCTGGGCTGAATCCTCAGCCTGGACCTCATCCAGAGCTATCACGGACCAGATCAGCAGCACGGCAACAAAGAGGGTGGCGGAGAACTTCATGATGGCTCCACGCTGGTCAATGGAGTGGAAGAGCTTCTCCTTTGGTCTGTTCTGTCCTGGGTGATGGCACCAGCTCCCTTTATATACCCTTTCCTCCATGAGCAGGGAAGAATCTGGGTTTGTGCCTGGCCATTCAGCTGGTATGTTTTATCAGGCGTGGCTTGGGTCGTAAGGCATTGTTGGCTATGGAGAAGGAAGAACATTAATGGGGACACCATTTACCTTTGGTCTTGGCAGACATCTGTTTTCCACGCAGCCAGTTTCAGAGTTTGCTGGGGCCCTAATCGGTTATGAGGCTGTCGTGGCTCAGATATTCAGCTCGTATAGCTCTATATGCAATTATATAGAACTTCCCAAAGAATAAAAAAGCGTCTGTTTCTGTAAATATAGCCTTTTGAACTGCAATAGACCAGAGAAAACTAGATGATCCTTATGTTAAGTAGACTTAACATTTAGAATAAGAGAACGGGAAGAACATACAGTTAAAGAATGCCCTGTCTTAGATAATGGCTTTGAGTCTTCTCAAAATAACTAAGAAAGTATTAGAAACCACCCCAAAATTGGTCTTACTAAACATCTTCCAAGACAATCATGCCCACTTGCATCAAAAAGATCTCATAACTCACTTACTCTCAGTAGCCAAAACATCATAACCAGACACTGGAGAGACCTGTCAGGAGTAAGCATGGACCAATGGTACCAAATATTATGGGGAACAGCCTTACTAGAAAAACTAACCAATAAACTCAAACAGACATGGGGAGAAATGGAAGAAAATGCCTTCACCACCGTATGGCTCCCCTTTATCACATACACAGCCCAATAAGACAATCACAAGAATCGACCAACAGCATATGTATCAATGTGGCTAACCTGATTCAAAAATATCCACCCACCCGTAACTTGAAAAAATACATTGCACATACTTTTCTAAAGCAATATATCTTTAATAATAAAAAGGTGGTTTAAAAAAAAATCCTGTTCCTCTCATTGCAAGAAATGACTTAGATCGAAGTCCACCCATGTGAGGGGGATATCTGTTCAGGAAGAATTTTGGTCATTCAGGTTTAGTATCTATGAAGCAGAAATAAAATTAATGGGCATACCATTTTCCATCATCTGTGGAAATTAATGGGCATGCCATTTTCCACATGGGCAGCTGCAGAAACTGCCAGGGCCCTAATCTGAGACCAAGCCATAATGGATTATCTCTAACGGAGCGTGCAGATATACTTGAAAGCATTTTTGCACATTCTCTGGGCATTGTGCACATCTTCCAGCCAATATGCAGTACCACCAACAAAAATGTCCTTGCTCTCTGTATCTAATCCACAGACGCGTGCAATTCTCTGCCCCCTGGAAATGGTGGCAGGCCAGGTGTCGAGTGCAGGCCAGATATCCCCACTTGCTGGTGTACAGGACTGAGCTGGGATCAAGGACAGTCATTCAAGGGCGTATCTGATTGGGAAAAGTTTCAGCAATTAAATATGGAGCAGGAAGAAAAACCAAGGTCATGGTGTTATGCATCAGCCTCATCAACTCTGATCTTTCCACATGGCCAGCACCAGATATTGCCAGCGCCGTGTTCATTGAGAGGCACATCCACCAAGACAGAAAAAAATGAGTGATATAACTTGAGAGTTGGTGAGCTGTAAAAGGGTAAAAGAGTATTGGGAAATAATCCATAATGAACTGAAAAAAATGTTTAAAAGTACTTTCCCCAAAAAAACAAGAGTTCTTTTTGTTGGGGATAATTCAGATGAAAATTCCCAGGTGTCAAAAAAGGTTATTTATGTATGCCACTACTGTGGACCGTGTTTTGTTAGCCCAAAATGGAAAACGAGCAAGGTCCCAACTAAAGAAGAATGGAAACTTAAATGGATGGAATATGCACAGTTTGCCAACATAACACATAAAATAAGAGAACAAGAGGAACATACCTTTAGAGAAGATTGGAAAATGTTTATTGAATATATGATGGGACATTGTGTACACTTGAAAACATTGGTAGCATTAATATGAATTCACCAGTGTAAGTAAGTTTTGATGGATATATTAGTAGAATACTGAATGGTTGAGTTAATGTAAAATATGCAGGGATTTATTTTATGCAAAATGAACCATGGAAAGAGAAGAATGGAAGTCATTGATATTTTAAGGTGATTTAAATGAATATTCTAAATTGTAAAACAGAAAATTTAATATAAAAGAGAGGGGGGAGGGACTCCAAGGGTCATCTAGTCCTCCGACCCTCTGCAGTGCAGGAATCACAAGCTTGTGAATCCCTGACAGATACTCATCCAATCTCCTTTTAAAACCCTGCAAGGAAAGAGAGTCCATCCCCTTCTGAGTCCAGCCAGCTGAGAAAATGGCACCTACCTCTTTCCTAGATATCTACAATATATACAGCATATGCAGGGATTGTGGAGGCAGAGCATAGCCAGCATGACTAGCAGCCATTGATAACTCTCCTCCATGAATCTCTCTTTTAAAGCCATCTGGGTTGGTGGCCATCACTGTCTCCTGGGGGAGGGAGCTCCATAGTTTAACTATGTACTGTGTGATTGAGCCCTTCAATTTTTACATCCTGAATCTCCCAAAATTCCACTTCGTTGGATGTCTACGAATTCTAGTCTTATGAGAGAGGGAGAAGAATGAATGAGTGAATTTTATTTGCATCGGCCATCGGCCATAGCAATAACAGAACAATACAATATACATAGAATAGAAATTAGAAAGTCAATTATATAAAATACAATTTAGGGTTTTGAATCAATAGTCAAATAGTTGATCGTTTTCTGATTGCCCCAGCTAAAAACCTTGCAACCTTTGCTGTCACCTGCTCATCTTGATCTGCCAAGAGAAAGGACACTGTGGCAGTGGTTGGGTGACCTGGAATCAACTATAATAAAGTACAAGTGTCTCTGCGTCCAGTCCCTGTGTCCGTGGGATTGTGCTACTGTGCATGTGCCCTATGGACAGCCTTTGGGACTTGGAGCGCAGAGACTTCGGGCAGCCGAAACTGTTGAAGCGGCGGGTGTGCGCGGGCATGCGCGGGCACGCGGCAGGTGCGCGCTCGCATGCACTTACTTCTAAGCGGCAGCGGCCGTTACAAGTGGCGGCGGGCGGGCGATGTCAAGTGAGAGCTGCTTGGTCAGCTCTGCGCGTGTTCCCGATGTTGCTAGGGCAACAGGGATGCTATGCACAGAGCTGGCTACGTCATGCAGCTCTCGCGTTGTTAGGAAAAAAAAACGAGATAAGCGAGAGCCACTCAGTCAGCTCTGCGCATGTCCCTGACGTTGCTAGGGCAACAGGGACGCAGAGCTGACAAAGTTTCTATAACTAACATTGAGGCAGAGTCGCCTCTGAAATTCTGTAGGACAAACTTTTTTTTTTTTAAACCCGCTGGTGTGATCTATACCATAAACAAACATTGCCCAAACTCTGTTTTTAAAAATGTTTGACCACATATGTTCTAGCGCCCATTAATTTAACGGGTTTAAAGAGGGGTGATAATCTCACTCCTCAAGTCTATATAAAGAGTGCAAGATAAAAGGGAGAGAGGGAGAAGAACCTTTCTCTGTCCACTTACTCCATGCCATTCTTCAAAGAGGAGTTTCTCTTGGTCATTTTGGTTGCCCTTTTCTGAACCACCCTGAAAACCAACTCCAAAGATTCCCCTCTACTTTCCTTGCTGTTGTACATCAACAAAATTGAGCCCAGCTTCCGGACATAAAGGGTTGGGGTTTGCAAGAAGGGAGAGGTCTCAGGTCTGGCTTGAGGGTTTGTCACAGGCATGTGGTTGACACCTGGGGAAATGGGATGCTGGACTAGACTGGCCGTTGGCTCCTCTGGGCTTCTTCTCTCCCTTGTGCCACTAAAATGCTGTTGGATGGGAAATGGTCTCCCTTCCACTCATTGGCCAGGGAATATCAGAGCCATACACAACAGAACAGAATACAGAGAAATAAAGAAACACTGCTCATATAACTCTGTCTGTCCCAAAGGCAAAATGTAATATAAGAGATTCATATTTCACCAAGGGTTTTTTTCTTTAAATGTAGCCTTTACAAAATGTATGCGATATGAAAATCACGTTCAAGAGAAATACAGGATATCTCAAAACCAGAGTTTGGTCCGAGTGTTCAATCAATCAATAGAAAATAATCTCTAAAAGTATACTCGTTGCTGAGATAGAGAGAGAGAGAGAGAGAATGTTCTTATTCATTTTCCTGTTTTACACTTTAAGATCCTCATTTTACATCCTTAAGATACAATGACCTCCTTTCTTCTCTTTTCATGATTGAATTTACATATCATAAATACATGCATATTTTACAAAAACTAAACCTTTCGGTGTTCCATTATTGCATCCCTCAAAACTTCTTGACACTGTTGTATTTGTCTGAATGCTGCCACCATTTTCAGCTGTCCACAATTTCCCCCCATATATTTTCCAATCTTCTTTAACTGTACTGTATGTTCTTCCTGTTCTCATATTCTAAATGTTAAGTCTACTTGTTGCCAAAGGATCATCCAGTTTTCTATGGTCTATTGCATTTCAAAATGACTGTGGTATTGTGTGCATTATGTAATGGCTATATTTAAAGAAACAGACATTTCTTTTTTGCAAAGTTCTATATAATTGCATATAGAGCTATATCAGCTGAATATCTGAGCCACGACAGCCTCATAACTGATTAGGGCACCAGCAAACTCTGAAACTGGCTGCGTGGAAAAGAGATGTCTGCCAAGACCAAAGGTAAATGGTGTCCCCATTAATGTTCTTCCTGCTCCGTAGCCAACAATACCTTACAACCCAAGCCACACCTGATAAAACATACCAGCTGAATGGCCGGGCACAAACCCAGATTCTTCCTTGCTCATGGAGGAAAGGGTATATAAAGGGAGCTGGTGTCATCACCCGGGACAGAACAGACCAAAGGAGAATCTCTTCCACTCCATTGGCCAGCGTGGAGCCATCATGAAGTTCTCCGCCACCATCTTTGTTGCCGTGCTGCTGATCTGGTCTGTAATAGCTCTGGATGAGGTCCAGGCTGAGGATTCAGCCCAGGGCAAGACGGTAAGTAGAAGAATATAAAGAGAGCCCTGAAGCTGGGTCAGGCCAGGGGTCCATCACGTCCAGCATTCTCTTCTCACAGTAGTCAAACAAAGGGGAAGCCCACAAGCAGGCCATGAAGGCAACAGCCATTTGCCCTGCCACTTGGGATTCCCAAGAACTGCCATTCAGGGGTGCCCTGATTTCTGTAGGAAAAGCTGGGTGTCTCAAGCAAGGGGTCTCCATCCTGTTGCCATATTCCTACCTTCCATGAGGTTGATCCTCAGGGTTCCTTCCAACTCTACAATTCCATGATTCTATGATCTCCAGGACTTGTGGACTCTTTCCGTTGTCAATTTGTTTATCTCTTTTGTGTGTACCATTCTGGGTTCCTTCTGGAGGAAGGGCAGGATATAAATTATTGGGGGGGGGGGGGTTGTTTTGTTTTTAATTTTTAAAACGTCTTTATTGAATGTTCAAAAAGTTCGTAACTATATGTTTGCCAGACATTGTGAGAGATGCAAACAAAAAAGAGATAATGAGAAAGAGGAATGGAACCTGTGTAGAATGGAAAGAAAGGGGGGGGGACCCAAAACTGTATATTTTGCAAGGTTGTTATTGTACTTCACCACATCTTAACTTATTACAGTATGTGCAAGAAATGACTGCAAATATCATTGAATTTGTCCATGGCAAGTCTTGCTCATATGTTGCGAGTCTGTAGAAGTCTTCAATCCAACCATAGAAGGCGGGCACCTTTCTCTATTGCCAATTCATCAGTATCAGTTTTTTTGCTGTGGTAAGGGCACGGAGAGCAGGGGTGTAGAAAGGGGGGCAGTGTGGGTGGATCGCCCCCTCACTGAGGGGGGGTAACATTGGGCGTGCTGCCTGTCCGTGACTCCTCAGCCTATCCCAATCCGCCGGGATAAGGGAGTAGTTGTGTCGCTTTGCCAGTGCCATTCCCCCCTTCTCCCTTCAATTTGACAGCCTGGGAGACGCAGGCAGGCAGCACTCTGAATGTCAGCCATGGGCGGCTCGCTCCGCTCCCAAATGCAGGGCGCTCACAATATTTCAGACACCCAAGCAGCTGGAAGGGCACCTTTCACGCCAAGCCCCCCTCAGGAGCGCACACGCCCTGGGCAGCGAGGGCATATCCCCTTTCGCTGATGGAGAATCGCTTCATATTGTCCTTTTGTAAGGTTCCATGTGATGGGTGTATAATTCAAGAGGATATTTTGCTTTGTAAATGTACACGGTTGTTCCATACAGTTCTAGTGATGGTTTCAGGATATATATTATTTGGTAAGAGTAATAACAATGTAAGTAACATTAATAGCAGCAACCTGAAGAAGGTTGCCTTTAATCAAGTCAGACAATTGGTTTGTCTGTATTGTTTATGGATTGATGGATTGTGGCTGCCCATGGTTTAAAGGGTTTCTATCCCTACCAGGAGAAGCCATTGGGGCTTGAAGCTGGGACCTGTGTCACGTAAGGCAAATGCTCTAAGACTGAACTACAGTTTGCTGTAGGATAGTTTCTTCCATGTTTGACCAGAAGGACAAATGTTCCAGTCCACAATTGTTACGGGAGGAAGGGTGTCTGCATATGTTGGGGTCATGATACCAGCCGTCTTCTCTTTGCTGCCAACAGGGGGAATTGAACGATGGGATTCGTGCAATCAGGAAACGTGCCTCAAATGCAAACAGTGGCAGAAACGGAGCGGGTAAAGAGCCTAAGCCGGGCGTTTATCGTCCTAATCCAGATAAAGAGTTAGCTCTAAATTGACAACTTGTCGAATATGACCTTCCCGCCTGCTGCTGGCCCTCATTGAGGCACCTCCACTTCCGCAACCAGACCCCGAGATGCTCTGGTTCATTTTGATCTAACCTCTTACCCCTCCTTCCCCCCAAAGATGCTCAGAGGTTCAGCACATTTTTCTCCACACAGAAGGAACCCAGCACTGGGGCATCAATTGCAATGGCCCAATCAAAAAAATAAAGTTCATCCAGCATTTCTCTGTGTCTGTTTTCAACTGGGATTAATGTCATGTCAGTTGAGTTTCAAGCAGCAGAGGTTTATTCACTAGGGCTGCCCCACTGTGACTAACATTGGAGGCTCAGGTGGCTCCAGCTCCAAATGGTTCACTAGCTTGTGACCCCTTTTGACACAGATGACTTGACCTTTTTGCTCCATACTCTGGTAACTTCCAGGCTGGACCTCTGTAAAGTGCTCTACATGGGGCTGCCCTTGAAGACAACTCAGAAACTTCCTTTGGTTCATAATACATCAGCCAGATTCCTAGCAGGAGTTCCATTTTCATCACATATAAACCAGATGCATTGGTTGCCCATTTGATTCCAAGCTCAATTCAATGTACTTTCATTCATGTTTAAAGCCCTAAAGGAGTCAGGCTCCAAATACCTGAAAGATAGTCCCCTTCCTCTTGGCTGCAAAGTTCTGTGGGCTAACCAGCCTCATATAACCAATATGCTTATGTCTAATTAAGTCATAGGGACATGGATGGCATTGTGGGTTAAACCACAGAGCCTAGGACTTGCTGATCAGAAGGTCGGCGGTTCGAATCCCCGCAATGGTGTGAGCTCCCACTGCTTGGTCCCAGCTCCTGCCAACCTAAGAGTTAGAAAGCACGTCAAAGTGCAAGTAGATAAATAAGTAACACTACAGCGGGGTGGTAAACAGCGTTTCCCTGCGCTGCTTTAGTTCACCGGAAGCGGCTTAGTCGTGCTGGCCACATGACCCACATACCGTTCTTAACCACTACACCACACTGGTTAGAAAAACTAACCAATAAACTAAAACAGACATGGGGACAAATAAAAGAAAATGCCTTCACCCCAGTATGTCTCCCCTTTATCACATACACAGCCCAACAAGACGACAAGAATCCACCAACAGCATACGTATCAATATGGCTAACCTGATTCAAAAACACCCACCCACCTGTGACTTGAAAAAAGAGACATTGCACATACTTTTGTAAACCAAGAAATCTGTAATAAAGAATATGCTTTTTAAAAAATCTATTCCTCTCATTGCAAGAAATGACTTGGATAGAAGTCCACCCATATGAGGGGGATATCTGATCATGAAGAATTTTGATCATTCGGGTTGAGTGTCTATGAAGCAGAAACAAAATTAATGGGCATACCATTTTCCATCATCTGTGTTAGTTCCACATGGGCGGCAGCAGAAACAGCCAGAGCCATAATGGATAATCTCTAACGGAGCCTGCAGAAATACTTGAGAGCATTTTTGCACATTCTCTGGACATTGTGCACATCTTCCAGCCAACATGCAGTACCGCCAATAAAAAAAATCCCCTGCTCTCTGTATCTTATCCACAGACACGTGCAATTCTCTGCCCCCTGGAAATGGTGGCAGGCCAGGTGTGGAGTACAGACCAGATATCCCCACTTGCTGGTGTACAGGACTGAGCTGGGATCAAGGACAGTCATTCAAGGACGTATCTGATCGGGAAAAGTTTCAGCAATTAAATATGGAGCAGGAATTAAAACCAAAGTCATGGCATTATGCATCAGCCTCATCAACTCTGTTCTTTCCACATGGCCAGCACCAGATATTGCCAGCACCGTGTTCATTTAGAGGCACATCCACCAAGACAGAAAAAAATGAGTGATATAACTTGAGAGTTGGTGAGCTCTAAAAGGGTAAAAGAGTATTGGGAAATAATCCATAATGAACTGAAAAAAATGTTTAAAAGTATTATCCCAAAAAAACAAGAGTCCTTTTTGTTGGGGATAATTCAGACGGAAATTCCCAGGTGTCAAAAAAGGTTATTTATGTATGCCACTACTGCGGACCGTGTTTTGTAAGCCCAAAATGTAAAATGAGTGAGGTCCCAACTAAAGAAGAATGGAAACTTAAATGGATGGAATATGCACAGTTTGCCAACATAACACATAGAATAAGAGAACAAGAGGAACATACCTTTAGAGAAGATTGGGAAATGTTTATTGAATATATGATGGGACATTGTGTACACTTGAAAACATTTGTAGCATTAATATGAATTCACCAGTGTAAATAAGTTTTGATGGATGTATTAGTGGAATACTGAATGGTTGAGTTAATGTAAAATATGCAGGGATTTATTTTATGCAAAATGAACCATGGAAAGAGAAGAAGGGTTGTAAATTGATATTTTTATGTGATTTTAATGAATATTCTAAATTGTAAAGCAGAAAATTTAATACAAATGAGAGAGGGGGGAGGGATGGAGATGGAAGGGACTCCAAGGGTCATCTAGTCCTCTGACCCTCTGCAGTGCAGGAATCACAGCTAGTGAATCCCTGACAGATACTCATCCAATCTCCTTTTAAAACCCTGCAAGGAAAGAGAGTCCATCCCCTTCTGAGTCCAGCCAGCTGAGAAAATGGCACCTACCTCTTTCCTAGATATATACAATATATACAGCATATGCAGGGATTGTGGAGGCAGAGCATGGCCAGCATGACTAGCAGCCATTGATAACTCTCCTCCATGAATCTGTCTTTTAAAGCCATCTGGGTTGGTGGCCATCACTGTCTCATTGGAGAGGGAGCTCCATAGTTTAACTATGTGCTGTGTAATTGAGCACTTCAATTTATACGTCCTGAATCTCCCAAAATTCCACTTCGTTGGATGTCCATGAATTCTAGTCTTATGAGAGAGGGAGAAGAATGAATGAGTGAATTTTTATTTGCGTCAGCCATCGGCCATAGCAATAACAGAACAATACAATATACATAGAATAGAAATTAGAAAATCAATTATATAGAATACAATTAAGGGTTTTGAATCAATAGTCAAATAGTTGATCTTTTTCTGATTGCCCCAGCTAAAAACCTTGCAACCTTTGCTGTCACCTGCTCATCTTGATCTGCCAAGATCTGCCAAGAGAAAGGAAACTGTGGTTGGGCGAACTGGAATGGACAATAAAAGAGGGGTGATAATCTCACTCCTCAAGTCTTTATAAAGAGTGCAAGATAGAAGGGAGAGAGGGAGAAGAACCTTTCTCTGTCCATTTACCGGTACTCCATGCCTTTCCTGAAAGAAGAGTTTCTCTTGGTCATTTTGGTTGCCCCTTTCTGAACAATCCTCAAAACCAACTCCAAAGATTCCCCTCTACTTTCCTTGCTGTTATACATCAACAAAACTGAGCCCAGCATCCGGACTTAAAGGGTTGGGGGTTTGCAGGAACGAGCAGGGCTCATGTCTGGCTTGAGGGTTTGCCACAGGCATGTGGTTGACTCACTCCTGGGGAAACGGGATGCTGGACTAGACTGGCCGTTGGCTCTTCTGGGCTTCTTCTCTCCCTTGTGGCACTAAAATGCTGTGGGATGGGAAATGGTCTCCCTTCCACTCATTGGCCAGGGAATATCAGAGCCATACACAACAGAACGGACTACAGAGAAGTAAAGAAAAACAGCTCATATAACTCTGTTTGTAATGATACAAAACTTCACAAAGGCCAAATGTAATAATAAGACATTTATATTCCACCAAGGGTCTGTTTCTTTAAATATAGCCTTTATATAATGTATGCAATATCAAAATCATGTTCAATTTTAATACAAGATATCTCAAAACCAAAGTTCTGTCTGAATGTTCATTCATTCAATAAATAAATAGAAAATAATCACTAAAAGTATACTCATTGCTTACAGAAAGAGAGAGAGAAAAAGAGAATGTTCTTATTCATTTTCCTGTTTTACAGTTTAAATACTCATTTTACATCCATAAGATATCATTGTGCTCCTTTCTTCTCTTTCCATGATTGAATTTACATATCTTAAATACATGCATATTTTACAAAAACTAAACCATTCAGTATTCCATTATTGCATCCATCAAAAATTCTTGACACTGTTGAATTTGTCTTCACGCTGCCAGCATTTTCAGATGTCCACAATTATTTCCCATATGTTTTCCAATCTTCTTTAACTGTACTGTATGTTCTTCCTGTTCTCTTATTCTAAATGTTAACTCTATTTGTTGCCAAAGGATCATCCATTTTTCTCTGGTCTATTGCAGTTCAAAATGACTGCGGTATTGTGTACATTATGTAAAGGCTATATTTACAGAAACAGATGCTTTTTTATTCTTTGGGAAGTTCTATATAATTGCATATAGAGCTATACGAGCTGAATATCTGAGCCAAGACAGCCTCATAACTGATTAGGGCCCCAGCAAACTCTGAAACTGGCTGCGTGGAAAACAGATGTCTGCCAAGACCAAAGGTAAATGGTGTCCCCATTAATGTTCTTCCTGCTCCATAGCCAACAATGCCTTACAACCCAAGCCACACCTGATAAAACATGCCAGCTGAATGGCCAGGCACAAACCCAGATTCTTCCTTGTTCATGGAGGAAAGGGTATATAAAGGGAGCTGGTGCCATCACCCGGGACAGAACAGACTGAAGGAGAAGTTCTTCCACTCCATTGACCAGCGTGGAGCCATCATGAAGTTCTCCACCACCCTCTTTGCTGCTGTGCTGCTGATCTGGTCCGTGATAGCTCTGGATGAGGTCCAGGCTGAGGATTCAGCCCAGGGCAAGACGGTAAGTAGAAGAATGTAAGGAGAGCCCTGAAACTGAATCAGGCCAGGGGTCCATCAAGTCCAGCATTCTCTTCTCACAGTAGTCAACGGAAGGGGAAGCCCACAATCAAGCCCTGAATTCAACAACCACTCTACTTGCCTCTTGGGATTCCCAGGAACTGCCATTCAGGGGTGCCCTGATATCTTTAGGAAAAGCTGGATGTCTCAAGCAAGGGGTCTCCATCCTGTTACCAGAGATTTGCCACTTCTTTCAAACGGAAAATGGCCGTATTCCTGCCTTGAAGGGGGTTGATCCTCAGGGTTCCTTCCAACTCTACAATTCTATGATTCTATGCTCTCTAGGACTTGTGGACTCTTTCGGCTGTTAATAGGTTTATCTCTTTTGTGTGTAGCAGTGTACCAACCTGGGTTCCTTCTGGAGGAAGGGCAGGATATAAATTATTGAGGGGGGGTTGTTTTGTTTTTAATTTTTAAAACATCTTTATTGACAGTTCAAAAGTACATAACTATATGTGCACCAGACATGGTGAGAAATGCAAACAAAAAAGAGAAAACGAGAAAGAGGAACGGAAGGGAAAACAAAGGGGCGAGGGGGAAACCCAAAACTGTATATTTTATGAGGTTGTTATTGTTCTTCATCACATCTTAACCTATGTGCAAGAAATGACTGCAAATATCATTGAGTTTGTCCATGGCAAGTCTTGCTCATATGTTGCGAGTCTGTATAAGTCTTCAATCCAATCGTAGAAGGGGGCCACCTTTCTATATTTCCAATTCATCAGTATCAGTCTTTTTGTTGTGGTAAGGGCACAGAGAGCAAGGGCGTAGAAAGGGGGACAGTGGGGGTTGACCGCCCCGAGTGCCCTAACTGAGGGGGGGTGACATTCGGCGCGCTGCCCGCCCATGGCTCCTAAGCCTACCCTGAGCCATCAGGATAAGGGGGTAGCTGCGTCGCCTTGCCAGCTGCATTCCCCCCCTTCTCCCTTCGTTTTGACAGCTTGGGGGACACTTGGGAGACGCGGGCAGGCAGCACTCTGAATGTCCGCCGTGGGTGGTTTATTTGCCCCTGTGAGCGGCTTGCTCCGCCCGCGACTGCAGGGCTCTGGACACCCAACGCCTGGAAGGGCACCCTTTGCGCCAAGCCCCCCTCAGGAGTGCACCCTCCCTGGGCAGCGAGGGCATATCCCCTGTCAAAGATGGAGAGTCTGCTCATATTGTCCTTTTGCAAGGTTCCATGTGGTGGCTGTATAATTCAAGAGGATATTTTGCTCTGTAATTGTAAGGTTGTCCCATACAGTTCTATTGAAGGTGGTAGGATATAGCGTATATTGTTTGTTAACAGTAATAATAATGAAGCTACCTATCTGAGTCGGACCAAACTGCGGGAGACAGTGGAAGACAGGAGTGCCTGGCGTGCTCTGGTCCACGGGGTCACGAAGAATAGGACATGACTAAATGACTAAACAACAACAACAACAACAACAACAAAAGTAATAGTAATAGCAGCAACCTGGAGAAGGTTGCCTTTAATCAAGTCAGAAAATTGGTTTCTCAGTATTGTCTAAGGACTGATGGGTTGTGGCTGCCTGTGGTTTAAAGGGTTTTAGTCCCTACCAAGGGAAGCCATTGGGGCTTGAAGCTGGGACCTGTGTCACGCAAGGCAGATGCTCTAACACTGAACTACACTTTGCTGTAGGATAGTCTCTTCCATGTTTGACCAGAGGGACAAAGGTTCCAGTCCACACTTGTCACAAGAGGAAGGGTGTCTGCACATGTTGGGGTCATGATACCAGCTGTCTTCTCTTTGCTGCCAACAGGGGGCATTGAATGACGGGATCCGTGCAATCAGGAAACGTGCCACAAAGGCAAAGAGTGGTAGAAGCGGATCGCCTCACGTGATTGGGCCGGCCGTGTTTCGTCCTGCACCAGACCACGAGGTGGGTCTAATTTGACAACTTGTCCAATTTGACCTTCCTGCCTGCTGCTGGCCCTCCTTGAGGCACCTCCACTTCTGCAACCAGACCCTGAGATGCTCCGGTTCATTTTGATCTAACCTCCGATCCCTCCCTCCCCGCAAAGATGCTCATAGGTTCAGCACATGGTCTTCAATCACCTGCCCATAACCACTAATTTCTCTCCATGCAGAAGGACCCCAGCACTGGGGCATCAATTGCAATGGCCCAATCAAAAAATAAAGGTCATCCAGCATTTCTCTGTGTCTGTTTTGTCACGTCAGTTGAGTTTCATGCAGCAGAGGCTTATTCACTAGGGCTGCCCCACTGAGCTGTGATTATCATTGGAGGTTCAGGTGGCCTTGGCAAGGAGTGCTTTTTGTGGCGTTCGTACAGAGCTCCTCGTCGTTTTACAGATTATTGACCTGTACACCAGTGCTTTATTCTTCCGCTGCCACCAACCAGATTTCTTCTGGTGAAATACTGAGTCTCAGTCAGGCTGTAAAGTCAACAATGAAGATTAAAGTTTATTGAAGAACAAACCAGTTCTAAATATATTCAGAAAAGTTTCTCAAATGCGCGCCCTTAACTAGATGTGGCACTATCTCACACTGTCATACTCTTCTCTCTCAGTTCTGTCCCTTTCTCTCACTCTAGCTGCCACAACCACTATGTTCATCTTACTGGCTCTGTCTGACTCCTCTATCTCCCAATGGTAAAACCCCTGGGCTGAGCTTTTTCATTGGTCAATCTACACTAACCATTTCCATAATTTGATTAAATTTTCTGTTTTACAATTTAGAATATTCATTTAAATCACCTTAAAATATCAGTGACTTCCTTTCTTCTCTTTCCATGGTTCATTTTGCATAAACCTGCATATTTTACATAAACTAAACCAATCAGTATTCCGTTATTACATCCATCAAAACTTATTTACACTGGTGAATTTATCTTAATGCTGCCAACGTTTTCAAGTGTACACAATGTCACACCATATATTCAATAAACATTTTCCAATCTTCTCTAAAGGTATGTTCTTCTTGTTCTCTTATTCTATGTATTAGGTCGGCAAACTGTGCATATTACATCCATTTAAATTTCCATTCTTCTTTAGAAGAAGAGAAGAGTTTTGAGTTGATATCCCGCTTTATCACTACCCCAAGGAGTCTCATAGCGGCTAACATTCTCCTTTCCCTTCCTCCCCCACAACAAACACTCTGTGAGGTGAGTGGGGCTGAGAGACTTCAAAGAAGTGTGACTAGCCCAAGGTCACCCAGCAGCTGCATGTGGAGGAGCGGGGAATCGAACGCGGTTCACCAGATTACGAGTCTACCACTCTTAACCATTACACCACACTGGCTTGGGACCTTGCTCGTTTTCCATTTTGGGCTAACAAAATACGGGCCACTGTAGTGGCATACATAAATAACCTTTTTTGACACCTGGGAATTTCCGTCTGAATTATCCCCAACAAAAAGGACTCTTGTTTTTTGGGGGGGAAGTACTTTTAAACATTTTTTTTCCAATTCATTATGGATTATTTCCCATAATTATTTTACAGCTCATCAACTCTCAAGTTATATCACTCATTTTTTTTTGTCGTGGTAGATGTGCCTCTCAATGAACACGGCGCTGGCAATATCTGGTGCTGGCCACGTGGAAAGATCAGAGTTGATGAGGCTGATGCATAACTCCATGACCTTGGTTTTTCTTCCTGCTCCATATTTACCGTAATTGCTGAAACTTTTCCCAATCAGATACGCCCTTGAGTGAGTGTCCTTGATCCCAGCTCAGTCCTGTACACCAGCAAGTTTGAGTAAGTTAGTAAGTTTGCGTAAGTTAGTAAGTTTGAGTAAGTTAGTAAGTTTGCGTAAGTTTGAGTAAGTTAGTAAATTTGCATAAGTTAGTAAGTTTGTGTAAGTTAGTAAGTTTGTCTAAGTTAGTAAATTTGCGTAAGTTAGTAAGTTTGCGTAGGTTAGTAAGTTTGCATAGGTTAGTAAGTTTGCGTAAGTTTGAGTAAGTTAGTAAGTTTGCGTAAGTTAGCAAATTTGCGTAAGTTAGTAAGTTTGCGTAAGTTAGTAAATTTGCGTAAGTTAGTAAGTTTGTGTAAGTTAGTAAATTTGCGTAAGTTAGTAAGTTTGCGTAAGGTACTAAGTTTGAGTAAATTAGTAAGTTTGAGTAAGTTAGTAAGTTTGCATAAGTTTGAGTAAGTTAGTAAATTTGCGTAAGTTTAAGTTAGTAAATTTGCGTAAGTTAGTAAGTTTGAGTAAGTTAGTAAGTTTGCGTAAGTTAGTAAGTTTGAGTAAGTTTGAGTAAGTTAGTAAATTTGCGTAAGTTAGTAAATTTGCGTAAGTTAGTAAGTTTGAGTAAGTTAGTAAGTTTGCGTAAGTTAGTAAGTTTGCGTAAGTTAGTAAATTTGCATAAGTTAGTAAATTTGCGTACGTTAGTAAGTTTGCATAAGTTAGTAAGTTTGAGTAAATTAGTAAGTTTGAGTAAGTTAGTAAGTTTGCGTAAGTTTGAGTAAGTTAGTAAATTTGCGTAAGTTTAAGTTAGTAAATTTGCGTAAGTTAGTAACTTTGAGTAAGTTAGTAAGTTTGCGTAAGTTTGAGTAAGTTAGTAAGTTTGCGTAAGTTAGTAAGTTTGAGTAAGTTAGGGTAAGTTAGTAAGTTTGCGTAAGTTAGTAAGTTTGAGTAAGTTAGTAAGTTAGTAAGTTTGAGTAAGTTAGTAAGTTTGCGTAAGTTTGAGTAAGTTAGTAAATTTGCATAAGTTAGTAAGTTTGAGTAAGTTTGCGTAAGTTAGTAAATTTGCGTAAGTTAGTAAGTTTGAGTAAGTTAGTAAGTTTGCGTAAGTTTGAGTAAGTTAGTAAGTTTGCGTAAGTTAGTAAGTTTGAGTAAGTTTGAGTAAGTTTGAGTAAGTTTGCGTAAGTTAGTAAGTAAGTTAGTAAGTTTGAGTAAGTTAGTAAGTTTGAGTAGATACAGAGAGCAAGGACATTTTTATTGGCGACACTGCGTATTGACTGGAAGATGTGCACAATGCCCAGAGAATGTGCAAAAAGCTCTCAAGTATTTCTGCAGGCTCCGTAAGAGATTATCCATTACGACTTGGTCTCAGATCAGGGCCCTGGCAGTTTCCGCTGCCGCCCATGTGGAAAATAGTATGCCCATTAATTTTATTTTTGCTTCATAGACACTAAACCCGAATGACTAAAATTCTCCCTGATCAGATACCCCCCTCACACAGGTGGACTTTGATCTAGGTCAGGGGTCAGCAAACATTTACAGCAGGGGGGCGGTCCACTGTCCCTCAGACCTTGTGGGTGGGCGGGCTATATTTTGGAAAAAAATATGAACAAATTCCTATGCCCCACATATAACCCAGAGATGCATTTTAAACAAAAGCACACATTCTACTCATGTAAAAACACCAGGCAGGCCCCACAAATAACCCAGAGATGCATTTTAAATAAAAGGAAACATTCTACTTTTGTAGAAACACGCGGATTCCCGGACCATCCGCAGGCCGAATTTAGAAGGCGATTGGGAAATTCTATATAATTGCATATACAGCTATACGAGCTAAATATATCAGCCACAACAGATTAGGGCCCCGGCAAACTCTGAAACTGGCTGCGTGGAAAAGAGATGTCTGCCAAGACCAAAGGTTTCCCTGTTAATGTTCTTCCTGCTCCATAGCCAACAATGCCTTACGACCCAAGCCACGCCTGATAAAACATACCAGCTGAATGGCCGGGCACAAACCCAGATTCTTCCATGCTCATGGAGGAAAAGCTATATAAAGGGAGCTGGTGCCATCACCCGGGACAGAACAGACCGAAGGAGAAGCTCCTCCACTCCACTGACGAGCGTGGAGCCATCATGAAGTTCTCCACCACCCTCTTTGTTGCTGTGCTGCTGATCTGGTCCATGATAGCTCTGGATGAGGTCCAGGCTGAGGATTCAGCCCAGGGAAAGACGGTAAGTAGAAGAATATAAGGAGAGCCCTGAAGCAGGGTCAGGCCATGGGTCCATCAAGTCCAGCATTCTCTTCTCATAGTAGTCAATTGAAGGGGAAGCCCACAAGTAGGACCTGAATGCAACAGCCATTCTCCCTGCCACTTGGGATTCCCAGGAACTGCCATTCAGGGGTGCCCTTATTTCCGTAGGAAAAGCTGGATGTCTCAAGGAAGGGGTCTCCATGGATTTGCCACTTGTTTCAAATGGAACGTGGCCGTATTCCTGCCTTGCAGGGGGTTGATCCTCAGGGTCCCTTCCAACTCTACAATTCTATGATTCTATGATCTCTAGGACTTGTATACTCTTTCGGTTGTTAATAAGTTAATCTCTTTTGTGTGTACCATCCTGGGTTCCTTCTGGAGAAAGGGCAGGATATAAATTATTGTTTTGTTTTTAATTTTTAAAACATATTTTTTAAAAAGTTCAAAAAGTACATAACTACTGGAATATGTTCACCAGACACGCTGAGAGATGCAAACAAAAAAGAGAAAAAGAGAAAGAGGAACGGAACCCGTGCAGAAGAGAAAACAAAGGGGGGAGGGGGGAACCCAAAACTGTATATTTTGCAATGTGGTTTTTTGTACTTCTCCACATCTTAACCTATTACAGTATTTGCAAGAAATGACTGCAAATATCATTGAATTTGTCCATGGCAAATCTGCATTTATATGCAATTTGCCGACAGCATTACCCCCCTTCTCCCTTCGTTTTGACAGCTTGGGGGATGCTTGGGAGTCACAGGCAGGCAGCACGCTGAATGTCCGCCATTGGCAGCTTGCTCTGCCCCCAACAGCAAGGCCCGCACACCGGTCCGAACACCTGAGCGGCTACCTGCACCTGAAAGAGCAGCTTCGTGCCAAGCCACACATCAGGAGCACGCTTTGGCAGCGAGGCCATATGCTCAGTCGTTGACTGAGGATCCCATCATATTGTCCTTTCGTAAGGTTCCATGTGCTGGGTGTGTAACTCAAGAGGATATTTTGCTCTGTAAATGTAAGGTAGTTCTATTGAAGGTGGTAGGATATATATTATTTGGTAACAGTAATAATAATAATAATAAGCTGGGACCTTTGTCACGCAAGGCAGATGCTCTAACACTGAACTACACTTTGCTGTAGGATAGTCCCTTCCATGTTTGACCAGAGGGACAAAGTTTTCAGTCCAAACTTGTCAAGAGAGGAAGGGTGTCTGCATATGTTGGGGTCATGATACCAGCTGTCTTCTCTTTGCTGCCAACAGGGGGCATTGAACGATGGGATTCATGCAATCAGGAAACGTGTCTCAAATGCAAAGATTGGCAGAAGCGGAGCGCCTCAAGAGCTTAAGGCGGCCCTGTATAATCCTGCACCAGACAACGAGTTAGGTCTATATTGACATCTTGCTGCTAGGGCTGCCTGTCCTCCTCGAGGCATCTCCACTTCTGCAACCAGACCCATCGCCACTCATTTCTCTCCATGCAGAAGGACCCCAGCACTGAGGCATCAATTGCAATGGCCCAATCAAAAAATAAAGGTCATCTAACATTTCTCTGTTTCTGTTTTTAACTGGGAGTAATGTCAGTCAGTTGAGTTTCAAGCAGCAGAGGTTTATTCACTAGGGCTGCCCCACTGAGCTGTGATTATCATTGGAGGCTCAGGTGTCCTTGGCAAGGAGTGCTTTTCTCCAGCTCCAACTGGTTCACCAGCTATGGCCCCTTTTGGACCCAGATGACTTGACCTCTGTGCTCCATGCTCTGGTAACTTCCAGGCTGCCCTTGAAGACAACTCAAAAACTTCCTTTGGTTCATAATACATCAGCCAGATTACTAGCAGGAGTTCCATTTTCATCACATATAAACCAGATGCATTGGTTGCCCATTTGATTCCAGGCTCAATTCAATGTACGTCCATTCGTGTTTAAAACCCTAAAAGAGTCAGTCCCCTTCCTCTTGGCTGTGATGTTCTATGGGCTAACCAGCCTCATATAACCAATATGCTTATGTCTAATTAAGGCATAAAGGGTTAAGCCCATTGAGTAAGCTGTCCTGCCAGGCTTAGCTCACCTTGGGAAGAGCTAGGTAATCAGGCCTATGGTTCTTCCCTCAGTCTCGCTCAGAAGCTCAGCATGTGAAGAGGTCTGAGCTGATTGCTGAAGCTCAGATATAGCATTGCTCTTAGAGGCCATTATTGTGTCCCTATGCCAACAATTTAGGAACTTGGGCCTGATCCAGCAGCCAGACTCTTCTTGTGTCCACAAATTATTTACTTCTATGTTCAGAGCATGGAGACATCAGATTTACCACTGTGCTCATCATAACATACAGACATTCAGTCTCCTGTCCTAATGTTAGGACAGAGTCAGGGCTATCCAATGAAGCTGAATACCAGAAGATTCAGGACAGATGAAATAAACTGTATACCGTAGTTCAACTATGGACCTGAGTCCCCCAAAAGATACTGATAGTCACCAACTTGGACAGCATGAAAAGTGGAGTATTCTAATTCATGGATAATAGAGATTCTACCTAATTATGTTCTACTCACAGTGGATACCACCAAAAGGCCACCTATGCCTACTAATTATTTTGTTTTCTTTCTTTATTATGTTTCTATCCCACCTATTTTCCAAGGAGCTTAAGGTGGTGTACATGGTTCTGCCACTCCCCATTTAATCCCCACAACAACCCTGTGAGGTAGTAAGCCTGAGAGGCAATGACTGGCTCAGGGTCACCCTAGGAGCTTAACATCAGCTCCTACCTCTGTCATCATCATAACATACAGACATTCAGCTTTCCATTTTTATGCACAGTCTTCTGTCATAATGTTAGAATGGAGTCAGGGCTATCCAATGAAGCTGAATACCAGAAGATTCAGGACAGATGAAATAAACTGTATAGTTCAACTATGGACCTCAGTCCCCCAAAAGGTACTGATAGTCAACAGCTTGGATGGCATGAAAAGTGGAGTGGTCTAATTCATGGATAATAGAGATTCTACCTAATTATGTTCTATTCAAAGTGTACCCAGTGAAGGTGATGGACCCAATAGCTCATGATCATTCGTTTTGGTGGTTCTATTCTATGAAGTTTTCATATTTTTCCTTTGTCACATTCATATCAAATCATGCCATCACATCCACCTTTGCTCATGCCAAGCATCGACTTAACCCCCTTCCACTCCCTGGCTTTCTTAAGCAATCACAATTCTCTTAGCATTTCTATATCACCCTATTTACCTCCCTACTATACTTAAAAAAATTACTTTAGTATTTGTAAATCAGTTTCAAAAATTATTACAAAATATTTTAAATCAAACCTGCAAATGTTCTCAAATGTTTACAATGTTCTTTCATATATTGTATAAATTACTCCACTCCTTTTTAAACCGTTTGTCACACTGGTTTCAGATTTTATCTGTCAGCTTTGCCAGTTCTGCATATTCAATCATTTTTATCTGCCATTCTTCCAAAGTTGGAAGTTCCCGCTGCTTCCATTTGTGGGCTAAAAGTGTCCTTGCAGCCTCCGTTTTTTTTTTTTTTAATAAAAGTATACAGTATTTAATGATTATTTTTTTCAATTCACTGTATATCATGCCCCAGTAAGCTTTGACTTCCACCACATATGGAAGAAGTTCCCTTCCTTCTCCTTGCCTTTCCAATATGCCTTATCTTGAGTTCTATACGTTTTAGCAAGTTTATTCAGCCTCAAATACCATCTTTGCATCATCTTCATTAAATTTTCCTTAGGTGCAGTACATGCAGTAAATTTAATTGTTTTTGTTGAAAATCTTCCCCACTTATCTAATTCAGTATTATGACCAAAATCTTGAGCCCATTTAATCATAACCGACTTAACTTCTTCATCCTTTGTACGCCATTCTAATAACTTAAACATTTTTGACAGTTTTTGTTTTGTTTTTGCTGTTTAGCAACTCTGTCTCTAGTTTTGATTTTGTGTTACCAAAACCATTTTTCCTACTATCTTCCTTAAATACATCTTGGAATTGATGTTACTGCAACCAATCTGATAGCTTACCTCTTACCTCTTCAAATGACTTTAGCTTCAATTTGTTATCAACTTCCATTAACAAGTCTTTGTATGTAGCCCAATCACTTACCATATTTTTCTTTTTTACTGCGAAGGCTTCCAGTGGTGAAAGCCACCACGGAGTTTTCCATTCTAATAATGTTTTATATCTGTTCCAGACCTCATAAATTGATTTTTTTATAGTGTGGTTTAAAAAGCCTCTATGTACTTTAACCTTGTCATACCACAAATAAGCGTGCCAGCCGAATCTGTTATCTAAACCTTCCAAATCCAATACATCCAAAAAACATTCAAAAATTCAGTGCATGGTCTTCAAATATCAGCCCATTGCCACTGGTTTCTTTCCACGCAGAACAACCCCAGAGACCCTCAAAATAATGATGAGGCTCTAAGCTACTGAAGGTAATGGGGCCCTTTATATGTCCAGCAGTCCTTTGTCAACAACAAATTGTCGCTGTTTTTGTGTCGAATATATGCTATATGGTAATTTATGGACCTAATTGGTATCTAAAGCCATTTGCACATAACAAATAGGAGCCTACAGAACACTGTTGCTGTATGTAATAATAATAATAATAATAATAATAATAATAATAATAATAATAATAATAATAATAATAATAATTTATTATTTGTACCCCACCCATCTGGCTGAGTTTCCCCAGCCACTCTGTGGGTTTTATTTTATTTGCTTTTTATCTTAGATTTTGGAAATGGACAGTTTTGTTTTTCTTTACATTTTTTGAGGGCCCCCAAGAGAGTGAGGCCCTAATAGCTTGTTTAGCTTATACGTAAATCCGGCACTGTCTCAGACCCACTTCAAACAATCAGGAACAAGGCCACAAGCTTGCCTTCAAGCTCCGAGATAAACCTTGGTTTTCTACTGAAAAGACAGCCCAATGCAGTTCTAAGCATGGCATAGAAGTGTCCTTTTCTCAAACCATTTATCCCAAGTGATCTTTGGGAGGGGGTGTGTGACGAGAGGAGGCTTTGCTGAGTATTTCAGGGTTTGTTTTGTTCCCAGCATGTTATGACTACTGGATGCCTCTTAACTTTTTGTGATGGTGCTATTACTTGCCTGTGGCACTTGTACTCAATAATCCATAAATGTAAAAAGGAAAAAATGGTTCTAGTCCATTTTTCAGGTTGTGTTCATTGACTTTGCAATAGCACCTCCTCACCACTGATTTAGAAGCCAAGCAAGTGCTTTGGTCATGATGCACACGCATCTGTTAATTTCAACAGGTCTCCTCTGAACAGAAGTAATATTGGATACAACTGAATTTCAAAGTATAGCACTGGTCTTTATGGAGCTTGAAGCAACCTCTGTCTGATTAATACATGTGCAACTGATTCTGGGTTCAATTCTGGATCTGCACAACAGGAAAGTGCAGTACAGTAGAATCTATGAGTTGGTTTGGGGGAGTTGGGCAACTTCCCTACAGGGGAAGGTTGCAGCATTTGCCCTTACTCTTCCAATGTTCGTCCTCTTTGGATGTACATGAATTGTAGTGGAATGAGAGGGGGAGCTTCTGGGGCTCCGCAGCTATGAAATCCAATGGAAGGCAGGGGCACCGGAATTTGGCATGGCACAGGGCGCCACTGAAATTTCAAGCACCACAGTCTTTCACTGTGTGCAGATTCATGCATGCCTGTGTGTGTGTGCGTCCACAGTCCACATGCATGACTTGAGCAGTCCCTCCGGTTTGCAAAGGTGCTTACATGCCGCACAGTATGCTTGTGAAACATGGACCACTTATCATAGAATCATAGAGTTGGAAGAGACCACAAGGGCCATCCAGTCCAACCCCCGGCCAAGCAGGAAACATCATCAAAGCATTCCTGACAGATGGCTGTCAAGCTTCCGCTTAAATACCTCCAAAGAAGGAGACTCCACCACACTCCTTGGCAGCAAATTCCACTGTCGAACAGCTCTTACTGTCAGGAAGTTCTTCCTAATGTTTAGGTGGAATCTTCTTTCTTGTAGTTTGAATCCATTGCTCCGTGTCCGCTTCTCTGGAGCAGCAGAAAACAACCTTTCTCCCTCCTCTATATAAAAGCCATCTCCAACTCCTCAAAAGATTCCATCAATGGTATCTCCAAAAATTTTTACACATCACTTGGGAAGACCAGCAAACTAATGCCAGTGTACTGGAAGAAGCAAAGATGTTGAAGCGATGATTCTTCAACATCCACTTCGTTGGACTGGTCATGTTGTGCGGATGCCTGGTTATCGTCTTCCAAAGCAACTACTCTATTCTGAACTTAAAAATGGAAAGTGTAATGCCGGTGGACAACAAAAGAGGTTCAAAGACTCTCTCAATCTAAAAAAATGTAGTATAAACACAGACAATTGAGAAACACTGGCCTGTGAGCGCTCCAATTGGAGAACAGCTTTTATCGAAGGTGTCATGGGCTTTGAAGATGTTCGAACTCAGGACGAAAGGGAGAAACGTGCTAAGAGGAAGGCACGCTTGGCAAACTCTCACCGTGATCAGCTCCCGCCCAGAAACCTATGTCCCCACTGTGGATCCAGAATGGGCCTCCACAGTAAGTTACGGGCTCACTGTTAAGACCGTGTTTTTATGGAAGACAATCTTACTCAACTACGAGTGATCACCAAAGAAGAAGTTCCATGGGTTCCAGGGCCCTCAAGAGACCAGGGAAAGCTGCTCTGCATAACCCTGGAGAATCGCTGCCAGTCACTTGTTGGCAGTACAGAGCTACTGGTAGATGGGCCTAACATTCAATGCTCTGACTCAGAAGAAGTGTGCATGCACACGAAAGCTCATACCAATAACAAACCTAGTTGGTCTGTAAGGTGCTACTGGAAGGAATTTTTTTTATTTTTTATTTTGTTCCTTTTTGAAAATATGATTATTGGCGGCCTCCATCTTTTTAATAGCCTCTTTTTACATTTCCTCCTCTTAATAGGGACAGGACAGCAGTGGTTCTGTGCTAAGCCTAACTTTATTGGTCGTAATGTCCTTTTTCTAATTAGAAAAGAAGCACAAATGCAAAACAATTCTGCCATCAGCCAGCGGAGAGGGATCTGGAGCCCGTTGTGTTGCAGCCATTAGCTTTTCCCCACGTAATTCGAGCCACGCACCTCCTCACTTGCAAAGCCTCCTTGGACCGTGGCATGACTTGTTCCTTGATGTACCGGTACTTTAGCAAGGCCTTCGTTGGTGACTCGGGCCTGGAGCACGTCATACGTGGTCTCTTTTTCAGGAACAGAAACCATAAAAGATTGGGAGAATGTACAATATGTGGAGCTTCCCTTGCACTCCACCCAAAACCTGCAGCTTGTGTTCAATTGCTGGTAGGAGTGAGATTCTGTTGGCACCTCTGCTCAGAAGCTCTGCACTGTCTGACGACTTGCTACCAGACCAATGTTTTTACTATAAAGCCCTGAACTGCTTGGGACTAGTTTACTTGTGGGATTGCCTTCCCCCATGAGCACCCACTTTGACTGCTTCAATCATCAGAACCGGCACCCTTACAGGCGCCAAATCTTACTTATTCCACACTTGCAAGATACCGTTTTACAAAGCATGGCAGCACCTGCACTTCGGAACTCCCTGCCTGTTGATAGCAGGGAGGTGCTCTTGCTGTGTTCTTTTCAGCACCTGCTTAAAACACCTCTATGCCTGTAGCTCAGTGACCAAACAATTGCTTTGCATGCAGAAGGTCCCACATTCGATCCCTGGCATCTCCCGGTAGGGGCTTGGCAATGTCTCCTGTCTGAAACCATGAAGAATCACGGCTCATCTGTGTAGACAATATTGAACCTGGTGGGGCAATCGTTTGGCACAGAACAGCCTCTGCAGCTTCTGTCCCAGAGGCTCACAGCATGTACAGGTTAAAAGGTAAAGGACCCCTGGATGGTTAAGCCCAGTCAAAGGCGACTATGGAGTTGCGGCGATCATCTCGCTTTCAGGCCGAAGGAGCCGGCGTTTGTCCTCTCTGCAGACAGTTTTTCTGGGTCATGTGGCAAGCATGACTAAGCCGCTTCTGGCGCAACAGAACACAAAAACCAGAGCAGCGCATGGAAACACCATTTACCTTCCTGATGGAGCGGTACCTATTTATCTACTTGCACTTTTTGGCGTGCTTTCAAACTGCTAGGTTGGCAGGAGCTAGGACAGAGCAATGGGAGCTCACCCTGTTGCGGGGATTCGAACCACCAACCTTCTGATCAGCAAGCCCAAGAGGCTCAGTGGTTTAGACCACAGCGCCACCCGTGTCCCTAAAATAGATTAGTACCCACCAGTGTTGAGGGGCGATCTAGGGTTGCAGGGGGCCAAAGACCCATTTTTAATTTTGTAGCAGAATCCCAGACTCTAGGGTCCTAGGACTGCCCAGCCAGTACAAAATGGGAACTATATAGCAGCTGAGAAGTCCTCTCACCCTTTGTGCTGACTGGAGCCAATCCGAGTGAAAGGAGGCAAGTCGGTCACTGGTGATCAGCTCCTAGGGTCACTTTGGAGAAGGTGCGTGGGAAAAACATGGGAGTTGTTTTTGCATTGCTCTAAACAGTGTTTCCCAATCTTGGGTCTCCAGCTGGTTTTGGATTACAACTCCCATCATCCCTAGCTAGCAAGATCAGTGGTATTGCAGTCCAAAAGCAGCTGGGGGTTGGACTGGATGGCCCTTGTGGTCTCTTCCAACTCTATGATTCTATGGAGACCTACGTTTGGGAAACACTGCTCTAAAGTTAAGCCTTTGGTAACATTGAAAAGTCAAGGTGCTTCAGTGGCACGCTCTGCCACATACAATAGGAAAACAGCTTAAGCCACTCTGAAAGCAAATATTGGAGCCCTCCAAATCACTTGCCCAGCTACGTTCCCAGAAAACAGCAGATCTAGCTGAAAGGCAACACATGGGATATCTGCGTCGATAGTTGCAATGCATCCCTAATTCTTATTATTGTATAAGATAGTTGTATAATCTTAGTTGTATAGTCTTAGAAGTGGGTGTGGCTGTCATAAAGGAAGCCTGCCCCTCTGAATTTGCCATTGCCCTACTGGTGCCCATGTACCCAAGCTCTCCCACGCCACCGGAAACATGCTGAGCTGACACTGAGATTTCATGGCATATCATCCCACCTGCTTCCCAGTCTCTCACTCTCTCTTTCTCTCTCTCCTGGCAAGAACTGCCAGGCAAAAACTAGAGAAGGGCTGTGGCTCAGTAACAGAGCATCTTCCTTGCAAGCAGAAGGTCCCAGGTTCAATTCCAATCAATTCCAGGAAGGGCAGGGAGAGAGACTCCCAGGTTGGACTGCTGCCAGACAGCTCAGTGGAAAAACACCAGTTTTTGCATGCAGAAGGTCCCAGGTTCAATCCCCAGGTAGGTTTGGAAAACTGCTCTCTCTCTCTCTCACTGAGCCCTTGGCGAGCCACTGCTGGTCAGTGTGGACAATACTGGCTTAAAGGTAAAGGGGGCCCCTGACCATCAGGTCCAGTCGTGTCCGACTCTGGGGTTGCGGCGCTCATGTCGTTTTATAGGCCGAGGGAGCCGGCGTTTGTCCACAGACAGCTTCCAGGTCATGTGGCCAGCATGACAAAGCCGCTTTCTGGCGAACCAGAGCAGCGCACGGAAACGCCGTTTACTTTCCCGCTGGAGCGGTCCCTATTTATCTACTTGCACTTTGACGTGCTTTCGAACTGCTAGGTGGGCAGGAGCTGGGACCGAGCAACGGGAGCTAACCCTGTGGCAGGGATTCGAACCGCCGACCTTCTGATCAGCAAGCCCTAGACACTGTGGTTTAACCCACAGCGCCATACTGGCTTAGGTGGACCAATAGTTTGACTGGGTTATTTAGAGGCTGCCTTAATTCCTAGATCTAAAAACAAAACAAAACAAGAGCCATGCAAGTAAAGAGATTCTTATTAAGTTAGCTCTACATATACTACCAAGTTCTAGTGTAAACAGAATAGAAAAAAAGGCTGGGTTTTTTGGGAGCAGTGGAAGCTTCTCCTGCTGCTGGCCCTGTGAGCCTCTCAGATGTTGCTGGACTACAACTCCCATCATCCATGACCACTGGGCCCAGGTTGCTGGGAGCTAGAGTCCAGCAATAACAGGAAGGCCACGAGTCTTTCGTTCAAGGCAACTTGAAATACCCGGTAATAATAATAATAATAATTTATTTATACCCCGCCCATCTGGCTGGGTTTCCCCAGCCACTCTGGGCAGCTCCCAACCGAATATTAAAACACAATACAGCATTAAACATTAAAAACTTCCCTAAAGAGGGCTGCCTTCAGATGTCTTCTAAAAGTCAGATAGTTGTTTATTTCCTTGACATCTGATGGGAGGGCGTTCCACAGGGCAAGCGCCACTACCCAGAAGGCCCTCTGCCTGGTTCCCTGTAACCTCACTTCTCGCAGGGAGGGAACCGCCACAAGGCCCTCGGCGCTGGACCTCAGTGTCCGGGCTGAACGATGGGGGTGGAGACGCTCCTTCAGGTATACAAGGCAGGGAGGAGCAACCTGCGGCCCTTGAGATGTTGCTGGACTACAAATGCCATCACCCAACTGACTGTTGGCCCTCACTGTCTGTGATTGACAGGGATGGGAGTTCAACGGAATGTGGAAGGCCATAGCCTCCCTCTCCACTGCTTTAAGCAGAGCAAATGCCCTAAAGGGGAAATAATGTCTCTCTCTGCCCCGTTCTATACATGCACTGTTCCACCTCCATGACATTATTATTTTTTTAAGGGGAGAACAAAACCAACTCAACACTTTGGGCAAACCTTTCTTGTATCACAGGGCAGAGTTCAGTTGATTTTCAAGCACAGGCTGGTATTAACGGAACCCCCCCCCCTTCCAACCCAAGATCACCTTTGAAAACAGTCATTTTGCAATCACATATAAATGGTCCAAGATGGGCAACTGGTCTAGAGTTCTTGGACAGGTGACGGTCGTGCTGGCTGTTGAGAGCCTCACAACAGCTGGAAGGCCACAGATCCTTGACAGTAATACATATAGCTAAAGGGGGGGGGGGTGGGCAGATACATGAGCAGAGCTCTAAAACAGGGTTTCCCAAACTTGGGTCTCCAGCTGTTTTGGGAGTGCAACTCCCACCAACCTACCTAGCAGGACAAGTGGTCATGGATGATGGGAACTGAGGTCCCCAAACAGCTGGAGACCCAAGTTTGGGAAAACCTGCTCTAAAACAACAAGACTGAAGTTAAAAGGTCCTCGGATCCCAACCCAGCAGTTCTTAAGATGGGTGCGGGGAAGCTGCATGCCCCACCCCCACCCCAGCTGCAGCTGAACTCCCATCAGCCTCAGCAGGCGCAGCCAATGATGATAGAAGTTGTCATACAGAAAGATCTTGAGGACCAACGATTCTCTGAAGAAGAAGAGGAGTTTGGATTTGATATCCCGCTTTTCACTACCCGAAGGAGTCTCAAAGCGGCTAACATTCTCCTTTCCCTTCCTCCCCCACAACAAACACTCTGTGAGGTGAGTGGGGTTGAGAGACTTCAGAGAAGTGTGACTAGCCCAAGGTCACCCAGCAGCTGCATGTGGAGGAGTGGAGACACGAACCCGGTTCCCCAGATTACGAGTCTACCGCTCTTAACCACTACACCACACTGGCTTCTCTGACTCTTCCCACAAAGGCAGGTGCTACTGCCGAGGCCTTGAATGCTGATGGGACCAGGTCTTTTAGTAACTGGGGAGAGGGGAAGAGGCCCAATTAATTTCTAGGCCCACCCCCAAAGAAGAAACATGATTTAGAGCCGCAATTTGGGCGCTGAGTTGATGATGAGCCGTTGGAAATGTTTCGCTCGTGACGCCGGCTGATGTTAGCGCCCGGGAAGTCCGTAATAAGAAAGGCACCCTGAGAGTGGGCCTTATCTCAAAAGCTCAGCCACCCACCCACCCACCCACCCCTTAAGAAAATGATACTTAAATTTTGATTCCGTTTACTATACAAAAAGGTTAACGGTTCTCTACAGACAACTTTGGTCTTTTGGCGCTCAGCCAATTGAAACGCCGCGAAGAGACCCCCGCTGATGGGCTCAGGAGTCAGGGCAGGCGGGGGGGGGCGCATGTGACCAGGCAAGGAGGGAAGAGGTGTGGGCATTCCGTGGAGCTGGGGGGCAAGGGGGAGCGAGGCAAGGGGAGGGGGCAGAGAAAACGTATCCAACTATGCCAGCTCCCACCCCACCCAATGCCAATCCCGATGTCCCCTCGAAAGGCAGAGCGTCAAACCATTGTGCCTGGTCCTTCCAGACTAGATGGCAACCACTTTAAAGGGAGATACATTGTCAGTTATAAATACAGCATTTTCAGGGTGGGGGGGGTGTTAAAAAGGAAGCAGGCAGGAGCCTGAAGGCTCTACATTAACGCTCCACATGTTGGAGAGACGAGTTCAAGCAATGGGCCAACAGCGAAGCCTGAACTAGGTGGATGGGGGCGGGGGGGGGGGGGTGTTTGGAAGTGGGGTCCTGCGTTTGGGTGCAAACCCAGAGTCCTTTCATTTTTTTTAAATACATAATTGGAAGGAATGTTTAGCTGGTAGGCTAGAGGCCGCAAGGCAAGCGAGGACCACGTCAGGCCGGCCGCCAGAGACGATCCGCTAGGTGGATGAGGCTTCCGGGGTTTCCCGTCCCGCCGGGGTATCTGAGGCCAGAGGTGGATCTGCGTCGGGGTTCTCAGACGGCGCTCAGAGCCTGGTGGGGAGGAAAAGGAAAATGAGGATAATCAACAGGGCGGAGCGACCCTCATTCGGGGCTTTCCATGGCCGCATTCACAACACCATGATACCACTTCAAGCAGCCATGGCTCCACCCCAGAGAATTCCTGGAAGTGTAGTTCGTTAAGGGTCCTGGGAGACCCCCTGTTCCCCTCCAAGAATTACGGTTCCCAGAGTTTCACAACCAATCCTTCTTCAAGGGAAATTCTGGGAATTGTAGCTCTGGGAGGGGAATAGCAGTCTCCTAACAACTCTCAGCATCCTTAACGAACTACAGATCCCAGAATGCTTTGGGGGTGGGGGGTGGGAAGCCATGACTACAGTGATACCTCAGGTTACAGACGCTTCAGGTTGCACGTTTTTGGGTTGCGCACCGCGTCGAACCCAGAAGTACCGGTACGGGTTACTTCCGGGTTTCGGCGCTCGCACAGAAGCACTAAATCGCTCTTTGCGCATGCGCAGAAGCCCCAAATCGTGACCCGCACATGCGCAGACACGGCGCTGTGGGTTGTGAAAGTGCCTCCCGCATGGATCATGTTCGCAACCTGAGCGTCCACTGTACTTAAAAGTAATATCAAAGTGCAGTAATTTTTAGGTCTTGCCTTCTTTCTGCGGTGGCAAGTAGTCTTAATATTGTTTTGAATATTGTGTTTTAATGTCGGAATCCGCCCTGGGACCTTGGGTGAATGACAATTATTATTGTTAACAGTAAACAGAATAGAAAAAACAGTAATAATTTAAATGTATGGTGTGATTGTGGCTTTTCTTGGAGAAACGGCAAATTGGAGGCAGCAATCCTTCCAAATACCAGTTGCTTCCCCCCCACCCCGGCTTAGGAAAAGAAAACTTCACTTTGCAAGGACAGCATCTCAGCCCCGGTGGTTTACCTTTCGTGCAAATTCAGGCAGGACAAAGGCTGCCCGGTGGACATCCGAGTTGTAATACTTAAGATTCATTGCTTCCACTTCCTTCTGGGACAACTTTTGGACAGGGTCCCTGAAATTAGTGTTCTGCAGGAAGAATAAAAATTGGATTTATTTGCAGGCACATCCCTGTTTGTGTCTAATTGGAACACACCACAAGGGGGCAGAATTGGGGGGGAGGGGGGCTTACTGATGCTAAGTAATGTAATCTCCGCATCAATGGGGTGTTGCCTGTAATGCACCCCACCCTGCCCTTTCTTGCCAAAGGAGCTCAAGGTTCTCCATCTCCCCATTTAATCCTTATTTATTGCATTTATAGCCCAAGGAAGCATACATGCATCTCCTCCGCCACCTTGACAACGACCCTGTGAGGTAGGAGAGGGCGAGAGGCAGTGGCCCAGGAAAGAGGTGTGGATTGGAGAGAGTCACAACAGCCGGACAGAAGTCCTGGGGGGGGGGGAGGGGGTGCATGCAACCCAGTTTTACCTTGGTTCTCAAACAACTTGGAACCCAAAACTGCAAAGTAAGTGTTCCAGTTTGCAAATTTTTTGGAAGCCAAACGTGCTCCGCTTTGAGTGTTACGCTTCCAATTTAAGTGCCGCACTTGCGTTTTGAGTGCTACGCTGAGGTCTCTCTGTTTTTGCTATTTATTTTGTGTTTTTGTGACTGTGTGGAACCCAGCTCAGCAACTGATTGATTGTGTGACTGCAGTACATTGTTTATTGCTTTCATTTTATGGACCAATGGTCTTGTTACTTAGTAAAATTCATGTCAAAATGCTGTTTTAGGGGTTGTTTTTAAAAGTCTGGAACAGATTAATCCGTTTTGCATTACTTTCTATGGGAAAGCGTGCCTTGGTTTTGGAACGCTTTGGTTTTGGAACGGACTTCTGGAACGGATTAAGTTTGAGAACCAAAGTACCACTGTACTTATAGCGGGCCCAGTGACGTTAATGGACCGGAGTGATCCATGCCCGTAAGTTTCAATGCTCTCCATAGGGCTTGCGCCAGGATTCAAGCCTCCGCTCTCCCAGCCCCAATTGACGGAAAGAGGCGGCAGACAATATCCCTTACTGAATTCTTGCTGCAGAGCATGAAGCCGATCTGTCCACTGGGGTAGGTCGGGATGGTGCAGTAGGCGTACTCGACCACGGGGAACAGCGACTTGCAGAACTGGCGCATCTCCTTTATGAGGTCCAGGTGCAGCCACTGGCATTCGCCTGGACGAGAGACAAATTTGGAGAGGGGCGTTATCAAAGCTTTCCTGGGTAGCTGGGGGAAAGAAGAGCTGGTATTTGGTTAGCCAAGACCCTGTGGCCCTTCCACCTCCCAGGCACTAGGGGGCAGGCTTCCAAAGAACTAGATCTGAGCTGGACCACACAGAAACCTGATAAAGGGAGTTCCACTGCACGTGTGCCACCACTGAGAAGGCCCTACATTATTTTTTTGGCTGTCGCAACAACCCTGATGCACTGTGTTAAATGCAGCATGGTATTTCAATTTGTACTTTTATACCTTGATTCATTTTTACATATTGCATTTTTGCTGAGTATGTATGTATGTATTTGGTTGGTCTTCAGATTAAAATTTTACAGTATGTATATCCAACATACAACATAGAAACAAGATTCCAAAGAATCTCCCCTCTGTGGGTCCTATTGTTAATTATTTCTTCCTGCATCTTTTACCTCCCCTTGTGTCCAAAATTCATCATTAAACTACAAGTGTTATTCCAACCCTACTAATGATTTTAAGTGTATACAATAGTTTTTAAGATAAATTATGTATTTTTTCCATTACTTATTAAAATGGCTGCATTAGTTTGAACTGCAGTAGAATGAAAAATAATACAGGAAGAAATACAAACCCAATTAAAACCCAATACGAGTATTTAATGTGAACATGCTGCAGACCACCTGAATGAAGCTCATGGATCCGAGTAGGGGAACCCCTGATCTAGGGGGCACCAGGCTTTCCATCCCTGGGGGGGGGGGAACCCCAACACTTCAGAAATATGCTCAGTGCCCCTAACTGGTCATCAGCATACAGGCTATTTTGGCTGTCCCTCACCTTGGCAGCAGAGAATGCCGTCTTCCCGCAGAGCTGTCTTCATCAGCTGGTAGTAGGATTCTTTGAAGAGGCTTTCTGCAGGACCTGGAGGGGAAGGAACAGCACCAGGAAGGGTTCAGTATGAAAACACCTGGGAGGTATTTCTGGGATCGCTTGGATCACAGCCTGCAAAACTGCATTCATCCCTTTATTCACTCAATCTGCAAGCCACACCTTTGAGGGCAAAACTCCCACCTAACAAAGAAAAAGAGCATTTATCCTACGCTAATCCCACCTAGCAGTTCTAAAGCACTTCAAAGTGAGAGTAGATAAACAGGTACCGCTCCGGCAGGAAGCTGAACAGCGTTTCCATGCGCTGCTCTGGTTTGCCAGAAGCGGCTTAGTCATGCTGGCCACATGACCCGGAAGCTGTCTGCGGACAAACGCCGGCTCTCTCTGCCTATAGAGCACGCAACCCATAGCTGTCAACCTTTCTCTTTCTTTGCGGGAAATTCCCTTATTATAGCATTGGGAAACAGCAGGGAGGGTTGACAGCTATGTATATAGCAGTGGGGAACAGCAGGGAGGGTTGACAGCTATGGGAACCCCAGAGTCGTCCGCGACTGGACCTAACGGTCAGGGGTACCTTTACCTTTAATCAGAGTGTCTGAATTTGCTTCTCCTCTTCCCTTTTCCTTTTGACCCAAAAGGTCCAAAGTGTTTAAAAGTGTTTACATACTGCTTAATGTTACAAAAAAAAAAAACACCTGAAAGAGAACAGGGGCAGCCACATTGAAGGCCCTGCCAGGAGTTCCCACAGAACAGGATTCAGGGATTTTTGGAACTTGCAGAGAGAGCTTTCCCGCAGACCGCAGTTTTTTGCTGGGAGCATAAGGCGGCCTCTCATGTCACCCGCTCCTGAGCTGTATAGGGACTTCCAACACCTTGAAACTGACCTGGAAGTGGACTGGCAGACGGTGCTAATCCCAGAATTCATTTGCCCCCAAAAGCCACTTAGGTGTGCGATCTGTACAAGCTGCAGCCTCCAGGTCAACCCCAAGAGTGCATGCCCCGGCATGTACACAAGATTCACGATCCAATCACAGTCGCCGGCCAAGATCCCCGACGCCCTCCACACTCACCCATGGGGTCGGAAGAGTCTGTGATTATCACATCAAAAGCCTCCTGGTTCTGTTTCATGAATTCGAAGCCGTCCCCAACATGCAAGGTGAGTTTCGGGCTGGAATATCCCACGGCCATCCCTGGGAGGTACTTCTTAGATGCTTGGATCACATCCTGCCATAAAGAAAAAGAAAAAGGGTTTGTCTATTTACTCGCCCAATTGATAAGCCACACATTTAGGAGGCAAACCTCCCACCAAGTCATAGGTGTACAGTAAGAAAAATGAACAAAACCATGTATCATAAATTAATAAATGTGCCTGCGTTTGCTTTCTTCCTCCTCCTTCCCTATCCCCTTTTCCTTTTGTGCTAAGACTCCAAGCTGAGATTCCATGAGCTTGGGTTGAATGAAGAACAGGATTTTAGGCATGGAAATTGCTTTAAATAAATAACAGTAATAAATCACTAAAACCACTGGAATAAATAAATCACTGGAAACCACACTTGGGTCCTATCTGCACGATACATTCCAGGCCACACCATACCACTTTAAACAGTAATGGCTTTTCCCAAAGAATCCTGGGAACTGTAGTTTGTGAAAGGTGTAGAGCGTTGTTAGGAGACCCCCTATTCGGCTCGGAGAGCCAAATCAGGACCGGGGGGGGGGGCAGAGGGGGAGGTTTCGGGGCTGCTCGGGAGAATCCAGAAGCAGAAATCCGAAACCAAAGTGGTTCAACTTAAATCTCCTCCCATTGAGGCAATGTGCCTTGCATCTCCAAGGAATGTCGGCTGTAGAAGGGACCAGCCCTGGGATGGGGAGGAAAGGCTCAGCTGGCCTGCTTTGCATTTTTGGAGGAACTCTGAACACAAGCTCCTGTTAGGGACTGAAAGGCGGCACTGCAGCATTTTGTTGCAGCTGCTACCTGTGCAAACCTGCTCCTATTTGGATCCCTGCCGACTTTTGGTGTGCGTCGGTTTTTCAAGGCCCTGGCAAGATTTCATTAGCATGATGCAAAATGCATTTTTCTCTCTCTGCCTCATCTTGCAAAACAAAACAAAAAAAAACTTCCAGTTGGGTGAAGGAGGATGTTTTACTCCAAAGGCAGGTGGAGACACCCCCCTTCTCTCCCCTCTTTTTCAGTTGGTAGAGCATGAATGACACTCTTAAATTTCAGGGCCGTGGGCTTGAGCCCCACTCTGGACAAAAAGATTCCTGCCCTGCAGTGGTTGCACAAGATAAGCTGCATAGTTTCCTTCAGTTCTACAAATCTATAACTCTTCACAGCTAGAGGACAAGGAAGTAGGTCTTTAATAAGGAAGACAGTTAAGAAATCATAGCCCTGGGGTAAGGATAGGTTGATAATTGCTTTTATCCTGTCAAAGAGCTCCAAAATGCAGCAGATGACAAGACAGCCAACGCCCTCGGAGCTTGGGCAAGAGGAAAGAAAGTAGGCTACTAACACAGAAACTTTGGCTTGCAGCCAGCGGTGCCCTAGGCCCCTCAAAATTTATGAGCCTAAGTTAGTCACCTTCATTTGTTTATTTCAACAAGTCTACTGGCTCCATGGGAAGGTGGTGGACTCTCCCCCTTCCTTGGAGGCTTTTAAGCAGAGGTTGAGCGGCCATCTGTCATGGATGCGCTAGTGCAGATTCCTGCATTGCAGAGGGTTGGACTAGATGACCCTTGGGGTCCCTTCCAACACTACAATTCTGTCAGGCCTTCACCCATTGCCGAGCTCTTGAGGTCGAATCCTTCTAAATTCTCTGTTATTGGTTTCCCAACACCCCATCTCACCCCACCACCAGAGGACCGCTTGAAAACTGCCATGGGTCTTGGCGGACCACTGGCCACCACTTTACTGGTCAACCAAACAAACCACACTTAACCACCTTTCTGCTTGTTATAGCAATCATAAATGTATTGTGGGAGATGCCGTGCAATTTTAAGTTGCATGCCATGGACTGTAGGCTGAGGATCACAGTTTGGAGGAATCCTGCTTTACAGGCAACAATCCAGAAGAAGAAGAAGAAGAAGAGGAGGAGGAGGAGGAGGAGCTTGGATTTGATATCCCACTTTATCACTACCCAAGAAGTCTCAAAGCAGCTAACATTCTCCTTTCCCTTTCTCCCCCACAACAAACACTCTGTTAGGTGAGTGGGGCTGAGAGACTTCAGAGAAGTGTGACTAGCCCAAGGTCACCCAGCAGCTGCATGTGGAGGAGCGGGGACGCGAACCCAGTTCACCAGATTTCGAGTCTACCGCTCTTAACCACTACACCACACTGGCTCATAAGCGGAACTGACTCAATTACCTCGTCGATTTCGCACTGTATTACGGACTCCACGGAGGGGTGCTTGACCACTTCCCGCAAGACTCCTCCATCGCCGCCCCCGATGATGAGCACCTGTGTGGTGGAGACGGCACTGTTACTTTGCTCCGAGAACGGCGGCCTATTCATCTCCCTAGACGAGGGCCATGTTCCCTCTCGGAGGCCGTGTGCCAGTGGCGGGCGGGACCAGAAGCAAAATTGGGTGGAGCAACAAACGCAAATTTTACCTTTGGGCAGTAGGCTAGTTTCCCCACTCCACTCACACGCCCCTCTCTGCCCTCCATCCAAACCAGCAAGAGGCACAGTCATGGTCCAAGGACAAAGACATATTCCGGCTAGGCAAAAACATGCAAAGCAGAGAGGGTGTGGCTGAGGAGGGTGTGTGGTCAGAGATTCTTTAGTTGAGATTCCTGCATTGCAGGGGGTTGGAGCAGATGATCCTTAGGGTCCCTTCCAACTCTACAAATCTAGGATCCCCACCCCGACCAACTGCAACCTTCCCTTCTGTCAAGCTTAATCTAAGCATTGAACCCTGCCCTCGCCCCTTTCTGCACTTTACAATCTTCTGCTTCTTTACTTTTTAAATTTGATTGCCTACCACCCACTCTCAAAGAACAACCGAAAGCAACTTACAGTTGAACTGTGAATACATGTAACCCTAAAAGCTCATGGCCACCCAATAAAAATTAACAAAGGGTTGGATCCAATGCTAGCCCTGTGCACAGCAGACTCATTGAAGTCAATGGACGCGACTAAATAGGGCCCGTTAATTTCAGCAGGTCTGCTCTCCAGTAGGACTTAGTTGGAGGCAGCCCAAAGAATCAAATGTGGCAAAATATGCAGGTATCAAAAAAAGGGTGTGTGTGTGCTAGCCTAGAGGACCTGATTGAGCAAAGTTCTTCACAGGATCATGTCCAAAGATGGACCCCCAGCAGGACGGGGCTTACCTTCTGTGGGTTTGGGTGACTGCACAAGGGAAGGTTAGCGATCATTTCCTGGTACGAAAACTCGTCCCTCTCTGTGCACTGGATGACGCCATCGAGGACCAAGACGTTCCCGTATGTTTTGCTAGAGGAAGAAGAGAGCAGGGGAAATGATGGGTCGGAATAGCAGGGCAAAGGTGTATGGTCACCAAAATATGCCCCTTTAAGTCCCTGAACACCAACGTTGCAGAGCTCCAGTGACAATACCTGGGTTGCCACAAGTTCCCCATCCCTGAAGTAGGCCATCAGTTGCCTTCACTGTCCCTAAGCTGCCTTTAATGCAAGGACAGGGACCTCTGGCCATGCTGGCTGAGGCTGGTGAGAACTGGGAATCTAACAACCTATGGAGGCGCAAAGGGTCCCTGTTCCTGAACTAGGCCATCACTTGCCTTTCCTGTCCCAAGTTACCTTCATCATAAATCTGACCGTCACTTGCCATCACTTCCCCTAACTACCTCCAAAACAACTCTGCCTTTATACAGAGGTCGATGAAGATACAGCCCTCCAGATGTTGTTGAACTACAACTCACACCATCCCTAACAGCTGGCTAGAACCCAATAGCACCTGCCTTCCATACAAAGGGCCCCAAGTTCAACCCCCCCCCCCCGCATCTCCAAGTAGGGCTGGGGAAGACTCCTGCTTCTGAATCCCAACAGTGCCGCTGCCAGTCAGTGCGGGTAATGCTGACCTAGATGGACCGGTTGTCAAATTCCAAGGCAGCAGCTGCCACCAGCCAGGAAGGAGTCACCTTGAGAGAGAGGCGGCGCCTAGGACAGTGTTTCTCAAACCTGGGTCTCCATCTACAACCAGTGATGAGGGATGACAACAGTTGCAGTTCAACAACAGCCGGGGACCAGAGTTTGAAAAACAGGAGCGGAGGGTGTCCCACTGAGACCCAGGTTCAAATGCCCCACTTGGCCACAGAAGCTCAATGGGGTGAGCTCGCAGGGTTGTTATGGGGAGTCAAACAATGAGATTTTTTTCTTGGGGTGGGTGGATGGGAAGACTCCTTGGACAAAAAGGTGGGCTGTATAAACGCAACTAAAAGGCAGCCCCGCCCTGTGCTTTTGACAGGATCGGGGCAGTGCACCCGTGCACGCCTTCCTCACGTGCTCAATACCCGCATCCGCATCCTGGCCTTTCTCCCGCACCCTTACCTCCTGAAGACCAGGATCTCCTGGAAGGGCGACCGCTGGTGATGCAGGACCTCCTGGACTTGCAAAGAGAGGGCCTGCCCGGGCCAGAGGCTGCACGTCTCGCGGAACCAGCCCTCTTGGATGACGGCTGCTGGGGCTGCTGCCTCCTCCTCCTCCTCCTTCTCCCCTCCAGCTGCTGCCCTTCTTCCTCCTCCTTCTCTTCCTCCCAGGCCAAGCTCCATGGCCGGCCGAACTGGGCAAGGCGAAGCGGCTGCCCCCTCCGCTCCGCCTCGCCTCCGCAAGCGCAGGCCACCTGTGCACGCCTCAGCCGAACCGGCGCAGCAGCGGCTTCAAGGGAGGCGCGCCCGAGCGCGGCGACGACCAATGAGGAGCCGCGTCCACGGGGCCGGCGGAGGCAGCGCCGGCCTCTCGTTGGCTGCAGGCAGAGTGGATTCGATGGGGAGGCGAGGCGAGCGAGCAGGGTAGGGTGAGCTCGCGGGGCGGGCGGGCCACGTGGGGCGCTGGGCGTTCCTTGCGCGTGAGAGCGAGAAAGCTAGAGACGTCGCGGAGCAGCTGAGGGAGGGCGATGCGCGCTCCTGATTGGCTGAGAGGAGGGGAAGGCTGAAGCCTCTCCACGTGGCTCTTCAGCAAGGGCAAGTGAGGCCACGTTGCACCTTCAATCTGAGTGCACGGGTTTTTGTTTTTGCATTGGAACAAGTCCATTAAACTCGGCGGGGCTTCTTCCAAGGTTTTTAAGTGCCATGCATAGCCTGATATTCTCAGTCGAATATAAAAGCTTAAAGTTGGGGGGGGGGGGAGCATATTGCCTATTTTGTTGGCATCCTGTCTCAAGAAACAATGGAGTGTGCCTTTCAGGGGTTAAATCAAACCTCTGCGATAGATAGCACAAAAGTGAGTGCTTGAGTGAAAGGGTTGCCAGAAGATCGCGTCGACCTCTTAGGGACTCCATTCTGGATTTGCGTAGGGTTTACCTTTTAATCATTTATATTAAATTTTCTGCTTTACAAGTAATATCTAAAATGTATGACACATTATTGGAGTGGGAGGTCAAAGATGAACAGGTCAAGGAGGTAATGATCAAGTGGGCTTTAGATATAGGGAAAACTATCAACTTAACATGGGACGGGGGTGACGCTGTGGTCTAAACCACTGAGCCTCTTGGGCTTGCCGATCAGAAGGTCGGCGGTTGGTTCGAATAATCCCTGCGACAGGGTGAGCTCTCGTTGCTCGGTCCCTGCTCCTGCCAACCTAGCAGTTCAAAAGCACATCAAAGTGCAAGTAGATAAATAGGTACCGCTCCAGCAGGAAGGTAAATGGCGGGAAGGTAAATGGCGTTTCTGTGCGCTGCTCTGGTTCACCAGAAGCGGCTTAGTCATGCTGGCCACAGGACCCAGAAGCTGTACTCATCTGCGACTGGACGTAACTGTCAGGGGTCCCTTTACCCTTTAATCAACTTAACAGCATGGGAAGAAGTATGGGAAAAGAACTGGAAATTTACAGCCTGTGAAGCCTTGAGGGGAAATTTAATCAAGATGTTTTATAGATGGTATTTAACACCTGCCAAAATACCTAAAATGTATAAAACAAAAACAAATCTGTGTTGGAGGTACGGAAAAAGCAGAGGGGACATTCGGACATGTTAGCTGTCAACCTTTCCCCTTTTTGTGGGAAATTCCCTTATTATAGCATTGGGAAACAGCACGGAGTGTTGACAGCTATGGTTTGGTGGACCTGTGAAAAAACCAAAAGCTTCTGGGACATAGTGTATAATGAACTTTTAAAAATGTTTTAAGTATAACTAGGAAAAATACAGCAGCTTTCCTATTAGGGATAACGTACACAGGTATGACAAGAGAGGATCAGGAAATATTCCTCTATGCCACAGGCGCGGCAAGGAATTTAATTGCCAGAAATTGGAAAAAAGAATTCGTGCCAACAAAAGCGGAATGGCAGGGTAATTATTAAACTATATTGAATTGGCTAAAGTAACAGAGGCAATTAGGGGACTCCCCAGGCAAGAATTTAAAAAAAGGATGGGGGAAATGTAAAGAATACCTTACAAAACAGTGCCCTAAAATACACACCTGAACCTGTTTCAATTAATGTCTGCAGGGGACTTTGTGGGGTTTTTTTTGGTTTGTTTGTTTTTAAGTCATAATTTGAAAATTCGTAATAACAACTCATAAAGGAAACAGTTCATAAGAAGTAAACAAGGAGGCCATGTACAGTATAAAGGAAGTCTTTTATTTTGTCGTTTGTTATATGTTATGTTTATTTTATGTTATGTTTATGTCTAATGGTGGTGGATTTGTTTGAGTTGTGGTGGATTTATGTTGTAAATAAATAATTTTTAAAAAAGAAATAAATTTTGTTTTACAATTTAGAGGACTCATTTAAACCACCTTAAAATATCAATTTTATCTTCTCTTTCCATGGTTCATTTTGCATAGCATAAATCCCTGTATATTTTGTATCAACTAAACCATTCAGTATTCCATTATTACTTCCATCAAAACTTATTTACACTGTTGAATTTATCTTAATGCTGACCAGGGCCGATAATAGGGGGCAGACAAAACACCTGTTACAGCAGCTCCTCGGGCTACTAGTCTTGTTTCCAGGCAAAATTCAAAATGTTGGTTATGACCTATAAAGACCTGTATGGCTTAGGCCTGGGCTATTTGAAAGGCATATTCTCCTATACAAACTTGACCAGGCTCTGCCACCCTCACAGTCACACTTGATGGGAACAGGGCCTTTTCGGTGGCTGGCCCCAGACTTTGGAACTCCCTCCTTGGAGAAGCCAGACTGGCTCCTCCTTTGCTGGCCTTCTTCCGCTCGCAGGTGAAGACTTTTCCTTCCAACAGGCCTTTGGGAACTGACTGTTTCTGAGGAAAGGGCTGGTGCTGTGGTGCTTTTCTTGTTACTGTCTGTGTTTTTAAAGGATCCTTCTTTATAATATTTTAATTCTATTAGTGCTTAATTACAATTTGTTAATGGTCTTTTCCAGGTTTTTTAGCTAGCTCTGTTTTATCTGTGTAAACTGCCTTGAGTCTGGGACTGGGGAAAAGGTGAGATAATAATAATAATAATAATAATAATAATAATAATAATAATAATAATAGGAAATACTGTGCTAGATGAACCAGCGGTCACCTCAAGTTAAGGCAGCTGAGATCCCCACTGGTATCCTGCAGGGCCGCTGCCTGTCAATGCAGACAGTACTGAGCTAGATCAGGCACCCCCCAACTTCGGCCCTCCACATGTTTTGGGACTACAATTCCCATCATCCCTGACCACTGGTCCTGTTAGCTAGGGATGATGGGAGTTGTAGGCCAAAACATCTGGAGGGCCGCAGGTTGGGGATGCCTGAGCTAGATGGACCAAGGGTCATTTCTCCTCAAGTGGCGGGGAGGGGCAGGACGACAATCAGGTGAGCTGTGAATTCTGGCTCTACCAGACTCAAATGTGCAATTTTAAATCTTGAGAATCTTATATAAAGATGCTTTGAGAACCTCTTGGGGCTGCACGAAACTGGTTGTGGCATTTCTAAACGAGAGAAGGAAAGGGGGAGAAGAAAGAAACAAATAGCCGCTCAAATCTATTCAGATGCTCCCTTCCCCCCAACATTTGTGGGGGAAAGAAAAGCAGATTGATATATATCTTTTTATTTTTTTAAAAAGAGCAAAAGCAGGTATCCATACAAAAAAAATGGCAGTGGTAAACAGCATCCCCTTTCGTTTAAAAGCCATTCAAACGCTGCATTCCACGGCTCTTTCCAAAAGCTTCCACAAGTCGTACTATCTTTTCGGCCAGTTATGCCTGAAGCCTCTGCAAATAGAATTACATTACAAATTCTTATTTCAGAATAAAGTTTAGCTGGGGACGTTCCAACCACCAGCTGAAGCTTAATTGCTCTCTTGATGCAGAATGTACTTTGGGGGAAAGCGTCCTTCCCTGCCCCCCCCACAACAAACAATGTTGAGGACTAGAAAGATTTGAAGTCGTATTTGCAAGGCAGCTCGACCGTTCTAGCAAACAACTGTCCGGACATACCTGTTGGATTTCCCAGCCATGTAGGACATGCTTTTTGTTCCGGCTGGTTGCTGGGCTTTGCCGGCTCCGGGAAACTTCTATGTTTGGTTTTTATTTTTGAGAGAGAAAAAGGCGGAAAGAAGGTAGTCATGTCAAAACAGCAGTTCTTGGCCCAAGGTCACCCAGTGAGCTTTATGGCCAAGTGGGGATTTGACAGCTGGTCTCCCAGGTCCTAGTCTAGCCTCTAACCACTACACCACTGGGCCTTTTAGTCCAGCATCCTGTTCTCACGATGCCCCCAAGGGGAGCCCAGAACCAGGACCTGAGCAGTCTTCCCCTCCTGTGTTTTCCAGCAGCTGATATTCAAAAGCGTTACTGACCGTGGAGGCAGAACTGAGCCATCCTCTGATATTAGCCTTCACGGGCTCACCTGCCTCAAGAGATTTATCAAAATTCCTCTGTGTGCAGAAAACAACATTACCTTGCCAGCTTGCTTGGAGGGATCAAACTGTGTTGAGGGTTTAGGCCTGCTGCTTCCTGAGAGAGAAAAAAAGGGGGGGAGATGGGGCAGAAGGCAAATCTTAGCAAGGGAGATCAATCTTGTGCAAAACAGATCATTTCAAGAGCCGTCAAGACCAGCAAAGTTTAGGCATGAATAAAAAGCATCGGCTGTAAACAACCATGCAGTGGAAGAATTCAGACAGCCAAGACTTCTAAAAAAGGAACTAGGCAATGTCTTATTTTGCCTTGGCATTGAAACAAAGCAGAGGGCGTAAACAAAACTAAACGGCAGTAGTAATAGCAATAAAATAAATAATAATGTTGGTGATAAAAAGGTTAGGAAGCTGCTGTACACAGACCATTGGTCCATACACTGGCAGCAGCCCTCTGGCATTTCCATCTCTCCCAGCCGTAGCTGGAGTGTCCATTGGGAATCGAACCTGGGACCACTGAGTTAGGCACCTTCCCCACACGTGACTATTGCATAAGCAGAGCCCTATTGGATCCTGAGTCTGGCCTCCTGAGCTCACGGGGGCCGACAGGAGCCTCACCGGCAAACACTTGGAGGTCGGATTTGCTGTAATCAAAGGGGGTGAAGGGCTTTGGAGTGGCCTCTGGCTCTTCCGGCTGCGGGGAAGCTTTGGGCTTCTTCTTCTCGGCCCGAGGGGTCTCGGTACCCGGATCAATTTCCACTCTTTCCCGCTTGCGTCCTGCTTGTTCCTGCTGTAAAACCGAAGGAGGGAGGGAGGAAGGAAGGGAGGAAGGAAGGAGTTTAAAAACATAGCCTGCAAGAAGAGGGCAGGGAAGGGCTGCAGCTCAGTAGAGGAACATCTGCTTTGCATGCAGAAGGTCCCAGGTTTAACCCCGGCATTTTTTCCAGGTGGGGCTGCACCTGTACTCCCACAGAGAATGCCCTCATCCAGGCTACCCCCTGGCACCCCCGAGGTCAGGGAAACTACCAAGGGGGCCCCCTTGGTTGATCTCAGCACCCGAGAGGGTCTGTAGGGAATACTCAGGTATTCAACGCCTGGGTTATTTAGGGTTATCAATGCTAGCACGAGCCCTTTGAACTGAGCTCGGAAACAAACTGGAAGCCAGTGCTGCTGATTTAGAGCAGGGGCTATATGTGACCCAAAGGGAACCCCGGCCAGTAATCCGGCCGTTGCTTTGATCTGCATTGTAGCTTAACAGTTATCAGACTGTTGGTTTATATGACCTGGGAGATCAGCGTTCGAATCCCCAACTCAGCCATGAAGCTCACTGGGTGCGACCTTGGGCTAGCCACCACCTCGCACGCAGCCTAACCCAGTTTGCAGGGTTGTTTTGAGGATAAAATGGGGAGGAGAATCATGTACACCACCTAGAGCAGTGGTTCTCAAAGGGCGTGACAGGAGAAGATGGAAAGAGGGTTGGGAAGATCCAAGGACAATCAAGGAAACATTTAAACTAGTATAGTATAGTATAGTATAGTATAGTATAGTATAGTATAGTATAGTATAGTATAGTATAGTATAGTATCCATTTTTTTAAAATAATAATTGCAGAATATGGGTAGATATCTTTTCAAAATCAGAGCAAGAGCATTAATGATACTGAGGACAATCCCAGTTGTGATTTTTTTTGTTTATCAATAGAGAAATACATTACGGAACAAACAATTTTTTAAATTCTGAAAGTGTGTCCCAGAGAAAAAAGTTAGCGAACCAGTAACTTACAGCCCCCCTTGGGGGAAACATGGCAAAGAAGATGGAGTAAATAAACACAAAACAAATGTGCTTGATCCTAGAAATTCTATAGATTGACCTCCATGTGAAGAATGTAAATAGTTTTAATGGGATTTTGAATGAGTGTAAAGTTAAGTGTTACTTCCTTGGATTATTGTCTACCTTGGTGGGTTGTTCATCATCACCAATACATTTATTGCACCAGCCGAAAGCCATGACAAATCCATACTTTTAAGGCTACGGCACCCGGTATTCCTGAGCTGTCTCCCATCCAAGTACTAACCAGGCCTGATCCTGCTTAGCTTCTGAGATCAGACGAGACTGGGTGTGTTCAGGGTAGTATGGCTGTAGATAACCACTCTTCTGAATTATGCTTTTTATAGGGTAGGACGCACTGTGGATGAGTTTATGGAGCCAAGGAGGCGGGGCCCCCAAAATCTAGATCTAGATCACTGGTCCTTTTACATGCAAGTCAACATTGAGGTTTTTTAAAATTGGGATACTATTTTTACAGATGAGTGTGGCTGGGGTGGGTCCCCAAATGTATGTTTGTGCTAAAAGATGGGCCCTAGATCTGCAAACGTTTAGTCGCAGATTAGATGCTGGGTCAGGGGACCCCACTTACCGCAACCAGCTGGCGGACAGAGACTGCATTTTCTGCTTTCCCTTTGCTTTCCTTCTTGGGGACTTCATTAGCCACTGGTGGGGGAATGATGGAAAGGACAAAGTTAGCACAAGGACTGCCATGATGGCACACAACTAGCAATGCATTGTGGTCAATCAGAGCTTTGAGAATCCAGGACACCCAAGTCTAGGGTTGCCATACGTCTGGAATTTCCTGGACGTAGCCAATATTCACGTAGCCCTCGTAATCACTGAAACGTCCCGGAAAATCAGGACGTGTGGCAGCCCGTGTCGGTAGTGTAGATTTTGGCAAATTTCATTAAAGCGATTTTAAAAAAACCCTTTGATCTGTAGAAAACGCAACTTGGAAAAAAAGAGAGAGACGATGCATGTATTTTTTTGTAAACTAAGAAATTTTTAATAAATTTTTAAAATAAAAATATATTAAAAACGAAACAAAAACAAACAGGCCAGCCTCGCACCTGTCTGCTGGTTCTTCTTCTTAGCAGATTGTTTATTTGTCCCCGCTTGAAGCTGGGCCTGGCTTAGGAGCTTCCACCGATTACTGATCTGGGGGGATGAAACACACATATACAGAAAAATTGCAACTCCGCCAATGTTACACCGTATTCTGGTGTATGTGGCCAAGCCAGCCCAATCTCCAAGGAGGGCACAGGCAGTAGCACAGTGGTTGAGGAACCTGCATTGTGTGCTGAAGGTCTCAGGTTCTATCCCTGGCAGATCCAGATACGGTAGGGAAACCCTGGGGAGCCGCTGCCTGTCAGTGTTGACAGCACCGAGCTAGATGAAGCAATGGTCAAGATGTGGTGTGAGGCAAATTGCCACCCACACTCCTGTTATTCTCCAGTTAACAGGATCAGGCCGCAGCACTGGAGGGAACCACAGCCCGAAGGCCAATGGCAGCCAGTGTGGACAACTCCGGCTTATAACCAGAGCAGGGGGCAGTTTTGTGAAATAACTGTTCTCACCTCGTAGATTTTCGATGACGGGTCAAACTTTGCCATCTGGGAGATATGAGCGGGGTTCTGGTCCGCTGGCAAATACTGGAGGGAAGGAAAAACACGACCATGGGAATATCTAGATTAGGGCTGGGGAACCCTCTTCAGCCCGAGGGTCACATTTCCCTTCCAAGTAACCTTCCGGGGGCCACATGGCAAAAGCAAGCAGAGCAATTACTGTTAATTTTGCCTTTGCCTAACTAGCTAGTTTCTTCTCTATCTCTCTCTGCCTGCCTCTCTCACACATACAGCCCTCTTTATCCTCTGTCCAGACAAGCAAGAATTCAAAGACATACTCAAGAGTTCAAAGACATATTCCAGCCAGGCAAAAGCGTTCAAGGGGGGTTTGGAGCAAGAACAGTGAAGGGGTGTGGCTTGGGGAGGGGCCAGAGGGGTGCACAGAGAGGTCTGAAGGGCCACAACCTGCCTGCTGCCCTGGCCAGATTCCCCACTTCTGATCTTTGACTAACCAGGGCCCACTTGCAATTGTAAGCTGTTTGGGGGAACCAATCCTGGATTAAAAGAAATCAGAATTCCAAGGGGCCACTTCACTCCCCCAACAGGATTCATGCAGCAGGAATCTATCTTGCAGTATTAATTCTGCAACACCTCCCCACCCAACTCCCAAGGAGTGGGGAGACTCACAAAGCCCCTAGAAGCAACAGCTTCCTAGCTGTGGAGTTTGTGCAATTCAGATGCTGAATTAACAAGCAATATATCCATTTACATATATAAACACATTGCCAAGACATAAAGAGAGAGAAAGAAGGGCAACATGAAAAATCTCTAGGTTTGCTTTTTTTGACAACTTGGAAACGTTTTCCCTCTCCCTACAAGAATGGCAGGAAAACATTACAGTAGGCTATGATTAAAATATGCATGGCCAATAGGTCAGAGATGATGGGAGTTGTTGTTTGCTTATTAACATTGGCTAGGTTCACACATAACGCTATGGTTTACTAACCCAGGGTTTAGTGTGGTGCAAACCCTGCCCAATGGCTTGTTTGAATGTTAGCAAACCATGATCTGAAGCCATGGTTTGTTGCTGTCTTTACCAACCTTGGCTTGTCTTAATTATAGCTTGGCATTATGCGTGAACCCAGTACCCTTTATCAACCACAGTTTGTTTGGCCGCCACACCCCAAAATACAAAGCCACAAGAAACAAGAAGACAGAACAGACTTTGGAATAAATGAGTTGTGGTTTGCTTGATCATCTGCGGTTAGCTCACAGTTGTTAAGCAAACCATGGTTGTAAGTGTTACATACGAGCCAAACCACTGGGTAGGTAAACAAGGGACTTTTTACCATTCGGAATGGGTTTTCGAAGGATTCCATGATCTGGCGGGCTTTCCGTTGGGTGACTGTCAAACTCTCGTCCTCTTCCTCACTTGCTTCCGTCTCCTTTGGGAAGGCAGAAATATGGATTAGTGGGACTAAGTACAGAACTGGAGAGGCCACCTTGGAAATCTCCTGAATGGGTTAAGATTGCATTTTAAATATCAAGAGGTCCGTCATCGTTCCCCCGCCCGCCCTTTTGCTTTAAAAGAACGGTAGGTACCGTATTTTTCGGTCCATAAGGCGCTCCGGACCACAAGACGCACTTGTTTTTTAAAGGGGAAAAACCAGGAAAAAAATATTTTCCTGGTTTTCCTCCTCTAAAAAACACGGAGGGGAGCGCTGGAGGGGAAGCCCCTTCTCCCTTCACAGCGGCTCATCCCCGCTTCCTTAAAGGGACATGGGGACGAGGGGAGAAGGTTTCTCCCCTCCTCCCCATGTCCCTTTAAAGCAACAGGGGATAAGCCTGCTTTTGGCGTCGGGGCGCAGGGTGGTGGAGAAAGCAGCAGCATCCCCGCTGTTTCCTCCACCATCCCATGCCTTGCACCGATCCCAAAAGCCTGCTTTTGGGATTGGCGGGCAGCGCGTGGGGTGGTGGAGGAAATCCTCTACCAACCTCCCTGCCGCCCACCGATCCCAAAAGCAGGCATCGCAGCTGCCTCCCCCCACCTCCCGCCGAATACGGCGGGGGATGGGGGAGGCAGCAGAGATGTTGGTGGTTCGTGCTAGCAGCTCCGTTCACGGAGCTGCTGGCACGATCCACCAACATCCCCTTCGCTTCTTGCCGCCTCCCCCCATCCCCCGTCGCGTTCGGCGGGACGTGGGGGGAGGCGGCGGAGGTGTTGGTGGATCGTGCTAGCAGCTCCGTGAACGGAGCTGCTGGCACGATCTACCAACATCCCCTTCGCTCCCCGCCGCCTCCCCCCATCTCCCGTCGCGTTCGGCGGGACGTGGGGGGAGGCGGCGGAGGTGTTGGTGGATCGTGCTAGCAGCTCCATGAACGGAGCTGCTGGCACGATCCACCAACATCCCCTTCGCTTCTTGCCGCCTCCCCCCATCCCCCGTCGCGTTCGGCGGGACGTGGGGGGAGGCGGCGGAGGTGTTGGTGGATCGTGCTAGCAGCTCCGTGAACGGAGCTGCTGGCACGATCCACCAACATCCCCTTCGCTCCCCGCCGCCTCCCCCCATCCCCCGTCGCGTTCGGCGGGACGTGGGGGGAGGCGGCGGAGGTGTTGGTGGATCGTGCTAGCAGCTCCGTGAACGGAGCTGCTGGCACGATCCACCAACATCCCCTTCGCTTCTTGCCGCCTCCCCCCATCCCCCATCGCGTTCGGCGGGACGTGGGGGGAGGCGGCGGAGGTGTTGGTGGATCGTGCTAGCAGCTCCGCTCGCCGAAAGAAGCTTCTTTCGGTGAACGGAGGTGCTGGCATGATCCAGCAACATCGCTGCTGCCTCCCCCCACCTTCCGCTGAACGCGACGGGGGATGGGGGGAGGCAGTGGGAGCGAAGCCTTCGCTCCATAAGACGCACAGCGATTTTCCCTTCCATTTTAGGAGGGAAAGAGTGCGTCTTATGGAGCGTAAAATACGGTAGTTGCTGATTTGTACTTCTGGTTTGGCTGGCTGTTTATAGCATTTTGATCCACTGTTGCTTTTATTAATAAACACAGTGGAAGCTTGGTTCTCAAACTTAATCCATTCCGGAAGTCTGTTCTTCTCCTGAAACCGTTCAAAAACCAAGGCACAGCTTCCGATTGGCTGCAGGAGCTTCCTGCACTCAAGTGAAAGCAGAGTCTGATGTTCGGCTTCCGAAAAACGTTCGGAAAACAGAACACTTACTTCCAGGTTCATTCATTCGTTTATTACAGTTATAAACCAGCTCGAGAGGCACATCTAAGGCAGCTTTCTCAAAAGTAAAATATGCATTTAAAACAATATACAATAAACAGCTTAAGACTTAAAATTAGGTTAAACACTTAAACACACGGGAACCTAAAAATTTAAAATTTGAGATACCGGAATGAATGACCCTATCAGCCTGGAGGCTCACTCTGATTATTTTCCCCACAGACTAATTTGTTCTGTTCACTTCGGGAGCCGATTTCGGGAGCAGCACATGGAAAACTTCCTGTCGGAGCGGTACCTATTTATCTACTTGCACTTTGATGTGCTTTCAAACTGCTAGGTTGGCAGGAGCTGGGAACAAGCAATGGGAGCTGACCCCATCGCAGGGATTCGAACCACCGACCTTCTGATCGGCAAGCCCTAGGCTCTGTGGTTTAACCCACAGCGCCACCCGCGTCCCAGTCCACCCGCCTCCCAGTTCTCAGAAACCTAACCTACATTAAAAATGCCAATGCTGGCTCTCAGCAGGAGGCAGGGCAGACTTGGCAACTCGTCCAACCTTTCCGTCTCCTCCTCTGCTTCTGAAAAGAGACGCACCTGCTCCCGGCTTAGCCCAGGTGCTGAATGACAAGAAGAGGGGGAAGGAAACAAAAACACAAGGAATTAAGACTACCATTTACTTTAAATTGCGCAGAAATTTATTTATTTATGCTACTACAGCAGCAGCAAGAGTGCTACTTGCCCCGAAGTGGAAAGAAGCAGAAGTCCCAGCAAAGGAAGAATGGATACAAAAAGTTACGAAATATGCAGAAATGGCAAAACTTACCGGAAGAGAAAGAAATCAAGATGACAAACTTTTTATAAAAAGAATGGAAATAGTTCATTGAATACTTACAGATAAATTGCAAACAGATTACTGTAATAACCTGCAGTTTTATAAGAGCATATATTTAAAGAAGATGAATAAATGAGTAAATTAAGTTAATTTGGATATGTAGAAGGCGTTAAAAAATAAATGTAAGGAACTGCAGAAAGAGGGGGAAGGAAGTCAAACTTTGAAATGTTAAATTGATTGTAAAACTAATGAAATGTATAAACTTGAAAAGTATAAATAAACCCTTTTTAAACAGACTAACATTTATTTATTACATTTTAATCCTCAAACAAACTTTGTGATGGGCACATGGTTCTCCTTTCCTTACTTTTTAACACTCATCTGAGGCAACTTAGGTTGACAGACTCTTAGACCCACAGAGTTATATAGGGCCCATCTGAACTATACATTTAAGGCTGTGCTAGACCACTTGAAACTGTCATGGCTTCCCCCATGGAATCGTGGGAGCCTGCCAACAAAGTGAACCAGTTACAGGGGTTTGTGTGCTTAGAACCCAGGGGTGGGGGGGTGGGGAATCCCTCTTCACCCCTCTTTCCAGACCCACCTGGATCTATGTGGTTCGGCTTCTCATCCTGAGGCACGTGCGAGCTGTCGTGAGGTCCAAACAAATGATTCTCCGGCTTCTGCCAAAGGAAATTAAAGATCCTAGTCCTCGTGATTCTGAAGGAAGTGCCAGTCACATAGGGAACTGCTTTATATCAGGTCAAACCATTGGCCCCTCTCCCTCAGGTTTACCTACACTGACTGGCAGGAACTCTCCAGGCGTTCAGACCTAGCTGGAGATGGAACCTGTGACCTTCTGGATGCAAAGCTACAATATCCAGAACCCTTAAACTTTTTATCTACTTACTGTTGGCAGGTAAATAGCCTTTAACCGCTTGCAAGCAGTACTTGCAGGATCGCTGTACCCACTATGTGCCCACCCAACTGCATTGATCTGTGGATGCCACATAATACTGTTCCTTATTTGGAAGAAACTGATCTTTTAGTGTGGCTGAATCTGAACTTTGGAACTCCCTGCCTATTGACACCAGGCAGGAGCTGTTGCTGCACTCTGTCTAGGCCCCCCGCCTATCCAAATACACACACACCAATGTGTTTCAATCTCTTACACTTCAGGTTAAATTATTTCAAGCTGTTTTTCTATCGATAATTTTAATATTTCCCTATAAGCCACTTAGATGTCTCACTCCAGTCAAGTGGTATGTAAATTTGGTACATGAAAAAGTAAAACAAATGCAAGATCAGCATCAGAAAAAAGCTTACCTCTGTATTTCGAAGAGGTCCTCTCTTTTTCACTCCAACTGCAATTTCAGACTAAGAGGGGGCAAGGAGAAATAATTATAAGGATAAAATTAAGATCACATTAAAGATCTCTTGCACACACATACAAACGCTCCACCCTGACACCTCCAGGTCTACTTCCCAGTCACTGGCTGAACAGCAATATCATCAGCAGTCAAGGAATGCCCATAAAAATTCTAACTGCTCAAGAAAACATATGCTAGACAGTGCATAATTTTATTCTTATTGCGTAACTGGTGCTAACTTGGCATAAGAGCAGGGTGATTTTAGAGAAGAGAGTAGGAACATAGGAAGCTTCCTTCTAGCAAGTCAGACTGTTAGCCCACCTACCTCAGTATTGTCTATACTGACTGGCAGCAGCTCTCCAAGAATTCAGAGACAGGAGTCTCTCCTGAAGGAGCGTCTCCACCTCCATCCTTCTGCCAGGACACTGAGGTCCAGCTCTGAGGGCCTTGTGGCAGTTCCCTCACTGCCAGAAGTGAAGTCACAGGGAACCAGCCAGAGGGCCTTCTCAGTAGTGGTACCCGCCATGTGGAACGCTCTCCCATCAGATGTCAAGGAAAGAAACAACTACCTGACTTTTAGGAGACACCTGAAAGCAACCCTGTGCTGGGAAATTTTTAATGTCCTATGTTTTATGTGCTGTAAGTTGCCCAGAATGGCTGGGGGGAACCCAGTCAGATGGGTGGGGTATAAATATTATTATTATTATTATTATTATTATTATTATTATTATTATTAACATTATTATTAATTATATTACTACTACTACTACTATTCTCCCAACTCCATGGAGATGCCAGGGATTGAACCTGTTCAGTTGCTTTGAAACACAGCTGTTCTGTACTTAAAACTGCCCCCCTCCATACCTTCAACAGCGGCATCTCTCTGGCCTGCTGGATGAAGAGGTGCATTTCATTGATCTGCTGGCGAACAAGGGGAGGAACTGGGTTGCAGCAGGCGATGATGCCCTGGGGCTCCCTGCAAATCAACAAAAGGAGCAGGACACTTAAAAAAAGATGAAACGCTAGCTGGTGACAATCATAGCATTGTGGAGCTGGAAGGGACAAAAAGGGTAATCAGGTCCAACCTCCAGCAATGTAACAACTACAGCAGCAGCAGCAGCAACAACAACAACAACAGGGTGTTGACCCCGAGGTGCTATAAGACCAGGAGGATCTTAGCCGTCCCAGAGCTGGTCATTAAAGAAATGTGGGTGGCGCACAGCAGAATGATGGAGCCGCAGACCAATCACAGGAGAAGAAGGAAGAAGAGCCTCAGGGGTGTCTGCAATGCATATCCCCAATAGAGATGTAAAGGCCGGAAGAGGACAGAGAAGGAAAGCAAAGAGAATTCCGATAGGAATGTTTTTCCTTCCTAGCTTCCGATCAGATTTTCTCACGGAAAACCCACCAGTTTGGGGGAAAGGAAAATTACTATTTGAGCGCCTGATTTCAAAATTCACCTGTTCACCCCATGCTTTCCCCAAAGAGGTGACCCAGCTAATGTTTTAAATTGGATCTACTGATTAGCGATGTATTCCGTGCATTTCTTTAATGGGGATGTCATTTGGCTTTGGCCAAATTCTGTTCGCGGCCATGATATATATTTTTTCCCAAGTGTTGGCAGCACATGCCTGTTTCTTTGTTGCTGCTGCTGCTGCTGCAAATAAACACCCATTCTTCCCCTTGCAAAGCAAAAGGCACACTCACTTGGGCAGCTCCTCCGCTATCTTGAGCAGCATATGGTTCGGCAGCACGTACCTGCGGGATAAGGGGAGAAATGAATGGTAGAATAGTATCTGAAGAAGTGTGCATGCACAAGAAAGCTCATGCCAAGAACAAACTTAGTTGGTCTCTAAGGTGCTACTGGAAGGAATTTTTTTTTGTTTTTGTTTTGGTAGAATAGTAGATTTGGAAGGGGTCCCCCAAAGGTCATTGAGTCCAACCCCCCCCCCCCAATGCATCACAGCTAGAGGATCACAGGCAGATGGCCATCCAACCTCTGTTGGAAAACCTCCAATGAATCAATAAATCAATTACTAACTAAATGTTAAATGCCACTACTTTCGCTATACATTCAGATCAGTCTTGTAAAGAGACCTGCAAAATATATTACTAGCTTTAATTCTCCTCTTCTCCTTCTAGAGAGGGATAGGAAGGAAGACAAGCCTGCAGGGGAGATAGAAACCTCAATTCCTACTATGACTCTGCCCACCTGTCAAACATGGTCTGTGGGGGAAGAGGTGGGTGGGTAGGTGAAATAATGATCTGCCCCCCTGGCCAGATCCAGTTCTCCACTGTTGGTAAAGGTAAAGGTAAAGGACCCCTGGATGGTTAAGTCAAAGGTGACTATGAGGTTGCGGCGCTCATCTCGCTTTCAGGCTGAGGGAGCCAGTGTTTGTCAACAAACAGCTTTCCGGGTCATGTGGCAAGCAGGAGTAAACCGCTTCTGGTTCAACGGGACACCGTGATGGAAACCAGAGCGCACGGAAATGCCATTTACCTTCCCGCCGCAGTGGTCCCTATTTATCTACTTGCACTGGCATGCTTTCGAGCTGCTAGGTTGGCAGGAGCTGGGACAGAGCAATAGGAGCCCACCACCGTTGCGCGGATTCAAATTGCCGACCTTACGATCGGCAAGCCCAAGAGGTTCAGTGGAACAGGCAGCTTTGAAAGGATTCCTATGCCCGGCAAGGTTCCCTCCCAATTCTAACAGTTCCCCTTTTATTTATTGCATTTTTACCCCACATTTCTCCCCCAAGGAGGCCAAGTGGATGGGTGGCTTGCCACTCATTTAATCCCAACAATGGCCCTGCAAGGTAGGCTGGATTGAGCGAGGAAGTGACTGGGTCAAGGTCATACCCAGCGAGAGCCCCAGGGCCAAGTGGGGACCAGAACCCGTGTCTCTCCCGGGTACTAGTCAGACACTCTAACCACTACACCACACTGCCCGCTCCGGCAGTCCCCTGTAAAAGAGCTCACCCCGTGCTCTCATCTTCCTGCCGCCCCAACTTGTCCCTCCAGGCAAAGAGGAGCCGGAAGGCCGCCAGCTGCTGGCTGTTGAGGTGCTTCTTCTGCTTCCGGTAGAGTTCCAGGTACGAGTCTTCGGTGAAGATGGGCTTGGTGTATTTCTAAGGGAGAAGAGGCAGGTGGAAGCAGCATGAGCGACCTGTAAGGACTTGTGTGCTGCTGCTGGCAGGGGGAATCCCTGACCCCCAGCTGCCTGGCACGGGTGGGAGTCCAGCGATGGCTGGCAGGGCAACAGGCTGGCTGCCCCCGTGCTAAACTCTCGTTTCCCAGCACCTGCTCAAAGCCTTCCATGCTGCATTTTCCTATCTGGGGGTGGAGGGTGTGTGTGTGTGTGTTCCTCTTTCGCTTGCATGCCTCTGCCCAACGCAGGGGGCTCACCTTCAAGCAGATGTCCTTGCTCCGCTGCCACACCACTTGGAGCTGCGCTGGCTGCCCGTTGGCCTTCTCCCAAAGCTCCTCCCTCACCCGGTCGTAGATGTACAGCAAGTAATGCGTGTCGTCACGGGCGTACTGGAGCATCTCCTCTGGGAGGGGTCTAGAGGAGAGACAGAGAAACATGGATTACGCAAGGAGCAGGGGAATCTCGGGTGTGGTGGTCAGGAGCGAGCCAGCGCTAAATCACACAAAGTGGAGTTAACACTTTATTAGCAAGAACGGGATCCACACATTTCACCTCCTTGGGAAATGATATATAATGAATTGAAAAGGATGTTCAAAATAACTTTTATTAAAAAACAAAAACAAAAAACAGAAGCTTTTCTTTTAGGAATTATAGGGACAAAACTAGCTAAATTGTATAGATATTTATTTATGTATGCTGCTACAGCAGCAAGAATGTTACTTGCCGTAAAGTGGAAAGAAGCATAAGTCCCAGGAAAGGAAGAATGGATACAAAAGCTTATGGAATAGGCAGAAAAGGTTAAACTTACCGGAAGAATAAAAAATCGAGATAACAAGCTTTTTTTAAAAGAATAGAAATGGTTTATTGAATATTTACAGATATATTCTAAACAGATAAAAACATTAGCAGGATTAGAGTAATAACCTGCAGTTTTAAAAGAGTGTATATTTACAGGTTAAACTCAAAAAATTAGAATATCATGGAAAGGTTCATTTCTTTCAATAATTCAACTTAAAAGGTGAAACTAATATATGAGATAGACTCGTGACATGCAAAGCGAGATATGTCAAGCCTTTATTTGTTATAATTGGGATTATTATGGCGTACAGCTGATGAGAACCCCAAATTAACAATTTCAACTTTGGGGTTCTCATCAGCTGTACACCATAACCATCACAATTATAACAAGCAAAGGCTTGACATATCTCGCTTTGCATGTCATGAGTCCATCTCATATATTAAACTCCAGTAGCTAATGAAAACAATTGCTTACATAAATGGATTTTCCCACGATATTCTAATTTTTCGAGTTTCACCTGTACAGTAGATAATTAAATGAGCAAGTTAAATGAACTTGGATATGCAGAAGGCATTAAAAAATAAATTTAAGGAACCGCAGAAAGAGGGGGAAGGAAGTCACGTTTTTTAAATGTTAAATTGATTGTAAAACTAATGAAATGTATGCATTTCAATAATAATAATAATAATAATAATAGAACGGGATCTGCACAAACTTGGTGGAGTATCAGGCTTAATGAGGACAGCAGCTCATCCCCGGTAGGTCTTCCCTCATGGATCACCTGCCAAGACTAAAAGTCCCCACCTCCCTCCAGCCATCTTTGTCTTCTCCTCTCTAGGGCTTTCCCTAAGCAATCAAAGACTGCGCCTGTGTGCCTATCGTTGCCCCTCCCGCTTCATGCCACTTCTGGTTCTGAGAGACCAGGGCAGATGGAAGCTTGTTGTACAGAGACCCACATTGGTATAACCTCAAGATGGGATTGGAGCATCCCAAATCTACCCCAGCCCTCCATACCGTATCCTCCAGTCCGCCAGCTGGTACTGTTTGTTGGAATCCACCTTGCAGTAGAGTTTGAGCAAATGGTCCAGGGAGTGCCGGCCGAGATTGAGGAGCCGAGCCGCCTGGTGGGTGTCGAAGACGTTCACCAAGTAGAGGCCGAAGTCTCGCTGGAGCCACTCCACGTCTGAATCGGCCCCGTGCAGGACCTGCAAAGCACCAAAGCCATAAATAGCGGGGGGGGGGGGTTGTCAAAAAGCTTCCCCATCTTCCCACCCACCCGTGTATGTATCCTTCTGATCATTCCAGGATGGCACTGCCTAGGCCACAGTTTCCGAAACTTGGGTCTTCGGCTGTTTTTGGACTACAACTCTCATCATCCCTGGTGGACTTGTAGTGAGGTTTAAGCCAGGCATAGGCAAACTTGGCCCGCCAGACGTTTTGGGACTACAACTCCCATCATCCCTGACCAATTGTCCTGTTAGCTAGGGATGATGGGAATTGTAGTCCCAAAACATCTGGAGGGCCAAGTTTGCCTATGCCTGGTTTAAGTTTACTGGGAAATGATATATAATGAATTGAAAAGGATGTTCAAATTAACTTTTGTAAAATAGCAAACAAGCAAGAAGCTTTTCTTTTGGGAATTATAGGGACAGAACTAACTAAGTTGTATAGAAATTTATTTATTTACAGCAGCAAGAATGCTACTCGCTCGAACGTGGAAAGAAGCAGAAGTCCCGGCAAAGGAAGAATGTATACAAAAAACTTATGGAATATGAAGAAATGGAGAAACTTACTGGAAGAATAAGAAATCAAGATTAACAATATTTTTAGAAAAAGAATGGAAATCGTTTATTGAATACTTACAGATAAATTGCAAACACATAAAAAACATCGGCAGGATTATTGTAATAACCTGCAGTTTTGTAAGAGTATATATATAAAGAAGGTGAATAAATGAGCAAATTAAGTTAATTTGGATATGCAGAAGTTGTTAAAAAATAAATGCAAGGAATCGTAGAAAGGGGGGGAAGGAAGTCAAACTTTGAAATGTTAAATTGATTGTAAAACTAATGAAATGTGTGAATTTGAAAAGTATAAATAACAACTTAAAAAAACAATTCCCACCATCATAGCTAGCAGGACTAGTGGTCAGGGATGATGGGGATTGTTGGGAGACCCAAGTTTGGGAAACTTTGGCCTAAGCACTTGAATTCCTGCATTCCTGGGGCACTGCAGTTCGCAGCCTTTTGCAAGGGTCCCCTTCCCCCCGGTGTTTCTACAGTTACCGTTGTCCCTGGACACAAGAGAAGATGCCAGATATGAGCTGGGAGCCCCAGAACATCTGGAGGGCCAAAGACTGCCCATCCTAAGGCTTACTGGCTTGGTGTCTGCTGCTCTACAGAGCCGTTAATGCAAATGGCCAAAAAGGGCCCTGCAGCTCATCAGCCCAGGTGATGTAAGGAACCAAGAGAGAGAAAGGAGAAGAGTTTTGGATTTAATATCCCGCTTTATCAGTACCCAAAGGAGTTTCAAAGCGGCTAACATTCTCCTTTCCCTCCCTCCCCCACAATAAACACTCTGTGAGGTGAGTGGGGCTGAGAGACTTCAAAGAAGTGTGACTAGCCCAAGGTCACCCAGCAGCTGCATGTGGAGGAGCGGGGAAGCGAACCTTGGAAGAAGCACCTGGACAACCTTGCTCGGTTTTATTTGCACCGGCTTGTTGTTTTAAGCTTGACTGGAAGAGCGGGGTGAAGGGCAAAACCAAACCTGACCCTGCTGCCATTTGTAAAAAGAAAGAAAGGGCCTTTCACCTTGACCACAGCAGGGTCTGTGAAGGTCTCGTTCAAGATATACAAGTCACTACGCAGCTCCAACGTGTCGATGATGAAATCTTCTGTCCGGGTGGAAATCTGCATAAGGCATGTCAAGCCCAGGAAACTCCGGTAGGAATGGTGCTGTGGAGGGCAGTGAGTGAGAGAGAGAGAGAGAGAGAGAGAGAGAAAGGAAAGGGGTCCATCAATTCACAGCAAAGGCAACAGCTCGCCTTCCCTGGGTGGGTAACTGGAAGCACTGTTTTCAGAGCTTGCTAAAAACATTTTTTTGTTTAGACAAGCCTACCCAGGCATGCAGAATGTCGATATATGTTTTAATTAGTTTTTTTAGTTTACGGCTGATTTTAATTTTTTGAACTTTTAACAGTTATTGTAAGGTTTTTCAGTGGTTGCTCATGAGTAACCAGCCTGACGCCAAGGTTTCTGAAACTAGGTTTCTTTATTGTGCAGATATGTACAGTGCAGCTATAAAAACACGTCTAGCTCATCCTTTGGCAGAGTCCAGGAATGGCCCCTTCCGGTTCTTTGCCCAGCATAAAAGCCGCAGGATGTGGAACCCCTGCCTATCCCCTCTGCGTCCTCCCCCCCCCCTGCACAAGTGGGGAGACAGAAGAGGTGCCTCTCTTCCAACCTCTGCTTGGTGCGAGGGCTCTCCTTCCCTGTCAAAGCCCTGACTCCTACTTCCCGGTCCGTCTCTCCCTCCCCACTAGAGGAACCACTGCCTTCCTCACCGGAGGACGATGAATTGCTAAGCAGTTGGGGCGGGGGCTCGCAATACCGAAACAGCCCTGGCAACTCTTTGCCTTGAGGTGAGGGCATAACCCTGACAGTTATTTTTGCTGCTTTTACTGACAGTGGCGGAGCTTCATGCTCCAGCACCGGGGGGCGGAGAGCAGGCGGGGGCGGGGCTGGCACACGTCCTGGGGGTGTGGCGTGCCGCCTGCAGGGGCGTGGCGCGCATCCTGGGGGCATGGCACACATCCTGGGGGTGTGGCACCCTGCCTGAAGGGGCATGGCACCCTGTGCGGGCAGGGAGGCAGCCGCGATGGCACTCCACCGGGATCGCGCTGCTGGGGGCGGTGCGCTCCCCCCGGCACTCATCTTCCTCCAACAGTGTTTACCAATTATGTCATTGCTTGTTTTTTGTGTTGTAGTTTTTTACAATCCAGCGATGCAAAAATGTTTTATGAAATAAATAAATCACCCGGCAGCATCTCCAGGTAGGGCTGGGAGAGACTCCCTTGTCTGAAAGCCAGGATGGCAGCTGCCAGTCAGTGTAGGCAATACCAAGCTAGATGGACCCGATCGTTTTGTATAAAAAGCAGCTTTCTGGGCTCGTATAGGACCACAGTTGCAATCTGTCAGATGCGTGAATTTGAAAGATTGTGGAATTAACAGAAGATCCAAGCTGAATGTGAAACCTCTAGATGTCACGCCCAAGCTATGAGCACTTCGCACCTGGATCTTCTTGTCTGGTTGCAAAAGTTTTGCTGCAGGACACACACACACAAAAGGGACAAATTCTTACCTCCAAGTCCAGGGCGAACTCTTTGCAGCCCACAAGCTTCTCGTTCAAGTCCACCAGCTCGTCCAAAGTGGAGATGAAGTGGCAGGGTGTCTCCTCCAGGGACCGGAACATCTGGGGGGGGGGGAGAAACAGCAAGGCATTACGGCTCAGCAGGCACGAGGCCAGAAGGCTTTAACATTTGTGCGTGATCTACTCAATGAAACATTATTTGAGAAAGAAAGAAAGAAAGAAAGAAAGAAAGAAAGAAAGAAAGACAGACAGACAGACAGACAGCTTACCTGGACTTGCGGCTTTTCAAGAAGTTCGGCTGGCGGTGAAAAATGCGCCAGTTCATACTGGTAAGGGTGAGCAAACCTTTTAGGATGAGAGGAAGGAGGAGGGAAAGTTAGAGAGCTCTGAGCAAGCTCCAGATGCAGAATCAATGGCCTAGGGAGATTTTTAGGCCTGCCAGGCCATTTGGGGACAAACCACACATACCTGCTGTATACCTGACGTCAAACATGGCATCACAGGTGTGGGGCAGGTACATAAGAACTCAAAAAGAGGCCCGAAACTGGATCTGGCAAAAGGGGGCCTCTCTAGTCCAGCCTCCTGTTCTTGCAGTGGCCAGAAAGATGCCCCAAAGCGAAGGCTTAAGCAGGACTTAAGCGCAATAGCAGTTCTCTCCTTACCTGTGATTCCCAATAACTGGCATTCAGAGGCATACAGCTTTGGACAGAGGCGGGAGAATGTAACCTTCTTGGCTAGTAGCCAATGAAGGACATGGTTGGGCCAAAGCAGGGTGTGCATGCCTCCACAATCAAGCTGATCCCTGGGTCCTGTGAAGCCTTGTGCTGGTCGTGCCGCCAGGCGTTTTGACAAGTGGGTGCCTTCCCCTGCCCCCAGTCAACTCGGGGGAACTGAAAGGCCCCGACCTGCTTGACCAATCGCTCTCTTACATGTCCTGCTCAGTCTGTTGGGTCCTCTGCTGATAGAGGAAGTCGGCCAAGGCAGCCGGCACATCCAAATCCTCCGGGCGTTCCTTCCGTTCCCGTCTGCTTTTTGAGAGCACTGGATGTCCAGAGAGAGAAAAAAAGGGTTAGAGGTGATGGATCTACTTTCTTGGATTTATTTATTTTTTAACTGGCAGCCTGCTGCTTTCCCTCTGCAATAATAACCTTTGCACTCTGAGCATAGGAACATAGCAAGCTGCTAGGGACCTTTTGTCCATCTTCCTCCGTCTACACCAGTGTTTCCCAACCTTGGGTAGGCAGCTTTTTTTGGACTACAACTCCCATCATCCCTAGCTAGCAAGAACCTTGGTCAGGGGTGATGGGAACTGTAGTCCGAAAACAGCTGGAGACCCAAGTTTGGGAAACACTGGTCTACACTGACCGACAGCAGCTCTCCAGGGCTTCAGGCAGGGAGTCTCTCTCAGCCTTGCCTTGGAGATGCCATGTCCTTACCTTCTGGCAGCGGCTTCAGAGCATTGGGCTTGACAAAGAGCTTTGGGACGAAGGGAGTGTTGGAGTTGTCCACCTTCTCACGGAACTTGAGCTGAGGGCGGACGATGTTCTTGGCGTGCAGCAGACGGAAGGTTTCTGACCTCGTTCGCTTGTTGGCTTCCCCGGTCTGCTGGAAGAGAAAAATCAGACAACCCCCTTCAGCCCTGACCGTTGGGGTGGGGGCTGATGGGAAATGTAGTCTGACACCGTCTGGAGGGCCGCAGGTTTCCCCACTCCTGGCTTAAAGAGAAAGAACCCCTTAAAGGACAAAGGAAGAATGGAAGCTTCTCACCTTGCGGTTCCAGCTGGAGACGATGGTCTTGGGAGGCTGCAAGCCCGAGGGGAGGATAGGTTGCTGGTTCTTGTTGACACCTGCTGCTTCATCCAATAGCATGCCCTGAAATTGCAGAACAGGAAGACTGTGTCAGGGTGCCACAGTGTGAGACCAGGGGTGGCAGGCGGAGGATGCAATTTTGGGGGAAGGACCTGGGGCTGCCTATGAAGGTGACTCGGAAACTACAACTAATCCAGAATGCAGCAACTAGACTGGTGACTGGGATCAGCCACCAGAACCGTATAACACTGGTCCTAAAGTATCTCCACTGGCTCCCAGCACGTTTCCAAGCACAATTCAAAGTGTTGTTGCTGACCTTTAAAGCCCTAAACTGCCTCGGTCCTGGATACCTGAAGGAGTGTCTCCACCCCCATCGTTCAGTCTGGACACTGAGGTCCTCCTCTGAAGACCTTCTGGTGGTTCCCTCACTCCAAGAAGTGAAGTTACAGGGAACCAGGGTGAGGGCCTTCTCAATAGTGGTGCCTGCCCTGTGGAACACTCTCCCACCAGATGTCAAGGAAATAAACAACTATCTGACTTTTAGAAGACATCTGAAAGCAGCACTGTTTAGGGAAGTTTTTAATGTATTATATTTTATTATGCTTTTATATTTGCTGAAAGCTGCCCAGAGTGACTGGGGCAATCCAGTAAGATGGGTGGGGGTACTATTATTATTGTTATTATTATTATTATTGGCACACTCAACATGGGATCCTCATGGAGCGGCAACACCTAAGTGTTCAGGGGTGGGTGAAAAGCACTGCACAAGGCCCGGCGATGCTCACCACTCTTTCTAGGATGGCATCATTGGCATCGACCAGCAGGTCAAACTTGTCTTCCAGTTCCGTGACCTTGCTCCGGTCCCGGAGGTGGCTGCGGCAGCCATGGTACTGCATCACTCTGCTCATGCTGGGAAGAGAAAAAAAAAGGGCGTTGTAGTGTGTCACACAATCCTCAGCAGCCTGTCTCGGATCCCCGAAATCAAGCTGTGACCAGAACCTGCAATCTTAGTCCTACAATCTCTAGTGATACAAGCACTTTGGTACATCAGCCCCTCTTGGCTCCATAGGTCATACTAATCTCCTAACCAGCTTTACTTGATGGCAATTTCCTTTGCCCTCCAAAATGCTAAGCTTAAGTAACCTGGGGCTCCTTCCTCCCTTACCTTATGTCATCTGGCAGTTTGAGAAAGCTGTGGTGCAAGATCTGTCCCTGCTGCTGCTTTTTCTGGCTCCTACTAGACCTAAGAGACAGCGGTGGTGTCTCCAGCAGCTGCCTCTCCCTTGGCTGGTCTCCTAACCCACCTTCAGTCTCCAACTGTGTGGAAACTCACTCATTCCTAGGAACTGCCTCCTCCCCCCACGGGGAGCTGATGGGGTTGTTGGGAGGGACAAGCAGCGCTCACTTGGGGGAGGGCATCAGCAAGGGTACAGCTCCCTCCCCCACTGCCTGTGTCACCATTGCTCAGGGTCTTCACCCACAGTGGCAGCCCCTGGGATCTTCCTCCTGTGTCCCAACCCTGAGCTTTCCTGGATCTCCTCTTCCAGACCCAACCAGTTCCTGACAAAACAAGACTGATGAGGAGTTTATTAATATAATTAATTAATTAATTAATTAAATTTGTATAGCGCCCTACACCCATAGATCTCAGGGTGGTTCACATCTTGGGCACACTGGGCAAAAGCAATGTGCAAAGTGCCCCAGCTTCAAAAAAATATGTCAATCTTGGCATCACAACCAGCCTGCAAGAGAGCAGCAAGACTCACCAGTGCAGCAACCGATCCCCTTGCATTTCGCAGAAGGTCTGGAAACCAGGAAAACTGCGGTAGAAATCGTATTCATCTCCGGGCTGAGGGAGGCCACCAGAAGCCTTGGTGGCTGACACCACCGTGCCAAGTGCATGCTGGACCATGGAGAAAAGGACAGTGCAGTGGTAATTGCCGAACAGTTTTATGTATTTATTTCACCAATGAAGCAAGGCAGATGCTTGACAACTAAGGTACAACCCTTAAATACCAGCTACAATAAAAAGCTCCTTTCAAGCCCAATTTCCACAGGGAGGGGGAGACATTGTGTGGGCACATTGGAATACCGTGTACAGTTCCGGTCACCTCAACTCAAAAAGGATATTGTTGGGAAAGGTTGAGAAAAGGACAACATTTTTTACGAGGAAAGGTGCAGAGTTTGTGCCTTTCTACTTTAAAGGCAAGAGGCAACATGATAGGAGCATGTAAAAGTATGAACGGCAGGGATAAATAGAATAGATTCTCTCTCCCTCTCAGCATTAGAACTCATGGCCTTCCAATAAAGCTTAATTGTGGAGGATTAATACTACAAAAAAAAATTGTACACTGCTTTGACGGTGGGTTTTTGCTTTTGCTTTTTTACAATGAAGCGGTGCATAACTTTCATGAAATAAATAACTAAAAAAAAAAAAAAACACCTTCCAGTAGCACCTTAGAGACCAACTAAGTTTGTTCTTGGTATGAGCTTTCGTGTGCATGCACACTTCTTCAGATATCTGTAGAATATCTTCAGTATCTGAAGAAGTGTGCATGCACACGAAAGCTCATACCAAGAACAAACTTAGTTGGTCTCTAAGGTGCTACTGGAAGGAATTTTTTATTTTGTTTTGACTATGGCAGACCAACACGGCTACCTACCTGTAACTAAAAAAAACCAAAATTAAATGCATTTTCCTATATCTTTCCCCACGCAATCACGCTGCTGGGTCGCTCAAGAGACTACAAATCCCGCCATGCTTTGCTCTTCCAAGCAAGCCTAGAGGTACCCGTAGCGATTTCGCCTTTTCCCGAGTTCTCCCCTTCTATACCTTCACGAAAGAATCGGCATCTTTGAACCCAGGCAGCACGGCGTCCGCTGCCGCGTCGCTCTCTGCCCCCGGCGGCTCGGCGTTGTTGTCTGTGCCGCCACCGCGCTCCTTCGCCGCCATTTTCCTTTTCTGTTCCCAGCTGCCGCTGCTTCACCACTCAGTGGGCCGCCGCCATATTGGGATCGCACTTTCCTCAGGAGAGAGCTCATCTCGTTTTTCTCTCGCGAGAAAAACGAACCACAGACGTAATGACTAGAGGTGACTACTTATTCGAAGGTCACATTTCCGGGTTCACTTGGAGGAGTTTTTTTGAGTGCGTGTATGTGCATCTCTCTGCGCGCGTGTGTATGTGTGTGTGTGTGTGTGTGTGTGTGTGTATACATATACATACATATATATATGTAGTTGTTGTTTTTTTTGTGTGTGTGTAGATAGACGCAAATACACATAAATAGCAAAGTAGAATGGAAGCTTTTTGCAACCCTCCCCCGTGCAATGCACCGAGTGACAATCCTATCCTGTATTATTGAGGGATAGGAAAATGTCCGATCCTGTATTACTGACTGAATTTTGACTGATTTATGTACTGTATTGCACTTTGATTCTATATTCACTGCCTTGGAAACCTTTGGTAAAGCAGTATATAAATGAAGCATACCATAGGACAAAAATATTTCAACCATTAAAATTTAATTTTTGAATATTAGCTATGAAATTTAAAATTTCCTGCACAGTGGAGTCCATCAAATTAAGTATTGTAATTATGGTATGGAAGGTGAGAGAGTCTACGTAAAGGCAAAGAGAGAGCCGCTCCCCCCCACCACAACCATAGAGCCTCCAGATGGCAGAAGCCTTGTACTTGATAAGCCTAGCGCATGCGCATTTGCGACTCCGGCTCGATCCTGGGCGGAAGCGACTGCGGAGCATCAATGAACGACATCCCCACCTTTCCTCTTAACTAGCGTCCTACTGGTCTCTACGAGTGTCAATCTCCCAATTTTTCTCTTCTGATTAGACGGTTTCTCCGTACCTCCCTGAGAGGGCGGGGAAAAGAGGAAGGTAGCTTTCTTTTTATTTATTTTTAAGAGGGCGGGGATAACCCCCTGTCACTCCCGCCTCTTCTCTATTTCTACTGGCAGGGCCCCTATCCGTCAACAGCTTGGGGGCTTCTGGTTGGTTAGCTTAGCCGGTTAGGGGGCGGTGCTGACACTGAGGGCGGGCGCAGAAGCAGGGAAAGAAGGCGAGAGCTCTGCCGGGCCGCAAAGGAGAGAATGAGGCCGAGGAAGCTGTGAGAGGAAAGGAGAGGAGGAAGGAAAGGAAAAGGTGACACGCGGGGAGTGAGGGAGGCAAGGGGTGTATGAGGGAATCCCCGCCCTTTCGCTTCACAGAGGTTGGAGGAATTACCTCGGGGTTTGCATTTTAATTTTTACCTCAGGAGAGGTAGGTTACTCCTGTTGGTCCTACTTAGAGTAGTCCCATTGTAGCTTTGTTTTCAGCTGTTCTTTATCTTTATCTACTCGTGAGTAAACTTCGCCAGTGGAGCTTACTCCCAGGTAGGGCCGTCCGCATCTCAGTTCTGTTTTGCAGTTTCTCTGAATCCCAATTACGGTTTATTCCGTTTTTCCTTATTAATAATACGTTTTAACGTAACAGTTTGTGTGTGTGTGTGTGTGTGTGCATATGTATACACACGCATATGTATAGGTTCTTAGTGGTGGTATCCATATACACATATATATGTGTACACACACATATACACACACGTGTGTGTGTATCTATGAATATACATGTATATATGTATATGTGTGTGTGCATGTATATGTACACACACATGCCTATATACATAGAGAGGTTCTTCTAGGTGGTATCCAACTTAGTGTTGGTCCTACTTAGAGTAGTCCCATTGTAGCTTTCTTTTCAGCTGTTCTTTATCCATAAGACAGTCTGGAGTCCCTGTCAGGGGAAAAGGCGGGGCTTAAATAAACAACAACAACAACAAAATGAGCCTAACTTAGTTGTGCCCGTTAATCCAAGTGGGTTGCATCAAATCAGAGATCAGAGACCTGTGACATGACGGACTTGGTCTTGCAAGGGTTGCATCTCTTCGATTAGGCTTCCTGTCAAGGATGGCACTGTCTTTATTCCTTGTCATTGGTATTATCATTATTATTATTTAGTCATTGCTAATTAGAAAATATATACACACACTACACTACACTACACACACATATATAAACACACACACACACACACACACACATATATATGCACACACACACAGGGTACCTCGGTTTTCAAGTGTCTCGGAAGCTGAACATTTCGGTTTTGGAATGCCAAAAACCTGGAAGTAAATGCTTCTGTTTTAGAACACGCATCAGAAGTCAAATGGCCTTCGCTGAGTTTCCCCCCCCCCCCATTTTTCTCCATTGAAATTGCAGGCCGCCCTTTGCGCCTTGGTTTTTGAAATGGTAGCGGATCAGTAACCAGTGCAGATCTCTGAATACAGGCATTATAATGCTGACAAAGCCTCACTCCCATCAGCAATCGTCCTGCAGCATTCTGCACTAACTGCAGCTTCCGGATCAAGCGTTAAGGAAGCCCCACATAGCATTCATTGCAGTAATCCAGTCTTGAAGCAACCTGTGCATGAACTACTTGTGAACTATCCAACAGTGGGATAAAAAATTCTACTGTTTTATTTATGTTTTATTGATTTAATATGCTGTAAACCGCTTTGAGGTTTTTCTTAAAAATACCGGTATAAAGCGGTATAGAAATTAAATAAATAAATACTGCAACAGCTTGTTGAAAAAGGAGAAGCTTCCATACGTGCTGAAAAGGCAATAGAGATGAATGATGTATGCCTCTCTTTTGAAGTTGTCCCATTTTGGCAGAATCTCCAAAGTAAACTGGAAACATAACCCCTATGACAGAAGCTTGGGATGAAGCCTTCTCTTTTTTCACCAGTTCAAAATGGTCTCTTTCTGCCATTCTGTCTCCTTAAGGGCCCAGAGGACTTGATGCTCCTCGCTCTGATTCGCCGCCACCATGTCAGGGACGGTCATTATCCTTCAGCAGTTTGCTGGTGGCCTCAAGAGCCGGAACGAAGAGGCCAGGGCAAAAGCTGCCAAAGATTTGCAGCATTATGTCACCATGGAGCTCCGTGAGGTGAGTGAGATGGGACTAGAGCTGGACAGAGCCCCATATGTGTTCTTCCTGGAAGTGTGAACGACGTATAATTTCCCTTCTACCTTTCCCATAAAGTCTTTGCTTTAGTGATTTCTTTGCTTCAATTTGTTCACATTTGCCTCTCCCTTCCCTCAGTTGTCTCTCCTTGTTATCAGACTTAGATTGTAATCTCCCTGGGGGCAGATACCTTTCTTTGGATTTTGTTTGCCGTCTACATCATGTAAACAGGTGATATTTAAATAATAATTTGACCCACAGGCTATTTCAAAACATTTTCAAATTTCATAGGCAACTGTCCTCCACCAGGCCATTCTGCCCATACCTGAACCCTTTTAATTGGAGAGCCTGAGATTGGACCTGGAACCTCCTGCATGCAAAGCACATGCTACAATACCCAGCTTTGGTTCCTCTCCAACATCCAACACCTTTCCACCGAGGCACAAACAAGAAAGCCTAAGAGATTTCTTTGTTTGGATCAGTCACATGTTCTTAACACTTTTTATTCATTTTTGCCTCCCCCATTCCCCCATACAATTTATGGAGACTGGAATAGCCTTTACTTATTCATGGCCAAGAATTGTTTTTCAAACATTTTTTTTTGTTTTCTCTTGCAGATGAGCCAAGAGGAATCTACCCGTTTTTATGACCAGCTGAATCATCATATCTTTGAGCTTGTCTCCAGTTCAGATGCAAATGAGAGGAAAGGGGGCATTTTGGCCATAGGTAAGTGCCTGCATATTTTGTCTAACAAAAATCTTGATATGCTGAGAGTTCCTTTATTTTTTGCCACATTGGGTTATAGTATATTCTCTCTCTCTCTCTCTCTCTCACACACACACACTCACAATTTATAAATGGTTCTTTTGTTTAACAAATAACCCAATGTAACCCAATGTTTTGACAAGAAAGCTATTCCAAATTTTAAAAAGAACAATAAAAATGAGCTCTTTTTATTTTATTCCTGTGTAATAGCTTGTTCTGTTGCTTTACAGCCTCCCCTTATTCTAGGGGTGGGGAACTGGATGGAGTCTCAAGGGCCATGTCAGGGAACTGCCCTCAGCCCCGCAGGATGTGTCTTTGATGTATAGAGAGCCCAGACACCTCCTCAGCAGCAATATCTCTCCAAACGGGCAGAGCGACGACTCCTCCGGTGGGGAGGGGCAAGGAATGAGCAGTCTGGAGAGGCAGAGACTTGGGGATGTTGCTGGGAGCCCCAGCGCGTCCCGCGACATTCACTCAGAGGGGAGCACGCCTCTTCCGGCGCCCCAGTTGCATAGGGGGGTCAAAAGGAGACAGGGGAGGAGGCACCTGGGTATGCCGAAATTCCTTTGTTGGGGTCGTAGCTGGAAACCAGTTAGCTGGAGAGGGGGTGGGTGAGTGAACTCATTGTCCATTTTTCATCTCCACTTAGCTGGGCCTGTTTAGGAAAAAGCTTGGCAAAAAGATGGATATTTACATATTGGGAATGGAAACTGTAGAGCGGAGTTCTGTAAGCAGCAGAAGCCTGCAGAATCTGCTGGACAAGTGGGACCTGCGACTCAGTATATGGCCAGCCTTTCCTTTCCCAAGATACTGCATTCCATTCCACTTTCCTAATAGAAGTACAGCAGCCTTGAGCATGCTAAGCAATCATTAGACCGTTGGTGTGTGTGTGTTCCCTCCGTGCTTTGGTTTTTTAAAATCTAAATATTTTTTTCTTTCCTTTCATTTTTTTCCCTTCTGCAAACCCTGGGGTTCCTTCAAGCCTGCTGTTACCCCTCTTAAGTATGGATGGTGTTGTTTTGCTGTGTAAGAATCTGCTCTTGGAGTTCACTCTTACTGTGCGGGATGATAATTGTATATACCTTATCAATTAAGCCTGGGGTGGAGAACCTCAGGGCTGGGGCCAAATGAAGCCCTCTGGGCCTCTCTGTCTGGATCTCTGGCCTCTCCCCAGGCCAGAGCGTCTCTCCTCAGACCTACTTCATATTCCCCTGGAAAGTTTTCACCTGGCTGGAATGTGTCATTGACCTCTGACAGTGCCTCTTGTTTGTCTGGAAGAAGGATAAGGAGTGGCATGTGAGTGTGTGTAGAAGGCACCTTTGTACAGTAGGCTAATGCTTACATTAATTGCTTCAACCCCTTTCGCCTATCCGGTCACAGCATGTGGCCCCTCAGAAGGCTGCCCAGGTGGAAGTGTGGCCCTTGAGCTGATAAAGGTCCCCTGCCTCTGAATTATGCTTTTCAAAAATGGTGGGTTGTCTTTCTCTAGGGTGGTTTGTGGTATAGGAAGAGGTAGCAGGGATATATTTAAATTAGAGAATTGTAGGGATATTTGCTTTCTTCCTCTGTGGCACTTTTGAAACACCCCCTGGCATTTTTCTTTTTTCCTCAGCGAGCCTAATTGGCGTTGAGGGAGGCAATGTCACCCGCATTGGCAGGTTTGCCAATTACCTAAGGAATCTCCTTCCCTCGAATGACCCCGTTGTTATGGAGATGGCCTCCAAGGCCATTGGGCGCCTGGCCATGGCTGGTGACACCTTCACAGCAGAATACGTGGAGTTTGAAGTGAAGCGGGCTCTGGAGTGGCTGGGAGCCGACAGGAATGAAGGACGGAGGCATGCGGCGGTAAGAGTCCATTCTTTGGATGCAAACAGCTTGCAGGACTTTTGAGGATTTCAGGAGTGATACTTCAAGGGGAGATCCAGAGCTGTGAGCAAATGCCTGAGCCTTGGTCATGTCCTCTACTGTTTTTCCTTCTTCATCTCAGTGTCTTCCCTACCCACCATACATTTAACTAGTGCTGTTTTGAAACACCAAACTTTGCACCATAACATAAGGCAGGGTTGTCCCGGAAGTTAACCGCTCTAAGGACATATGTTTGGGTTTATACCAGCTTAAGGCTCTCTGCTTTTTCCAAATAACTTTTGGAATTGTAACCTGCTGATGATGCTCAACCCTGCTCAATGGGGGATTCCCACCCACCACCCCCAGCAAGCACCAGATTCAGATATGTTTCTCCTTAGGACCACAACAGGGGAGGAAACAAACTCTCCATCCACTCCTGTTGTGACCTTGATAATTATTAAACTTCCTCCCCTGGCAGATGCTATTTGTGTTTCTCAAAAAACATGTGTGTTAAATGCAAAGCCACATTTAATGTATCTAGTTTGGCCTTGTGAGTTAGAAGTGGGGTATGAACAGATCTCCGCCTTGCTCTTTGTATGAGCTTCAGACAGAAGGCATGACCCCCGTGGGTGAGCCTGCCAGCACTGTTAGTAAGCATCTGATTTCTAGTTTCCTTCCTCTTGACTCGTATCATTTCACTCTTACCTCCCCTCCAGGTCTTGGTCCTGCGAGAGCTGGCAATCAGCGTCCCCACCTTCTTCTTCCAGCAAGTGCAGCCATTTTTTGACAACATCTTTGTGGCCGTGTGGGACCCAAAGCAGGCCATCCGTGAGGGAGCCGTTTCTGCCTTACGAGCTTGCCTCATCCTGACTACCCAGCGAGAGTCAAAAGAGATGCAGAAACCACAGTGGTATCGAGTAAGAAGAAAGCTTTCGGGGCTGATGTGGGTGGAAGAAGCTCCTATCCATGCCACACTATTGTAAATAGTGCTCCCCCTCCCCATTTAATCCCCACAACAACCCTGTAAGGTTAGTCTGAGAAGTGGTGACTGACCCAAGATCACCCAATGACCTTCATTTAAACCCTGGACTCCCAACTGTTGGTCTGACGTTTTAAACACTATGCCACACTGGCTCTCAGCATTGTAGGCCTTGGCATTCTTGGTGGAAATCTCAGTTCAGCCATAAATCTGCCAGGATGTCTCTCAGCCTCGCTGCCCAACTCTGTGTTAATGAAGATAAAAACAGTGACTTGCTTGACAGTGTGAAGGAATAAGATACAAGTGTTTGAGCAGTAAGAAAAACAGCTATATAAATGCCAAGTAATAATAATAATAATAATGTCATTTTAGCAAACATACGAAGAAGCTGAGAAGGGTTTTGATGAAACTGTGGCCAAGGAGAAGGGTATGAACCGCGATGACCGCATCCATGGGGCCTTGCTCATCCTTAATGAGCTGGTGAGGATCAGCAGCATGGAAGGAGAGGTGAGTTGATAAGGAGTGGGGCGCAGCTGGGTTGTACTACTCTGGATGTTGAGCTATGAAACTAGCTCTCATAGGAGGCAGCAATTGCCACCAACTTGTACGGCTTTAAAAGAGGATTAGACAAATTCATGGGACAATAAAGCAATCAATGACTGCTAGCCATGTTTCACCTCCACAGCTGGAGTCAGCAATGCTTCAAAGTACCAGTTGCTGGAAACCGCAGGAAGGGAAAGTGCTGTTGTCTTCAGGTTCTGCTTGTGAGCTTCACATAGGGATCGTGTTGGCCACAGTGAGAGCACAATGCGCCATTGGCCTGATCCAGCAGAGTTCTTCTTAATGTTCTTCTATCAGCTAGTTTAAGGTTGCTGATTTGAATCAGAGCCCACAAATATATTGAGGTCGGACTGGTTGGGCCAATGATGACTTTTTAGAGTCAGCTTGCCTTGCAAATATTTGTGAGTTGTTACTTGCCTGCAGTGTCCAGGTGCCAACCTCTTGAAATTCCTCCTCCTCCTTGCCATTAAATGGCAGAAAAGCAATCAAAATATGCCAAGATTGTAAAAGGTCAAAGAAATTATGTGTCCAGATTTTGCATAGAACCCAATGACTCTCTTGGCTACTCTTTTTGCTCATTTTCTTAGAACATACCTGCACAGCGGATGGACTGGGTTTATCTCTGATTCCATCTCCTTAGGGGTTATTGGGAATGATAGTTCTGTGTGTATTTAGTGGAGGAGGCTGCATGTAAAAAGAGGTAAATGATCATTGGCCACACTGACAGGAACTGTAGTCCAAAAAATCTGGAGGCCATCTGGTAGGAGAAGGCCAAGCTGGCTGATCTTCTGTTGCCTTCCATGCTGGGGTGGGTGGCCAGGACAAGCAGCATTAAACATCCTCTTCCTTTCCTTCCCCACAGCGTCTTAGAGAAGAGATGGAGGAGATTACACAGCAGCAGTTAGTGCACGACAAATACTGCAAAGACCTGCTGGGCTTTGGGACCAAACCTCGCCACATCACCCCATTTTCCAGCTTCCAGTCTATACAGCCTCAGCAGTCCAATGCCTTGGTAGGGCTACTGGGCTACAGCCCCCACCCAATAATGGGTTTTGGTGCATCACCTGTCCCACCCAAGTCAACCTTGGTAGAAAGTCGGTGCTGCAGAGAACTCATGGAAGAGAAATTCGACCAGGTGAGCTTGGAACCCCCCCCCCCTTTATATTGCCCTTCAAACTGCAACAAAACAGGCACAGCTTGAACAGCATCCCTTGGAGTTATGGAATCCCTCTGTTCATCTTTTCACCTATTGCTGAAGAGAGATAATTTATGCGCCCAGTTCAAAATTTCCCTTTGAACAAATTCTGCGGTTACACTTATTTGTTGATGAGTGCAGCAGTGAATGTGGCTCAGTTCAGCCATTGCGGCAATCTGTTCCATGCATGTAACAGACCAACCATGATACTGAGCTGCTTTTTCGTCTGCTCAGCTTGTAAGGTCCCTTTCCGCGGTGCACCAGCCTCTTAAGGCAGAGCAAAGACCCATAGTATAGTTTGTGAAATCAGACATATCTTCAAGTCAGTGCAAATGGTTTTGTAAATTAACTTCATCCATAGTTTCATATCCCATCTTAAGATCTGACATGGGTTCAAATTTGAAAATCAGCAGTGTTTAAATAAAACATTATTTTGTGTGTAGATGACAGTCAGAGCTATTTGTTAGAAACCATTGATCAATGCAAAAATACAAAGAGCAAAGAAGGACCTTTCTGTACAAACCTTCTATCCTTTCCATCCTGGAAAGGAACAGAGAAGGACTGGAGTGTTGGCAGGAGCATCCTACTCTCGTGTAGGACCCTGGCAGAGACACATGCCCGGCTGGCATGTTCTCTCCCTCCTGGTCGGTCATTCTGGAGCTTCAGAAGCTTTCTTCTGTCCTAACATCACAGCGACTGATACCAAGAAGCATCAGCACACTTAGGTATCTGCAGAGATGTGGAGTAACCTCACCATGCTCATTTCAGAGCTACTAGCCACAACTTTCAGGGACCTCTTCCCTTCTTTGCCAACTCCCACAGACAGTCTTAAATTGAATGCAACAGTCCCAACTTCCCAGAAAAAGGTAATGAGATCCCTCCCATTTGGTTCTGATTCTCTGCCGGTTCTATATGAGTTGACTCCGGCTCCCATTCAGATAGCCAGAATTTGTCCTATTTGGAGTAGGTCTGATGGGTTATATCCAATACCGGTCTTGCTCAGAATATACCCATTGAAATTAACAGGCCTTAGTTAGCCATGTCCATTAATGTTGGTGGACGTACTCTGTATAGGCTATACATCCCCTTGAAATGAATGGACATAGCTAACTTGGGTCTATCAATTTCTGTGGGTCTGCTTTTGGTGAGACTTGAGTGGTATACAAACCAATGTATGTGTCTAATCCTAAAGTTAAAGTTACTATGATTATTTTTTATTATGCTATCTCTTATTATACTTTATTTTGTTTTTACAACTATGCTCCATAAAGTGTTCTTAATGTTCTTAATGTTGTACACTGCCCTACGATCTTTTGATAAAAGGCGGTATATAAATTGAAAATAATAATAGTCGTCACCACCACCACCACCAATGATATAGATCATTACTGATAAAATATAAGTCTTTCTACAGTAGACAGCCATTGAGCTTACTGTGTACTGCAGATTTTAAACCATTTTAGAGGGACTGAAGTGTATCTCAAACAATGTTTTAAAACTATCCCTTAAAGTGCATTTCTCTCACTATTCTACAAAAGAAAATTGCTCATGAGATGTTTTGCCCCCATTTATCCACAGATCTCCATTCCCCCCCCCCCGGAAAAATTGCAGGGGGGGGAGGACCCTCTGGTTGCTATCTCAGCCCTTCACATCTCTTAACAACCACTCACACATCTGCAATCTGAAGTGGTATGGCCCAACCATACACCTCAAGCCTCGTTTTCTGTTCTGTTGCCATAACACCCTTTTACCTATTTTTATGTCTCTCAGGTGTGCTACTGGGTTCTGAAGTGCCGAAGCAGCAAGAACTCTCTGATCCAAATGACTGTCCTCAGTTTACTGCCACGCCTGGCAGCTTTTCGTCCTTCTGCTTTCACAGGTAAAAACGCTCTTGCATGCTGCTTTTTCAGAGGCAGGATTTTAAAATTTCATTTTGCAGGGGGCAACAGGTGGAGGAGATGGGACTGCAGGAGCAAACCCATTTGCTATTCCTGTACAGAATGGAATATACTTATTCTACTACAGACTGGTGGTGACTGGGTGGAATATATCCTACAGCTACAACTATGCCGGCTGAGGCTGATGGAAGTGGTAGTCCAAAATGTCTGAAGTGCTTCAGCTTGGGAAAGGCTGGGATAGACCTTCCAGATTCTGTGCTTACTTTCAACTGAGTGTTTCTTGGTGCCCTGGAACCAGAGCCATGCCTTAGCCATGGCTGTTATTTCTCTGTGCCTACTGGCTGGTGGCTGTGAATGACCTCTGAGCATAAGCAAACTGCCTTTCCTTCCTCACTCACTAGGTAAGGACCCACAAGCAGGACCCAATATAATAAAAGCCTTGCTGGATCAGGCCACTGGCCCATCAAGTCCAGCATCCCATTCTCACAGTCGCCAACCAGATCTGGAAACCCACAAGCGAGACTCAAGTGCAAGAGCACTCTCCCCTCTTGTGGTGTCCAGCAACTTTTAACTAAAAATCACCCAGCTACATTTGAAAGCCGGGCTTCTGGTAAACAAGTTTGTGAGCAGATTTGGCCAGTAACCTCTTTCTCACTGAACAAATGAAACCCCGAAATAATGTTGCTTGTGCTTCCTCTCTCCTCTTTTCATGTGAACTTGTGGCCAGCTGACCACTATCTTCCAGACACCATGAACCACGTGCTGAGCTGCGTCAAAAAAGAGAAGGAGCGAACAGCCGCTTTCCAGGCCTTGGGCTTGCTCTCGGTGGCCGTCCGGTCAGAATTCCAGGTGTACCTTCCCAAAGTTCTTGAAATTATAAAGGCTGCCCTTCCACCAAAGGACCTTACCCATAAGTGAGTGTGCTGCTGCTGTGATGTCTTTTAAAAGTGTTCACGGATTTCCGAACTGTGGGAGGGAATGATTTTTTGCCCAGTGTTTCTTTTGAAACATACAGAAGCTGCCAAGAATTGGGCTTCTGCCAAAATTATAATTAATATGATTTAAAGGTTTCCAAGCTACTCAGAAGATATTTAAAAGCATAAGTGTAATTACGTTATTCCATTAATGCATTCACAGAAAATGTTAACAAATTCACACAAACCCACTACGATTCATTGATATAATTTATACACATACATATATAGAGAGAGACATGCACACACACACGTTACACACACACAAAACCCCCACATATATTTTAATTGTGGTAACCTGCCCTGGGATCTTACAAATTGATAATGGTAATAGTAATAATAATAACACACCCACTGGGCTTTCTTCTGGCTCATCCTTAGGTGGTGTTTGCATCCTGTTAATCTTTGTCTTGGGGGTGGGGGGGCAGGAGAAATGGTTATACAAATAGGATGATAGTCAGGATGACACTGTAATTCTGATGCACTTCAGCAGGAGGCAGAAGTCGGTGCAGGTGGATGCCACCGTCTTTACCTGTATCAGTATGCTGGCACGTGCGATGGGGCCCTCCATCCAGCAAGACATCAAGGAGCTTCTGGAACCCATGCTGGCTGTAGGACTGAGGTAGGGATTATCCATTACCTCCGCCAGCCACTATGTGGCACTTGTGGGTTTGCGTTTCCCTCTGCTAACCATTAGCATTTTTTCAAAAGATACAACTGGCTAAGGCTCCGCTGTCAGGCTTTACGCCCCACCCACATTTCCAGCATGTTCTCTTTGGGACCTGCTGCAAACACTACAGCAACCCTGGAGGGGGCAGGGTTTGTCTCTGTTGCTAGTTCTACTTAGAGCGGATGCATTGAAATTAATGGCCATGATTAACTTAGCTCCAGTGGGTCTGCCCTGGGTAAAACTTAGTTAGTACTACCCCAAATACATCTGAAACGTCAAGTGGGCTTACGCCACAGAGCTGTTGCGCTTGGTGGCTTATCCTTGGTGCATGCCCGCTTCATGGTTGCAGACACATGCCTCTTGTTTAGGTGCAGCACTGTTTCCCTGCAGGGCTGGGGAACAAGGCCCTTGAAGCATCTCGATCTGGCCCTCTGGACTATCCCCAGGACACTCCTCCTCGAGTGCTTTTTCCTGGCTGGAATGTGTCCTTGAACTGTTGATAGTTGGTCCTGCTTGCCAAGATGGAGGGATGTGGGTGTTGTGATGTCTTAACACCTGACTTCTGTAGCTTACTGTACAAAGGTGAGAGCAGCATCCATTGCCCCACTCGTTTTTTGCCTCTGGCCCCTATCCCATACTGGCATGTGTTGCCTATGCAGGAATGCAGCCCTTGGGCTCCACCTCTGAAGAATAGAATTGAAGGGATATAATATAAGTGTGTTACCCTATGCCACCCATTACAGCTATCCTGCCGGTAGAGCATTGGGCTATGTGTGCATGTCTTTGCTGAAGCATCCCAGAAGTTTTGACTCTTTTTCGAAGTATTAATTGCATTGTTTATTACTGATATGGACCTCATTTGAGAGGAAGGGCCAGATAGAATTTTAATAATAACGAATAATGATGCAGGGGTCTTTGCTGGGAGCACGTGTGTCCCCCTCATCATGAATCCAGTGGCTCAACCCATGTGTTTTTCTTTCCCACTCCTGAGCTGGCCTTGCACTGGATGCAGTGAGCATTCTGCTGGTATAGCAGGGGTGGTATTCCAATCCCAGCATCATGCAAGTTTAGGATTGTGCTGTTATTCATCTTGTGCACCTCTGTCAGGTGTAGGGGGTATGCAGAGTGCGGCATGTGTTGTTAGCTCTGAGGAAGCTGCTGTTTTTCAGTGAAATGTCAAGTTCTCCATGTGTCTCTCCAGAATGGAGTGTGTGCTGGTATTTAAAGTATTTCCAGAATTCCACATGAATTCCTCTGAAGGCCTCAGTGTCCACTTCTGTCATTTTAAATATCTCCTGTGAGGCAAATGCCCAAGCAAACAAGCAAACATTTTTTTATTAATCATTATTACCAGTGGGGGCAAGTTTGAAAGCTGAATTCTTTTGTCTCTTGACCTTCCACAACCCTCTTGGTAGGAGTCTGGCAACTGTTGGGAATTATATCCAGGCAACTAGTCTGAGGCCGGAATTGTTTTCAGGTCTGGAAGGACTCTGCCAATACATTTCTGATGATTTTTTAATTTGTGTGTCAGAGAAAGATAGAGAAAGACTTTTCCTAATAGACCCAAATGACTTTGATTTCTTTTTTAAAAAAATATTTTGTGGGCTTTGACACCACCAAAGCCCACAAAAGAGTTTGCCCAATAAGACTGGACAATTGGACTGGAGCAGAAGTGGGGAGCCTGTAACTCTCCAAGTGTTGCTGGACTACAGCTCCAATCATTCCTAACCATTGGCTGTGCTGGCAGTGGCTGATGGGAGTTGTACCCTGGAAACATCTGGAGGGGCACACGTTCTCCATTCCCAGCCTAGAGGATGAGGAGAGAACTGCAAAAGGATATGAACTCATGCTTAATGGCTTGCCAAGCTAAAGGACCTGTGCGGACCTCTGTCTTGCCTCAGCCCTGCCCTGACAGCCGTGCTGTACGACTTGAGTCGCCAGATCCCCCAGCTGAAGAAGGAGATCCAGGACGGACTGCTTAAGATGCTCTCCATGGTTCTGATGCACAGACCCCTGCGCCACCCAGGCATGCCAAAAGGCTTGGCCCACCAGCTGGCTTCTCCCAGCCTCACCAATATCCCTGAGACCAACGATGTGGGCAGCACCACACTTGCGCTCCGCACCCTGGGCAGCTTTGAGTTTGAAGGTGAGCGATGGCAGCGGGAGGAAACAAGTTGAAATCCTAAATGAGAGGGGCAGCAGGGTTACCCCTGCTAGCGCACCTCATGTGTGAGAGTGGCAGCAAAATATTTTCTCCATCTGTTCCACCCCCCTTCCCTTTTAGGGCATTCACTGACTCAGTTTGTCCGGCACTGTGCGGACCACTTCCTCAACAGCGAGCACAAGGAGGTCCGGATGGAGGCAGCTCGCACATGTTCGCGCCTGCTCACACCATCCATTCACTTGATTAGCGGGCACACCCATGTCGTCAGCCAAACCGCTGTGCAGGTGGTGGCGGATGTCCTCAGCAAACTGTTGGTGGTCGGTATCACAGACCCAGGTGAGTGCAGAGGGGTAGGCTTGTCATTTCTATGGTGCTTTTATCAGGTTCCCAGCAAAGTATACGAACAGTGCCCACCCCCTTCAGTTCTAATCTTACTGTTCTGATCATTGGGTAGGCCAGCGCTGTAACTCCCAATAATCAGTTTTTCAGGGTGCTGTGATGTGCCAACACCTGGAGAACAACACTAGTATCAGAGCACATTTTTGGAAGGTCCCAGATCCAATTCCTGGCATCTCTGGTGAAAACAGTCAAGTAGTAAATGATGGGCAATATCTCTCTTTCCCTGAGACCACGGAGCAGGGTTGCCTAACCTTTTTTTGGCCGAAATGCCCTCCCTGTGATTTGGCTATATCATTCAGCACTGTTAAACCAGGCTGCACTCAAGCACCTGCTGCTCAAATGTGCTCTTTCAGACCCTGACATCCGATACTGCGTGCTGGCCTCCCTGGATGAGCGATTCGACGCGCACCTGGCCCAGGCAGAGAACTTGCAGGCTCTTTTTGTGGCCCTGAATGATCAGGTGTTTGAAATCCGCGAGCTGGGCATCTGCACTGTGGGCCGGCTGAGCAGCATGAACCCAGCTTTCGTCATGCCATTCCTACGCAAGATGCTGATTCAGGTAATAGGAGTTGGAAGATTTTGGAGAGGCGCCAAGAAGGTGAAACTGTCTGGCCGTGGAAGCAGAGGGAGATAGTTGTTTATTTCCTTGACATCTGGTGGGAGGGTGTTCCACAGGGCAGGTGCCACTACTGAGAAGGCCCTCTGCCTGGTTCCCTGTAACTTGGCTTCTCGCAGTGAGGGAACCGGCAGAAAGCCCTCGGCACTGAACCTCAGTGTCCGGGCAGAACAATGGGTGTGGAGACGCTCCTTCAGCTATACTGGACCAAGGCTGTTTAGGGCTTTCAAGGTCAGCAGCAACACTTTGAATTGTGTTCGGAAACGTACTGGGAGCCAATGTAGGTCTTTCAAGACCAGTGTTATGTGGTCTGGCAGCTGCTCCCAGTCACCAGTCTAGCTGCCACACCCTTGTTTTGGCCAGGTTCCAGGTGCACTTCTCTAGGTTTTATTTAAGGGACATTGGCATAGCGACAGAGGAATCTGCCTTGTACTGTGTCATATGGGGAAGGAAATTAATTGAACTGCCATGTCTAGTAAATGTTCATTGGGGAACATGGAGTTAACTTGTTAAGCCTGACCTGTTTGGGTCAAGGTCAGATTGGAAGGTGGGGAAACCATTGAAGATGTGTGGGATCTCACATGGCCTGTTGTGAGTTGAGATTTAAAGTCCAAAAGCTTCCTTTAATCTTGTTGATTACTAGTCTTGTGAGTCACATAGCCCCAGACCATACCCGCAGTTCTTCTTTAGTATTCTGATCAAGGAGGGTCTCTCACAAAGGATATATACCAGTGAGAAGGATCATAGAAAAGTCTTATGTGAAGAGCTGCCTGGTTAAGTCTGTGGTCTTAAGGAATATGCCTAGGGAGGGAGAGCTGGTTTTGTGGCTAACCATTTATTTAGTTGTTCTTTTGTTCCGTTGTGAGATATGCTGGTTTTCCATAGGTTTTTCTATGTGAAACATTTTTTTTGTAAGAACTTCCCTCCTTCCCTTTTTAGTTAATATTTAACTTTATTTCATTAACACTTGTCTCTGTTTATACACCCCTACACCTGGAGCCAAGTTCCATGCTATTTGAGTTGTACTTGAGCAGACACAAGGTCTGTTTTGTGAAAGGCAGCTGGGCTCAAACTACTCATTCACCTGGTGGCAGTGAAAAGGTTTAAAGGAAAGTGTGGGCAAGCAGAGGTGTACACTATTTGGCTGGATCTCTCTTTCCCCACATAGCATAGGACCCTGGGTGCAATTGTGGTGTCTTCTCACACAGACCATTGGCCCATCTAACACAATAACCAGCAGCAGCTTTCCAGGGTTTCAGACAGGGGGCATTCCTAGCCTTACTTGGAGATGCTGTGGTTTTTACCTGGGGCCTTCTACATGCAAAGCAAGTGCTCTACAACTAAGCTATAATCTTTCCCTTGGACAATGGGATGTGTGTGTGCACACACAAGGGGGGATTCCTGAGGACAGATGAGGAGGACCTAAAAGGTCCCCCTTTGCATTCTTACTTTCTTCTTGGACTTTTCCCTGCATAGGCCCCAACTAAGGAGGAAAAGGTGGGTTTGTGCAATTGATGGAGAGAATATGAATGCTTGAGTTGGCTCTCTTCGTTCTTCAGTCTCTAGATGATGTTGGACTACAGCTTCCATAATCCCTGGCAATTGGCTAAGATGGCTGCAGATGATTGGAGTTGCAGTCCAGCAACATCTGGGGACTCAAGTTGAAGAACTTTGGTGTGGAGAGTCAAGACTTCATTGTGTGTTCTTGGGTGAAGCTTCCTAGCCAACCAGCAGCCTGATGTCCTGACCAAAACTGAAACCACCCCTGACCTGGCCTGATGTTACAAGCAGGTCTTTTCTTCATTATCTTTGCTTCTTCCATTGGAGGCTGAAGTCCACTGTTACATTCCATAGATATAAGGACCAGATGAAGGAAGATAATCTTTTGCTGTTTGAGAATGGGGGTTGTAGGCTTGTTATTTACTTCCTAATCTCCTCACTGGAGAAATACTAGCTCTCACCTCCATGGCATCTTTTTCTCCTTCAGATTCTGACAGAGCTAGAGCACAGTGGTGTTGGCAGGATCAAAGAGCAGAGTGCAAGGATGTTGGGGCACCTGGTCTCCAATGCCCCGAGACTTATCCGCCCCTATATGGAACCCATTCTCAAGGTAGGCCTTTCATAGCACATGTAGGATGATTGGTTTTTTTTTCTGAATTCATGTATACATTACGCCATTAATTTAATGATTTGCATCCACTGTGCTTTTCTGGGCAGGGCACGAATGCTCTGCTGAAATGGGCCACAAACACAGACTTATTTTCCTCCCTTATCAAAATTCCTCCTTCTGCATTAACAGGCATTAATTGTGAAACTGAAAGACCCTGACCCTGATCCGAACCCTGGAGTAATCAATAACGTCCTGGCTACCATTGGTGAACTGGCACAGGTAAACCTCTAGAAGTTTGGATTTTTATTTTATTTTATTTTATTTTGCTTGACAGAACCACATTTTTCATAGCAGTATGAGCACTGCCATGGTCACTTCATGCCTGTAAACTTTCTGTTCCTTCTGCTCACCCTCCACATCCTCTTTTTCCTCCCTCAACAGGTGAGCGGGCTGGAGATGAGGAAATGGGTGGATGAGCTTTTCATCATTATCATGGACATGCTCCAGGACTCCTCCCTACTTGCTAAGAGACAGGTGAGCAGCATGGCCTGCTTTCATGAAAGCCTTTTTGATTTTCCTCTCCAATCTTAGAATATTGTACAAAGCAAACTTAATAATCCACATCACTTTTCACAAAAAGATGCCTCTAAGCTACTTGCAATTCTTAAAATGCAAATAGCATAACAGACATTAATACCAAATTTAGAAAAACAATAATAAGACAAAAAAAAACCCCGCAAAGTGCCCATTCAGGAAGCCACCTCCTCCCTTTATTTATTCATAAATCACAACCTTCTCAGTGATAGCCCCACATTTATGGAATGCTCTCTTCAGGTAGACTTGCCTGGTGCCCACCTCGACATTTGTTTTCCTAGGTGTTTGGGGCAGCAGCAATGATGTGATACTATACTGTTCTTAAAAATATTTCTTTGATTTTAGTATTGCATTTTCTTTAGTTTTGATTTGGGACATTTTTTTGTGGGAAGCCATATATAAATTGAATGAACTGAACTTACACAAAACACACAAACTTCCAAGTGATCTGGAGTGAATTTTTGGAGCTCATTGCCATGCTGGTAATTCCCCAAGCCAGGAAGACTGGGAGGCACAGTGTTAAAAAAATCAGCAAAGGACTTCGTGCCTACATTTAGTGTTTAAGCCAAATTGCCCTTCCTTGCCCCTATATCTCTGTCTTTTTCTTTTTAATATCTAAGGCCACCTTCTCCAGTCTGGTGACCTGCAGAATGATATCAATGGCTGTTAGCCACAATGGCTCAGCTCTGACTCTGTGGTTGCAGGCAGTAATTCTGAACAGCAGTTGCTACAACCATAGGAGGGGAGAGTGCTATTTTGCTCAGGTCCTGCTTGCAAAATTCCCACAGGCATCTGTTTGACCACTGTGGGAACAGGATGCTGGACTGTAGATGGACTGTTGTCCTGCTCCAGCAGGCTCTGTATGTTGCTGGGCTCCTAACTCTCATCACCCCTTGCCGTTGGCCATTCTAAGTGTGACTGACCTGAGTTGGGGCCCTACAACATTGGAGGTCACCAGGTTAAGGTAAGAGAGCCAACCAGCCAGTTGACTCCTAACTATGTCTCATAAACAAAAATAAAAAGCATTCTTTTTTACGACGGATCTTTTCCAGGTGGCTCTCTGGACCCTGGGTCAGCTGGTGGCCAGCACTGGCTATGTGGTGGAACCCTATAGGAAATATCCAACTCTCTTGGAGGTGTTGCTGAACTTCCTGAAGACAGAGCAGAACCAGGGTACCCGGAGAGAGGTAGGCTGCTACAGGCTGAGAAACAAGGGCAGGCTTAGTAAAAATTCTCTTGAATTCATGCCAAAGGGGATGAATGGAAGTATGTTCTCTTGTGCATTGACCAATTTGACCAACACACACAATTGTGTATTGAATGATTACAGGTGTCCATGGTGAGACATGAGAAGTTTTGATTTCTTACTGTGAAAAATTGTGTTCCACAGGTTGTGGGGGGGACTATTTAAATCAATACTTTTTCAAAAAAAATGTGTGATGTACTTTTTAAAGATGCCTAAAGCTTATGATAGGGTGACAGTAGTGTGGGAAAACATGTGAAGGGCTTTGAGGTTTTATACCATATTTGTAGGCTTTATAACATATTTATAACATGCGCATTAAATAAATAGGTGGAGAAAGCTTGATAAAGTAATCAGGGAGCTGCACAGTGACACAAAGTGCCTCCTAGCTGATGGCTGGCTGGCAGAATCATCCCATCTGGTAAATTCTCAGCTTTGAATCAGTCACGGTTGTCTCTCTATATTTAAGCCAGATCTGAGACTCTTCCAATTGTCTAGCTGTACACCAAAAGCCAAAATTCTGTCCTTGGAATTGCTGGTTTGAGGTTGTGCTTTCACAGTTATTGTCTGCCTTTTGCGTTGGTGATGCTTCTTTTGATGATGCTTTCCTTTGAAGCGTGATGATTCTTAACCCCCCCCCCCCAACACACATCTTTTGTTCCTGTTAGGCTATTCGTGTCCTTGGCCTCCTGGGGGCTCTGGATCCATACAAGCACAAAGTGAACATTGGCATGATAGACCAGTCGCGAGATGCCTCTGCTGTCAGCCTGTCAGAGTCTAAATCAAGCCAAGATTCTTGTAAGTATATTCAGAAAGGGGAGGTCCAGGGGTTCAGTCTGCTTCAAGGAAGAACTCTTAGCCTTCGTGCTGGGTCCCCTGTCCCCCAAAATTCTTATGACCAAGATATAGAATGTGGCTTCCCCCCAGTTGTTGGTGGACTCCACCTCCCAGCACCATCCCCTGAACCGTTGGACATTCTGGCTGCTGGGAGTTGGAGTCCAAGCAATATCTGGATCCCATTGACGACCTCTGGCTGGTGGATGAGGTGTGGGGTGTGTGGATTTTTTAAACCCCCAGTTCCACCTGCAAATGTATACAGTACACAAGTTGGAATATTTGTACCTCACACTTGAATCGATAAAATGGGAATAGGTGGAGACCTTGATCAGAGGGCTGTTGTGAGGATGGGCTAGATGGTTTCTACCACCACTCCTCTGCCAACCCCCCCCCCCCCACAACATTACATTAATAGTTCGGCACTGTTGATAAGCAGTGATCTTCCTTGATTCCCCTCAGAAGACATGGGTGATATGTAGGGATGTTACCTTCTTTAAAAAACAAAACTAAAACCCTGCCACTTAATAGACTAGTTATATGGAATTCGATTGATTGATCAGGTTGATTCAATCTATTTACATGTGAAGATAAAAACGTACATTGTTGTTTGTAGATCAGCCTTTCTCAATGGAGCATGTGCACCTTCCTTCTCTGTGATAGCAGCATTCTGGGAAATAAAATCCACGGGCCCCCTAGCCAACATATTAAATGGCAGGGATAGGGAACCTGTAGTCCTCCAGATGTTGTTGAACTACTGCTCCCATCATCTCTAACCCTTGGCCGTGCTGGGTTGAAGCTGGCAGGAGCTGAAACACAGGAAGCTGCCTTATACAGAGCCTGGTTTATCTAAGTCTCAGTATTGTTGATGCTGACCAGCAGTAGCTCCACAGAGTTTCAGATGGGACATCTTTCCCAGCCCTTCCTGGAGATGCTGGGGATTGAACATGAAAAATCTGTGCTCTCCCACTGGGCTGCTTCCCTTCCCTTTAGGTTTCAGTCAAGCTCTGGGCTAGAAGTGGCAATCATAGACTTTTCGGTTTGAAACCTTTCCTGCAAATAACCACTCAGTTTATTTATTTAGAAATAATGATCTACCCACCCTTCTTCTTAAAAGAAAGGAAGTTGATGGGCAGTTTAGTCTCCAATAGCAGCCTGGTTTTAAATGGTGAAACTATCTCCACATGCACAAAAATTGTGGCTCCCCTTTTGAGGAGATGCTGCCCATGAAAACCTCACACGTCAGCTCAGTTTTTCTCATTTCCTGTCTCTTTCTGCCTGTTTGTGTAGCTGTTTCCTGAATTAGAAAGTTTAAAGGTGCTAAACTACTTGATGGGGTGGAACCATGCAGCTGCCTGCCAGATGTTTGCTTCAGTCTACTCTCCTTTGGTGCAAAAAGTCCCCTCCCTGCACCCAAATGTAGCAATCTGGATTTACAAAATTGGGCATGATATACCTGTTGGCCAAGTCCTGAACCCACAGAATTAAACTTACAAGCAGCTATAATGAAGCATCCACCAATTTTGCACTATTGGGAGCTGGAGCTCTTTTAGGGTTTGATGGAAAACCAGGATTCTGGCATGCAGAGCCAAATGTAGAGAAGAAAGCCAACAATAAGTAGAGGATATTAAATCTCCCTCTCTCCAGCTGTGACTATAACTGATTAGTTTGTAAGCTTTCCTGAGAACTGAAAAGCCACTTAATACTGTGACTTATGATGAACATTTATTAAGGAAATGGTTTGACGGAGACACTTGTTTGGCCAGAGATGGGGTGTGGAAAGTTCCTGGCAAAGAGGGGTTAGTGTTTGTCAGGACGTAGTGGTGCTTCCCACGAGTAACGATTCTCGACTCCCGATCTGTATATTTACATTGCTTTATTATACAGATATGTACAAGTCAGAGCTAAGTTTCTAGCATCCATTCAGTCACTTTCAGATTCCGGAAGTGGCGCTCGGCGGGAACACTACATAGTAGTTGGGGAACCCCAAATCTCCTCCTCTCTTCCTTCCATTTGATTCCCCTACGTTGTTGAGGCGACGGGGCTGCCACCTCCCTCTGTTCCCGAGCTGCTCAGTTGGCTGCTCAGGTGGCATTCGGGCTCTCTAGAGTCTGACAGCCCCTCCATCATGCCGCCCTGTTCCTGCTCGTGGCATGCTCGGACTCTCAGCATCCGAGACCCCTCTCACCCCCTCATCGTGCTCTCTACTGACCCCTGGTGGTCCCCTGACAGTGTTTCATGTTGTGGTTCTCTTCAACTCCCCTGCACCATGTACCGGGTAATACCTCAAATACTTGCTCCATTGTAATGATAGAGCTGAAACAAGCTCTGTCCACAGTCAGTTGAATTTAAACACAATGTTTGCATGCTAGATGCCCTGGTGGGTTATGGCTGCAAGTCTACAAGTGCAGGAAAGGCACCAAATTTAGCTTCCTGAAATGCCAGGATTGAGAAACCAACATTATGATTGGTTTGAAAGGGTGTGGGCAGTGCCTGGCAATTCTCAGAAGCAAGAGATTGGCAGCTGAATAAGCTTTCCATTGGGCCAGGGGGCTACTGTGCTTCATTCAGCCCTTTGCCTCTCCCTATGCTCTGTGGCAGAAGTATAGATTCAACAAAATGGTTTACAACTGCAGAATAAATAAGGCAAACTAAGGCTGGAGACATGTCATTTATAGCAACAGTCACCTACCTTTTTGGGCCAATGGGCACATTTCAAATTTGGAGAGAGTGCTGGGGGCACCAGACACAAAGTGTAGGAAGTGGCATATCACAAAATTAGAGAGTACGGACATGGCACAGATTTTCCCATAATTGTATTTCCATACTAGAAAAGACTTAATCTGTTTAATATCTTCTGTTAAAGGTACATGAACCTGGTTTCCTCCCAATGCTAAACCAAAACCTAGGCGGCTATTCTGTGTCTGGGAGTAAACCCTGTTGAACACAGAGACTTACTTCTGAGGAGACACATATACAATTGTACTATAAATTAACTATACAGTGCATTTTTAATGAGTACCTGGTCTTTAGCACCTGCACAACAGGAGGCATGCTTAAGCCTCCTTGCAAGGTTTTCACATTTGCCTTTGTGGGGAGGGGGGAAATTCTTTAACATCCACCCACGCTTACTGTGTAGTAGTAGTTGCAGAAAATAACTTTTAGGGACTACCTGATCTCAGGCAAACCCCACCACAGCAAAGAAGCATCCTAGCTGGAAGGGCAAACTATTGAGATTCCAAGGATAAGATAGAAGGAGGAAAAGTGCACTAAAGTGGAACCAGTAGCATTTTAGGACCCTAGGGATTTCTGATGACCAATGTCCAAACAGCCCATTTATCAATCACAGCTCTAACTTCACTTGTTGGCCAAAAACACGTGACAGGCAGGAGCAGCTTGGCTAGCCCATTTCACAGAAATCACTTAGAAAGTTTTCTTTCTGAAAGGGCTAGCGCCTTCTTCTTTTTCTTCTTTAAATAAAAGCTCGCAGTCTTAAAGCCCCAGCCTAGGAGCTCCAAAGAGTCTTCACAGTGGCTAGGGTTAGTGACTCAAAATTCTATAGTGATCACATAATTCCTCCCCCCCGCCCATATCTGCGGTTAATCCTCCCTCCCTTTTCAGCCGATTATAGCACCAGCGAGATGCTGGTCAACATGGGCAACCTCCCCTTGGATGAGTTCTACCCTGCCGTCTCCATGGTGGCCCTCATGAGGATCTTCCGGGACCAGTCCTTGTCCCACCACCACACAATGGTGGTGCAAGCCATCACGTTCATTTTCAAGTCTCTCGGGCTCAAGTGTGTGCAGTTCCTGCCTCAGGTCATGCCGACCTTTCTCAATGTCATTCGGGTTTGTGATGGTGCCATCCGCGAGGTGAGTGCCCCCTCCCACCCCAGTCTGTCCTCCTCCACCCTCCCCTGAAACCAGAATCGGCTTTGAGAAAACCAAGAAGGCCGATTCCTGAAATATGGGGCGTTGCTGAGTTGTCTGTGTCTGCAGGCATGCTGCAAAAGTGAGTGACCGCTTCCCGTCTCCGTTTCAATCTTTTGGAATATCGTCCGTTACTAACCATTCTTTGCTGCAGCCTTAGAAAGCCTGCTATTTAGTGGCTTCCACTTTTGTGAAGGCTCTTTTGCTCTGAGCTAGCTTTCACTGGTCTCCCTTGCCCTTCTGCCTGTTGTAACCTTCAGACCTTTATATACCAGGCGTGTGCTGCTTTTTGTTGTGGTTGTGGCTGCTGCCCTCACTACTGTCAGCAGGGGGAAGCACATGTGTGATGCCGCAGCTGGCCAGACTCCCCCACCTTGGTCCCCACCACGGTTCTGGCAGGTGCCGGGTTGCTCTGAGCAAGTTTCAATTCTAATTCCAAAACTATAGAGTTGTATCCAATTAAGTTTATAAGGGTAGATCCATTGGAATTAACGGACCTAAGCTAGCCATCCCCATTACTCCATTTGGAACACGGCGTATAGTTCCGGTCGCCTCACCTCAAAAAGGATGTCGTAGAGTTTGTAAAGGTTCAGAAAAGGGCCAGCAAAATAATCAAGGGGGTTGAGCAACTCCTCTGTGCAGAAAAGTTGCAGCGTTTCGGACTTTTTAAGTTCAGAGACAAGGTGAGGAAGTGGTGACATGATAGAAGTTTATAAACTGATGCATGGCACGTAGAAAGTAGATAGAGAAAAGTCTCTCATAACACTAGAGCTCAAGGTCATCCACTGAAGCTGAATGTTGGAAGATTCGGGACAAATAAAAAGTCTTTCTTTATGCAGTGCATAGTTAAACTGTGGAACTCACTCCCACAGGGAGACAGTAATGGGCACCAACATGGATGGCTTTAAAAGAGGATTGGATAAATTCCTGGAGGAGGAGGCTATTAGTGGCTATCAGCCATGATGGCTGTGCTCTGCCTCCACAGTGGAGGCAGTAATGCTTCCGGATACCAGTTGCCAGAAACCACAGGAGGGAAGAGTTGCTCTTGTGCTCAGATCCTGCTTAAAAGGTTTCCCACAGGCATTCTGGACTACATAGGCCATTGGCTTGATCCAGCAAGTTCTTCTTATGTTCTTATTAATTTCAATGGGCTTGCTCTGAAGAGGACTAACATTGGATATAACCTATAGCGTTTATATCAGACATGAGAAACTCTTGTGGTTGATTGTGGACACGCTGCTGCTTGCCACCAAAGAACTAAACCGCGGCATAAATTTATGTTCTGCTTCAAGCAAACGGCATTCATTTTAAAATAATTATAATAATGGATGGTAAGGATCTGAGACAAAAAAGAGGTGTTTGCTTTGTCATTGGCATACCCAATGGGCTGGGATCGGAGACATGAGTTTTCAATTTGTCTGTCAAACTGAGAATAACTATTGAAATTGCACGGGGACCCACAAAGGCCTCAGCTGCTTTTTGCTTGATTTTGCTTCCCGAATGGAGCGCAATTTGGAGGAAGTTAGGTCTTTTGCAAGCCCTGTCAAAATCTTTTAAAATATTAGCACAGATTCAAAACATTGAACAGGGCTCAGGTTGTTCCCTAGATTGAGCTCCATGTATGTAGAGTGGACAAGCTGGGAATGTATGTTTGGTTAGAGCTGTGTGTTGTATGTGGGATGAGCTTTCCCGGCATGCGCTGCTGTTAAAGTTACCTTTGTAAGACTGCAGCCGCCACTGGCTGGTTCTCTCCCAGAACAAAATAACTTGTGGATTTCAAGGCCAAATTCTGGTGCTCTGGGTGCCTGGACCAGACTTGATCTGACTTCCTTGAAAGCTACATACTTTTGCCTACTCTTTTTAAAAATTTTCAGGTAAAAGAAGATGGTGAAAGTGTGCTGGGGAGAAGAGCTGAGGTGGGTACATACGGCATTTAAACGCCTAAACAGGGCACTTCATGTGGTGTGTATAAAACATCTCGTATTCCCAAGCAAAGGCAGCTTTATGTGAAGCTCGGTGTTACAAATCTTTGATAAATGGAAGTACTGAAGACGACAACAAGAATCTACTGACAGCATACAAATCAATCTGGCTTACCTGACCCAACAAGCCCTCCTGCCCCTGCCCCCCAGTCACAAATGCAAACAAACCCCACTGCAGCCAACCACAGACAACCAACCACACCCTGCCCCGCAATACCTATCAGTGCCAAGGAAAGGTAATAATGCAATAAATGAACAGAAAGAGAACCTACCCAGTTGACGCTGACACAAAACCCCAGACGTACACTATACAAAAGAATGTAAGCCTCACCACCTAACCCCTCCTCTCCCCACTCTTCTTCCCCAACCTTAAACTGTACTCAACACTAATGTCTCACAACAAATGTAACTGATTTGTAACTTGAAAAAAGAGGCAAGGCATGTACTTTTGTAAACCAAGAAAATCTTTAATAAAAGTAAATTAAAATAAATGGAAGTACTGTACAAAAGAAACCTGCAGACCAAAATATAGATGTTTTAGTTGTAGGCTATATGTGAAATTCACCTCTTTGTCCTCCCTACTCCTTTGCCTGTTCATTTCTCCCTTCCTGCACACACCACACAGTTTATCCATTCCCTAGGAGTCCCTATAGAGTTATTGGCCTGTACCTTTTCAGGCCTCATCCCCCACCCTGCCTGACTCTGCACCCCTTGTCGCTGCTTCCCTTTCAGCCAAACCCACAGAACCCCATCCAAACTTGCCTTTTGCTTCCCTCATGAAAGCTTTGCTGCTAAGATTCTGTTGCTTGTACCTCTTATCCCCTGACCCCAAATTTGGAAGGTTTATGAACATTCCATGGCATCAAAGCTGTTCAGCTGATGGCAAGCCAGCCAGGCAACAAGCCTCTTTCAGCACATGGTTCTCCCTTCCCCAAAGGCACTTTGTCATGAAGCAACACCCAGCATGGGAACTAAGCAAAAAGAAGCAGGCTTCATTTGGGGACAACCTACCCTGGCGTAAACTAAGCTAACAAGGGTCCCAGGAAAGGAAATGCATTCCTGTTAAGTCCTTACAAAATGCAAGTAGTCTCCCCACCCAACATATAACCTAACCTGTCACAATAGTAGCCATTTTACTCATTATTTTTTGTGAATATACCTATATTTAATACTGTCATAGAAACAGTGAATGAACCTGTTTTTTCACAAAATAGTTTTCAGCGCAGCTATTTCCCCACGCTTTTCTGCAACAGCCTCCTAATAAATTTACAGAGCTAGCCCCCCCCCTTCTGTTGCATTGTTCAGCTGAACCACCAAACAGATATTGACTATATAGTAAAAGGTGAACTTTCAGCATAGAGCTCGGCCATCTTTTCTTCTGAAAAGGATGTGGATTCTCTTGCTGTGTGTCGTGTGTTTACAAATGCATCTAGGCACATGAGCGCGAAAGAGTTTGAGTGAGGGGGGAGTGGGGTGCAAGGGGTGAGAACTTGGCTTGGATATCATGGAAACCCTGGGTGAGTTTGGCTGGTGGGACAAGTTGAGGCGGGATGAGTTGGCGAAGTTCTGTGGCGCTCCAGTCATGGTGTCATCGCTTGTATGTCTTGATGCTTTGTGGCTTGTCTGAATGCCTCTTGTGTGCGCGCACCCAAGGTTTTGAATTGTGCACAGGAGTGCCTGTGAACTTCACAGAAACGGTTCCAGAGCAAAATTGAGCACTGTGTTTGCAGCATGCCATAGCAGTGTGGTGGGTGGCTTTTCTTGTAAGGAACTTGTGAGCAAGAGTTCCTGAGAACTGCTCTGTCCCACCCCTTACCTTCGTTTCTATAACCCTTTCCCCTGCTCCTTTCAGTTCCTGTTCCAGCAGCTGGGGATGTTGGTGTCCTTTGTGAGAAGCCACATCCGACCTTACATGGATGAAATTGTCACCCTTATGAGAGTAAGTATAGCTGCCTTTTAGCTCAATGCTTCTTCTAAAAGACTCCTTGCAGGAAAAATGGACTCTATAAGGGCACAGGGAGCAACTTCATGCTATTAGCCCATCTAGTTATCTGCCCTGACTGGCAGCAGCAGCAGCTGAGAACATCAGAAAAGTCCTGTAGCTGAGGCACTGTGGAGGCTTGAGAGCCACCAGCTTTGACACTTTAATTTTGGCAAGAGGCTGCCCCAAAGTACAGCTGGGCATTAAAGAGTTCTTGATATATACCTTGAAAATTTATTAGAAGCATTTTTTTATGGAACAGATGTATCAAGGCAGAGTTTTGTGGTTTACTGGGCCCAGATTCCCTTTGATCCTATTAAGAGGCATCAGGAGGTGGACTTAACTCCTTATTGAAGTCAAGCCTGGCTTGGTTTTATTTGCTCTGCACTGGAAAGGGAAATTGAGTTGGTGGCGGTTGTGATCCATGCCCTGGTGTTTATTTTGTTCCAGATCATGTGTGCTAAGTTTGCTTTGCTTACAAGGAAATCATTTCCCTCTCTTTGGGTTGGGGGTAATAATCCTTTCAGGTTATTCTGGCAGCCTGCCTGGTGGACTGCATAACAGGCAGACCCATTTATGAAGCCAGGTGAGAGGCAGGAGGATTGTATTTCAGCATGGTGCAGAGACCTACAGCACATAGTTAAAACTGAAATGCACCACCGCAAGGCATAGTGATGGTCGCCAGCTTGAACCACTTCAAAAGGAGATTAGACAAATTCATGTAGGCTAAGGCTATCAATACCCCACTAGCCATGATGTTCTGCCTTTGCATACCAGCTGCTGGGGATCATGTGTGTGAAAATACTATTGCGCACATGTCCTGCTTATGCACATCCCGACCCATAGGCATCTGGTTCGCCACAGTGAGAACAGCCTGCAGGACTGGGCAATAGATGCGGTTTGTGTGGGATCTTAAGTTTTGGAGGAGTTGAGAGTCACCTGAAGCCTCCCTAATTCATCCTACGCATTAAGTGTTCTTTAGCTTTGTATTTTTCAAAGTGTCCCTACCCCTAAATCTCCTTTCTCCCTCCAGGACTTCTGGGTTGTGAACAACTCGATACAGAGCACCATTATCCTCCTCATTGAGCAAATTGTGGTGGCCTTAGGTGGGGAGTTCAAGCTCTACCTTCCCCAACTCATCCCTCACATGCTGCGAGTCTTCATGCATGACAGCAGCAGCAGCCGCAGTGTCTCCACTAAGGTGAGCACAATGTCCTGGATGGCACCTGGGTGTCACCACTAATATATTCCAGGACAGTTTTTAAATGGTGTATTGAGTGTGGTCCAGCTGGCATTTAGCATCTTTCTGGAAACCTCGTTTATTTAAAAAATCCCCTTTGCTCTTGCATTCAGATGAATAAGTAATACCATTAGGGTGCATATGCACCATATATTTAAAGCACTTCATTCATTCTCTGCCTTTGTCCCTGACGGCTTACAGATAAAAACATGGGGATGGGGATTAAAAACCAATTAAACATTAATAGAATTAAAACTCTCTCTCTCTCTCTCTCTCTCTCTCTCTCTCTCTAGCTTCCCCCAAAGGATCCTGGGAACTGTAGTTTGTTAAGGGTGCTGGGAATTGTAGCTCTGTAGGGGTAAACTACCCAGGATTCTTTGGGGGAAGCCATGTTCTTTAAATGAATGGTATTACTTACCCTACTATTCAGGCAAACATGATCAACTGCAATGTATTCTCTACGAGGGAGGTACGTGGTACGATACGCGGGTGTGTATATCACGAATGCACAAAAAAACCCAGAAGAAGCGTGATTTGAGCACTTCTGCGCATGCGTGAAGTGCGTAGAACGCTTCTGTGCATCCGGGGGGCGCGTGTGCTCCGGAAACACTTCTGGGTTGCGGGCGTTCGCGACTCGAATGTCCGCAACATGGTGGGTGCGTAACCTGGGGTACCACTGTATTGTGTTCAGTGGTGTGAAATAATCCCAGTCTTCTCTACCAAGTGGAGATACCCTGGGAAAAGCACAGGAAGGTGTGTGGCTTGAGCAGGGAGCTCATCATTCTCTAACATTCACTTGATGCTTTTGGACAGGTGGTAGGGAACCTGTGGCCCTCCCACATATTATTGGATGATAGCTCCCTTCTTTCCTAGCCATTGGATGTGCTGGTCAAAGGTAACAGGAGTTGTAGTCCAACAACATCTGGAAGGCCCCAGGCTCCCCATCCCCAGTTTTCCTCTTTAAAGCATCCTTGTGGTTAATCTTACAGTGACTGTTTGAATGTCATTCTTATCGAGCTTTCTCTCCTTTCCAGCTGTTGAACGCCATCCAGCTATTTGGAGCCAATCTGGACGATTACCTGCATTTATTACTACCTCCCATTGTAAAGCTTTTTGATGCCCCAGATGCCCCACTGTCAGCTCGCAAGTAAGTGCTGGTCTCTCCTGTGTACTTCTCCCTGCAGGGTAGTCCCTAAGCATGTCCCTTGGTGATGCCACATTTATTATTACTATTATTATTCGGTTTTATCCAAATAAAATGTTCTTAGAGTAGACTCATTCAAATTAATGGACCTAAGTTAGTCATCTTCATTAACTTGAATTGCTGTACTCTGAGTGGGGCGAACATTGGCTACAACAAGTTGTTGTTGTTGTTTCAGTTGTGAATCCCTTTCATTGAGGCATCCATAAGCAATTTATAAATGCCTACATAAAACAGTTACAGATATAAACACAGTTAAAAACAATTGCACATATTTTTAATTTATTCATTAGATTTTCACCCTGCACTTTCCTCCAGGGAGCCCACTGTGGCGATATAATAAAGAATACAATAATGTTTTGTATTTTTTAAGAATTTGAAAAAGGTTTGAAACAACAACACATGCATAAAATCAGTTTGTGACTTTCATTTCTGCCTTGTCTCTTCCCTCTCACGAAACAGAAAAACTGTAACCTCCTTGACTCAAAGTTGCTGTCACTCCAAGGAAAAAGAAGCTGATAGGGGGTGTTGAGAAGTCAACACCACCCTTTCTCTTTGTTCACTGATATGATTACTATTGGACAAAGAAAGGCAGAGGAATATGGTTTTGTTCAAAGAGAAGATCATATCTTCCTCCTCACGTTTTAATACCTCTTTACCTGATGTGAATATTAAGTTAACTCCACAGTCCCTCCCTCTTTCTCAGAGGGAAAAGAGGATGCAGTTGGTACTGCTCGTATATTTCCCCAAAGCTTTACCAACTTGAGTTTATAGGTGGTTTTTTTTTTTTTACATACACCATGTGTATCTTTACCACAAATGTTCAGTTCATTTTAGATAATAATCACAATGCTTCTTTTCTGCTGCTACCTCCCCCCCCCCCCAAAAAAAACCCTCTTCAGAGCTGCCTTAGAAACTGTGGATCGCTTGACAGAGTCTCTAGATTTCACTGATTACGCCTCACGGATCATCCATCCCATAGTGCGGACCCTAGACCAGAGCCCAGAGCTTCGGACGACTGCCATGGACACGCTGTCATCATTGGTCTTCCAGCTAGGGAAGAAGGTAAGAAATATCATTTTTCCAGAGAGAGAGCTTTTTGGAGCAGTGGGTGATATTTGACTTGAAATCTTTAGTCTTCTAATTTACCGTATTTTTCCGTGTATAAGACTAGGTCCCCCCCCAAAAAAAAATAATGTACAAAATTTGGGGGCATCTTATACACAGATAGATCTCCCCCCCCCCCATTTTCTTAAATTGGAGTCCCCAAAAATAGGGGGCGTCTTATAGACGGAAAATATGGTAAATACTTTCCCCCTAAAGTGGTGTGTGGCGTCTCAAATAGTCCCTTGCTGGGCTGCAATGTTGTCCCTCTCAGTGTACACAGCTGTGTGTACCCACATGCTTCAAATGGGGCATTAATTTACTGCAGGAAGAAGATGGAGTTTGCTAGCATTTATTTTCCAGTTTCAAAGAATCCTGGCTTGTTACTACATATGAACCAGGGATAAGTGGTTTATAGCAAACTAGTCAGTTTCAAGCCAAGCCAGCTTCAGCAATTGGATTATGAAGCTGACTTGTTTTAACAAACCAACAGCTTGTTTTAAAACATCAACTCTTGTCTGTGGGCGAAGTGATGTGCATGAGCCTGCCACTTTGCTTCGACTCATTTCAACTCTCCCATGTAGTGCTTAAATCACAGTTCCACATTCTGAATGAACCAGCCCACAGTCTCTTGGTGACCATTTCCTTTCGTTTGCAGTACCAAATTTTCATCCCGATGGTCAACAAGGTGTTGGTGCGCCACAGGATAAACCACCAGCGGTACGATGTCCTCATCTGCAGGATTGTGAAGGTCAGACTTCTTTAAAGCAGTCACATGGAGGGCTGAGGGGAGGCTGATGGATTCATGTTAAGGTGTGCTGTATGATTCATTGGTGGCTCTTGGTGGAGCAATAAAAATTTGAAGCTAATTGAAATCAGCAATGTCAGGCACAGCATTGTTTAATGACAGATCTGCTCTCAAATTAGGGCTACACCCTTGCTGATGAAGAAGAAGATCCCTTGATCTACCAGCACCGCATGCAAAGGAGCAACCAAGGAGAGGCTTTAGCCAGTGGTCCTGTGGAAACAGGCCCTATGAAGAAGCTGCATGTCAGCACCATCAACTTGCAAAAGGTAGACATGGGGGGGGGGCACTGCATCTTGTAGAGACTCATTTATTGAGGCTAATGGGTGCTTTTCAGAAAGAAGTCTTATTATTAAAGGAGTTGATGGTGATGATTCACAAATGCCTCCAGGACCAGTTTTCCATTTTCCATCAAGCTTAAAGGAATTGCTTCAGCAACCCTCAAATTTGTCCACATTGAATCTCCAATTTTTTTAAAAAAAGTTGTGTTTTTTGTTTGTTTTGTTTTTTAAGTGAGGCTTCCCTACGCATGGTGAGGTCCATTTTAGAACCTTCCCTTTTCCAAGGTCAGAGCATGTTGCTTGGGATGTGTGTAAGCAAAGTACGAGTACTCCTCCTACAACAGAGTGTTAGGGAAATTTATGAAGTGAATATATTGAGAAGGACCAAGGAGGAAACCTCTAGCATTTTCTTAGAGGCCAGGCTTCCACTGGAGATTACACAGTTAGCAGCTGGCTCACACACACTTACATACTTCCTGATTGATTACAGCAGCACGAAGTGGAGACTTGTGAATGGGCCATTGCAGAGCAAACACAAAAGGGTCAAGCTTTTGCATTGCCTCTGGGTCAGAGCTTGCATTATTTTATGTTAACTTGTGAATTCTTTTCACGCATTCACTGATCAGAATTCTTCTTGGACTGTTATTGTTGCACGAGGTGGGAGATGTACCCACATGTATTTAAAATGCTTTCAAATTCTGAACCTCCTGCTTTGTGGAAAGTGGCCCCATGAGCCATTTAAACCCAGAGATCCTTTAGCCTCTTCCTGCACAGCAGACCACTGTGCAACCCCACTCCCAGGCTCCTGACAGGAAAATTAGTAGCTTTGCAGGAGTTTTATTTCATGCATAACATTTCCCCCTCCAGCTGTTCCCAGTTGGGCATTAATGCAATTACATTGAATTGGTATGATCAAAGTGTAACCCTTGGCCAGATCTAAAAGGAAGCGCTTGCGTTTGCGGTGCTCTCTCAAGCTATTAAAAGTGCGGAAAGATCACCTGTGGAAAGGATGCCTTTTTATGAAAATAGTAAGGCAACCCTGTGATTGTTGTACTTTATAAAATAAACCCCGAATAAGTTTTTGTCATGTGTTGCAGACAAGGCATACATTCATTGTATACATAATTTGTTTTTAAAATTATGTAACCATCGTCCATATTTGTGTGTGTTTGTACCAAGAAGAAAAACCGGGTATGAGCCAAAAGTGGCAGCCACAGAAGCCCCCTGCTGCATCTCTGCATGATTTGTGGGAAGTGGGTGCCACATCTCTGCTGATGGAGTAATAATAATAATAATAATAATTTATTATTTATACCCCGCCCATCTGGCCGGGTCTCCCCAGTAGATAGACAGATTTGCCAAATGTGCATTGGATGTGATTGGGTCATCTACTCACTACTGATGTAGCAATGCCACAAAATTACCTGCTTTCAGAGGATGCTACATGTTTTTGATCTCTGCACAAATCCCTGTTCTGGGCTTGCCTTTTCATGTGATATGGAGTCATGCCCAGAACTGTGCTTCATGCAGACATACTGTGAATGGGCCTTCTTTTTTAGGTGGCTAGTTCTTAAGTCTTAAGTACTTGGAGGGAACATTTTTGGGTGTAAGAGTAACAAGTACACGAAGAGAACTGAACTCTAGGTGGCAGCTTAATGGGGAAGCAGAAGGGAACTATTTATTTTTGGAAGCATTTTTACGCCTCTCTTAAGACTCCCAGTGTGGCATACAAAGATCAATAGTATGACAGTTCCCACCCGTAGACCTGCAGCCTAAAATACACGACACACAAGGAAAGACAGATGGGGAGGGAGGAGGAAATCAAGCAAGTTCAGATACCAATATACTTATAATGACAAGCTGGACTGGCAACACTTGTGGTGGCCTGGTGGAATGTCTGCTAGTGGCAGTCAGAGGGCCAAAGGCAGCTGTTCCTTCAGCAAAGCTGATGGAATAGCCTGCTTCATTTGTCTCCTTCCCCTGCTTTGCAGCCTGATGGAATGGCTCCCACTGTGTAATAGAAGGATAGCTTTAGAAGATCTGTGACCTGCTCGTTCTGTATAAAATATCACATGGAACAAAAAGCCGCAGTTGGCATCCTAGTCACTTGGTTACTTTTTAAAAATTAAATTCTCAGAAAGCAATGACAGCCAATTAAGCATAAAGTGTTCATATATGCAAAAAAAATCAAATTGCTTCCAAGACTGTTGCTTGGGATGGGATATATTTCTCTCTCCTTTTTTTTCTTGCTTAATGTAAGAGAAATGTATTGGGTTTGTGCCTTCTGCTAGGTCAGACTATCTGGCCATCTAGCCTAGTACTGTCTGTCCTGATGGACAGTGGCTTCACAGGATCTCGGGCAGAGGAGGGTCTTTCCCAGACTGGAAGTAGGCCAGGCATTGAACCTGAGGCCTGCTGGATAGAAAGCAAGTGCTGTACCACTAAGCTGTCCACTTAACCTTAATTAAAAACATGATAAGTTCAGTATACTTCTGAGCCAAGACATGCATTTAGCTGTTTACGCTTTGCACTTAGCTAAATAGTTTTGGAATTTTAATAGCTGGAGGGGGAGAAAACAATGGAATTGTGGCCCACTCCGTAGCTGATTTGATTTGGGGCTTTTGTGTTTGTTTATTTTTTTAACACGGTGCAATGAAAGTGTCCTTTGTGTGCGTTCCACCAGGCCTGGGGAGCTGCACGGAGAGTTTCCAAAGACGACTGGCTGGAGTGGCTGCGGCGGCTGAGCTTGGAGCTGCTGAAGGATTCCTCGTCGCCATCCCTGCGCTCATGCTGGGCCTTGGCCCAGGCCTACAACCCTATGGCCAGGTACTGGCATTTCCTGCCTCTCCTAACGGTGCGTCCGCTGAAGCCAAGTGCCATAAAAGAGGTGGAAATAGAAGGGCAAAGGCATTCATGGAAAGAGCTTTTAAATGCTGTCCGGGAGCAAATAAAACCATTTGGGAATCTGAATTCATAGCCAACTTCCCCACCATCCCCTGGACTGGCAGCTCCTTAAGGTGTTTTGGGTTTTTTAAAGAGATCACAGACAGGAAATCCCCCCCCCCCGTCTGCTTTCTTTTTTTAATACATCTTCTGCTATTTCCAGCATATAATAGTAAATGGAAAAGGTGCTGTAAAATGCAGTGAAATTAGTTTGAGGGCATGATATCTCCAATAAAGGCATTTCCATGCTTTCCCAGTGCTCTGGATCACACTGTAGTGTATGCGTGTGTGGTGGACTTTTCTCACTAATTGAATTGCTTTGAGAGAGTTTGAGGTTTCTATACATATTTCTAGCAGATGGAATTCGAGAACTGTTGCTACAATTAATGCTGTAGCTGCATGTGTGTGGCAGGCAGGATTGGATGGAGGAGGAGGAGATAGTCCTCCCCCAAAGTCTCACTTTAACCTCTAAGCTGCCTTGTGGTTCACAGAATTAAGGAGTTCCAACATTTATTGGAATGAGTGTTCAAATCCAGATGAGGCTGCCTTTAGGCATCTTAAGAGAAGTGAAGAAATTTGCCTGTGTTTGAGAAGGAAGCTATTCTCTGTGTGTCCCATTCAGCGTTCTAATGCAGACAGGTCGGCCCACTTTCACCCTGGAGGGCACCAGTTGGTCTGGTCCTGTTGCTCAATCCCGAGTCAGGGAATGAGAAGTAGCAGCAGGATGGGACTCGCTCTCAGGTGATGGGTTTGAGAAGAATGTAAGGAGAGTCTCGCTGATTTGGGCCGAGGGTCTATCTACTTCAGCAGCCTGTTTCTCACTGTGACCAAGTGGGGTGTGAAGGCAATAGCCCTCTTTTGCTTTAGTTCTCAGCATCTGGTATGCAAGGGTGTCCTGTCTCTGAACATAGAGAAAACTACTGACTTCTTTTTGGTTTCTGCAGAACCAGAGAAGCTGAAAAACAGTGGTGTGGAGGGGACAGGCAGGAGTGATCAAGCAGAGATGTGGCGCATTGGGATCAGGAATCTCAAGAGCCATTAGCACAGAGCCAGCCTGTTACCTAAAAGGGAAATGGAAACAATTAGTCATGTTGGCGCCTCTCACCTCTGACCTTCAGAACAGAGGCCTCCTTCCCTGCCAGCTGTCTTCCCCACAGGCATCTTTTTCTTGGCATAAGGGCCCATTGGGTGACCAGTTTCATATATTTCTGGGCAGATTGCCTTACAAATAGCTGTGAGGTTGTTGGCTCTTCACCCCAGAAACAGTCCCTTCACTGTAAGAACATTAGAAGAGCCTAGCTGCTGGATTAGTCCAACAGCCTGTTTTTCACAGTGGCCAACCAGATCACTTAACGGGAAGCCAGCCCACAGACTGGTATTCAAAGATTCTGCTTCTTCTGATCCTGCAGGTAGCATACACAGCCCTTGCAACTGGCAATTGTTAGTTTCATTTCCATGCTGTTGTGGGAGAACCTCTACTTAGATGGCAAACAGGTTAGGTGCAGTGAAAAATATTTTATGGTGGCTACTGCGGGTACAAATAAGAGCTCAGAACAGACACGAAGTTGCCTTATACTGACTTGGATTGTCATTCTCTTTAGATCTCGGGCAAAGCCCATTCTCAGCCTGATCACCTTTAAAGTGTAGTTGCTGGTGATCAGGCCAGAGGCAAAGCATAAAATTGCTTATATCTGTTTTAGACGTCCTGTTTCTTATGTAGGCAAATGATAAAACTCAATCATTTGATCCCGCATGTACCCGGAGCTGTAGAATATAAGAACTTAGGAACAGCATACTAGATCAAGTCAGTGGCCCTTCTAGTCCAGCATTCTTTTCTGACAGTGGCAAACCAGAGGCCTCTGGGAAACGCACAAGTGGGACATGACAACAAGAGCACTCTACCCACTCACCCCCCTCGTGGTTTCCAGAAACTGGTATTCAGAAGCCTTATTGCTACCAGTTGTGGGGGCAGAGCACAGCCATCATAGCTAGTAGCCATCAAATAGCCTTGGCATCTATGAATTTGTCTAATCCTCTTTTAAACCCATCTTAGTTGGTGGCCATCACTGCCTCCTATGTGAATGAGTTACATAGGTTAGCTGTGCGCCTCAGCAGCAAGAGGCTTCCCTCACAGCAAATTCAGGGCTGCGTTTTTAGACCAGGGGTAGAACCCCTGCAGCCTTTCCAAAAGGGAGTTGGAGTCCATCAGCCCGAGTCAGCATTGCAGGTGGTTAGAGATGATAGGAATGTGAGTGCAGCTTTATCCTGGAGAGCCACATATTCCCCATCTCTGTCTGCTTTAGAAGTCTCATTATATTCCTAATTGTGTCCCCGGATAACCTCAGACCCATCCCATGGTTGTATCCACAGCTGATTCTGCATCTGTTAAGGCTGTAATCCTGTTTTCTCTTGTGGGTTTGGATCCTAATTTCTCTAGTAATTCAGCAAGATCCCTTTTTAGCCTTTTCAAGCTAACCTTGCTCCAAGAAATACATAGACTCTTTCATTGGATCTCTGAGTCCAATATTAATTTCGGATAGACTGCTGAAGCAGCAGGTGCTGTGACTCAGTCTAGAAATCCTGCTTTATATTTTTTTTATAAAAAAACAAAAAACCCTGAGTAACATTCCATTGTTTTGGGTGGCCTTTCTAGTGAACAGGGTTTGTTGACATTTGCAACTCTAGGCCTGTGGAACAGGGGGGCTTTCTTCGTTCTTTACTCCTTAATTTAGTATAAGGAGACTAATGACTTGCTTGCTTAATGCCACATCACTCTTTCCCTCATCTTCTCCCTTCCCAGAGATCTTTTTAATGCCGCATTTGTTTCATGCTGGTCAGAACTCAACGAAGACCAGCAGGATGAGCTGATCCGCAGCATTGAGTTGGCATTGACTTCTCAAGATATTGCAGAGGTCACCCAGACCCTTTTGAACTTGGCTGAGTTCATGGAGCACAGTGACAAGGTAAAGATGCCATTGAAGGAACTCTCTGGGGGAGTGGGGGGGATGGAGGAAGAGATTATCTACTTACATCAGCCTTGAAAACCAACCAGTGAGGTGGATGGCTTTTATGTCCTTCAGTCCTGCTTCCATTACCTTGTTTGCCTCTTGCTGCTTCTGCCATATACCTAGTCAGACCAATATAGCTCATTACTGTCTACACTGTTTGGCAGCCACTCTCCAGGGGACATTCCAATCCCTATCTGGAGATAACAGGGATTGAGCCTGGAACCTTCTGCATGCAAAGCAGATGCACTAACACTGAGCTATAGCCCCTCCATCTCCCAAAGGCCCATGTTCCAACCTTGTTCTTGCCCCTGGGCACACCTACTGTCTATAAGCCAGACTTCTGAACTTTCTTTGGCCTTCCTTTCTGTATTTGCAGGGGCCGCTGCCTTTGGGAGATGATAATGGCATTGTCTTGCTGGGGGAACGGGCAGCCAAATGCCGGGCATATGCCAAGGCACTGCACTACAAGGAGCTGGAGTTCCAGAAGGGCCCAACCCCAGCAATCCTGGAGTCTCTCATCAGGTAGGGCCATTTCTTCTGAACTTCCATTGTCAGAAAAGCTGTGCCTAGCAGCTGGAAAAAAAGCATTCAACAAACGTGTTTCTCTTCATAGTAAGCTTGTACCTATGTAGCACACTATCAAAGTGTTTGTCTATGTATTGAAGTGTATATGTTTCCTTGCTATTTTTTTTTTAAATTGGTGCTTGTTTGTGCAATGACAGAAATGGAGAATGAAGCTAGCATTATGAGATGTTGTGCTGCGTTAGTGCAGGCTGCCTACAACTTTTCCAGAAGTTTGGGACTACAGCTCCCATCAGCCTCAGCCAATGCCTGTGCTGAATGGGACTGATTGGATTTGTAGTCTGTACCACAGGAGGGTGCCACATTGGTGAAAGCCGGTTCAGGGCATAAAATGTGGTTGCTTCATAAACTTTATTAGGAGGATGGGGCATGTATCTCTAAAACTATTCCTTTTTCCACTTAGACAAAAACATTTTAAGGCAAATCTTGGCACTAGGAAAGTCTCCTCTCTGTGTATCATCCCTGGCCAAAGAATTTAAGTGACTTTCAAGAGACTTTATATAAAGGACATTTTGAAGACATTTGGCCGTTGCCTTTTTAGAACACACAGAAATGCCCTAAATAACTGTGCAGTTTATAAAGTGCTTGGACTCCCACATCACAGTGGCTTGGGGGGATCTGTAGAGATTTCTGTATCGATTGGCCTGGAAACAGCAGCAGAAGCACTTCAGCACAATATAAGCTCATAAAAACTCCGGGAATTGACCCTCCCTGTTTCTTAAAATACCATCATCTGGTATTTAAATGCCTGGGGCCAAGTACAATAGAAATGGTACAACTCACTGCCAGAAATTCTGCAGACTTTCCTCTTTCCTTTGCTCCTGCCTGGGCCTAGGCTGGGTGCCTCTGAGCAACTCTGACCTTTTCTCCCTTTCCTATTTGTTTGGATCCTGCACTCCAGGGCCTAATCCATTATGAGAGAGAGAGAGAGAAAGAGATTTATTTTCATCCACTTAGTACAATACTCATTTGCAGTTTCCTATAGACCACACTGTCTTTCCTCCCTTCCCGGCTCCTCTCAAATGTCCTCTTCCCTCTCACCTCCAACCAAATTACAAGCCAACATTTTTGCCTGCTTCTGATGTCCATTCCAATGGTGTGGCGAGGGCAAAGTGCAGAAATATTCTCGGGATCCTTGGACACCCTTTTTGCAGTTACTTTGTCTGCCTCTGAGCCTGTGGAGGCAGGAAGTGAGGGGGATGACTGCTGTTCAGCACTGAATGCTATGCTGTGTTAAGAACACATTAATCTATGATACCAAAGGAAAACCAAGCAAAATACCACTTATACCTCTGCTTTGTAAGAGGAGGGAGATTAAAAAAAATCCTAGCCTGTTAAATCTTCATCTGATATACCTGTTTGTGTTTGGCTTGCCCATTGGCTTGTATGGGACACACAGTTTTTGAGAAACGCTTGTGTGTGTGTGCATGCGTGCATTTGTGTTTCCCCTTTCCTTGTTTCTGAGCCAGCAAACCAGCAATAACTTCCACACAGTTTTGTCCAGTTGGGGTTTATTATTGCTGTCAGCCCGTCACAATGTGATCTCTTTGTAAATTCCCATACCGTGGTCAGAGTGATATTGGTGAGGCAACTTGTCTCAGCTGGCACTTCCAGAAATTCTCCTGAGCTGCATGGCAGTCATTCCCAGCTGATGACAGATTGTCAGCTTGGAGAGCAGGCAAGAGGTGTGCTTGAATCTGATGAAAGAACAAGAGCTGCTGCTTTTAAATGATGATGATTTAATGGCAGGGGGAAAGAATAGCTCTTTGAAAGGGCCATGTCTGCGCTTCCTTTTCTTGCAATGTGCCTATGAATATGGGAGCATATGAAGCTGCCCTATCAAAGAGACAGACCAGCAGAGGCTAGTCCATTAGGGCAAATGCAGCCGTGCCCAATCAACCTCACTTTGCCCTCAGCCAGCCCTCACCTGCCTGCCTGCCTTCTTACTTGCATCCTGTCCAGGGTGTGGCACTGCCTGTCAGATTCCTCCTCTTCGGTCTGAGTGTTGCCCTTGTAGAATTCAATGGGGAGGAGAAGGAGGAATCTCGCAGAGCATGTGTTCAGGTTGAAATCCCTGAGCAGCCTCAGTTAAAAGGACCTTGAGGTTGCAGGTCCACTGCCTGAGAGAAACTGCTGGGCAGAGCAGACAGTGCTGGGACTGATTGATCAATGGTCTGTCTCAGAGGTGCCCGTAGTCCCTTTGGATTGGTGAGGTAGAAAGTAGGTGGATTAATTACAGGCAGAGCCAACTATTTCCAGTTATGTTCCCATTCTTTCTACTTGGGAGGCTATACAAATAACTTAAACCCTAAAACAGTTTTCAATTAAAACCCACCTAGCCTAGCCTAGAGAGGCCAACTATATGCCACTCTGAAGGCCACAGCCCATCCCCCTGCTCTTGCTCTACAGAAACAGCTGCTATTTGTTGGTATACTGCCTTTGAACATGGAAGCTTCATGAAGCTAGGATGATTTAATAACCATTTGTGCAGCAGGAAAGGAGGTTGAAATGTGGCTTGTTTACAACAGTTAAAAAATAAATAAATCCAGAGGGGGCTTTTTCATTAGTGCATGTGTTGGGGAAGATTTGCCCCTCCCAGATGTTGCTGAACTACAACTCCCATCAGCCCCAGCCAGTAGAGGATGGAATCAAAGCTTGAATTCCTCAAGGACCTTTCCTGAAGGGCCACTTATATCTGCAGACTAATTATTCTGGTGTTAATTAGCTTTTGAAGTATACTCTCTGGTACCCTAGTTTCAGTCCAGCTTAAATTGAAATGGATTAAATTTAAATAGAAATGTCTTTACAAGCTCAGTTGTCGCAAGCAACTGGAATTGTGCCTGAACTTCTGATTTTTTATTAGCCTATTTTTCTGTTTGTTTCCTTGTTTATTTAGGGCTTTTTCCAGTCTGGTGTATTGACTTCATTATGTTACTTCACTTCTGGAGCTAAGCATTTCGTTGCTGTTAATCAGTCTCTGTTTTGCTCCCAGCCAGTAGTCTTGGCAGCTTAGCCTTTTATTAATGGTGTGTGGCTGTCCCTGTGTGCATTGCCCAATTTATCTCTGCCATGTTCCTGTTATCTTCTACATGTCTCTCATTTTCCATATCATATCCATCTTTTGCCTGCTGAGCTATTTTCAGACACTGTGTCTGCCACACAACACATACTGTCACCTCTCCTGGAGCCTTGCTTGTTCTTTTCTTCAAGGACTTCTGATTTTAATCTGCCTGCTTGTTAGGTGTTTTGACAAAAGACTCAAGACACAGTTTAAAAACAAGAGAGTTTATTATAGAATCTGAAAAAAAAAATCCATTGTGGAGGCATGGCAGATTTTGTACAGAGCGCTCTTTCAATTTACAGCACACACAGATCCACCTGGAGCATCACCCACTCAGCAGCCATCTTTTAACGACAATATGCTCCTGGAGGGATGGTCGCAAATTTTGGCCAGTCAACATGTACAGTATACTTTCCAGGAAATCAACGTCTTCTGGTGCCAAGATAGCAACTTTAAATTATGCTAGATCCCTCTTGTAAATAATAATTAAAAAGTGAATAAAAATAGATATATTAACTATGAACCCGCTCTGGCAACGAAGTTAAGCAGGGAACTGAGCTGTGAGAGGAGTCCTTGGTAACTTGTGTTTTTTTAACAAATCTTTTTCCCAAATGTGATGCATTGCAATGTGTGCATAATATTATTCCTCACATCTCTTTATTTGTATTGAACACTGCACAGTATCTTAACAGGACTGGGGAATCTCAGGCCTGGTGGTTGCATGTGGTCCTTGTGGCATCTCTATTTGGTCCTGTTCTGCACCCTCCTTGGGCGGTATGTGCCTTTGAGCTGTGGTAGTGTCTGTGGGTGGGAGATGTGTGTTGGTGTGCAGAAATCTCTGGTTTTAGTGTGACTGGAATGGAGCCAGCTGTGGAAAGATTAAAAGTCGCATCCACTTTTGCCTGTGGCCACACCCACCACTGGCTTGAGGCCCCTTTAGAGTTGCCTGTGATGGAATGTGGCCCTCGGATTGCAAGAGGTTCCTCACCCCTGCCTTATAAAACCTCAGAATATTACTGTATATTTTTTATTGTTGTTGGCAGCTTCCTTTTGTAGTAAAAAACAACAACCCCACAATAGCTCAAGGCATAAATAGTAGGCTTTTAAATCTGAAATGCCCCTCTCCATTCATAAATCGGAAGATCTGTGGGGAACTCCAATTACGATTCATCCAATGTCTCAATCTGATTCTTGTTTCTCTTTTAAATTGTGGGCCTGTGCTTTTGAAAAGAGGATCACCTCGCTTGCAGTCATTTTCCTAACTCAACACTTCCCTTCCCCCCCCCCCATTCCCTCACCTCATTTTGGCCGTTGTTGCATCTGTGCACTTGAGTCAACCTAAAACAGGGAGCGATTGCAAGGTGGACATTTTAAAAAAGCTGGGAAAGTTAATACCCCACTTTGCATCCCTGTACTCCGGGAAAAATTGCTATAGCAGCTCGGTGATATTTGTGAGTGGAACAAAATTCTTCTCTTATGAGGGGCTACATGTCCTGGGACATTTGAGCATCCTACTGGAAGAGAGCGTTGTGATGAGAAAGATGCAGAAGTACAGCCCTTGTATTTCAGACCAGTGGTTGTGGTTTATTTTTTGGTTAGCGTTTGTGTGTATCTTTTTCCCTGTCCCCCATGAAGTTGTGTCTCTGCTGCCTTACTCAACTTTGTTGGTATCCCCCTGGGCTTTGAAGTCTGCCGGCCGAATCTTCATCTCGACCCTCTTCAGGGAATAGGTTTTACCGTGCCATCCGTACCAAGTAATCCCATCTGTGCTCTTGTTGTGCTCTCCATTGCGGTAGTAAACCCCGTTCAGGTTAGAGTCTGTACAGCAGTTGTACCAGTAGCCCCCTGTTGAGAAACAAAAGTGGAGAAAATCTTTTGATCTGTCTTCAGAAGCAGCGGGTTTTGAAACTTTTCGCCTCTAGGGAACCTCCTTTTGCATTGACATCTGCCATCATGGGACCAGGCAAACTGCAAAGCATTCTGGGGCACACACGGTTTCATTAATGCATTGGCCTACCCCTGAGCCAAAGGGTAAGGTAGCAGGCAATGGGAAATAGCTTTCTCTGCCCACGATCTAGGAGAGCCATTGCCAGTTGGCCTAGACTAGGTATAGGGAACCTTGCCCCCCACCCGGTACATTACTGAACTGCCACTCCAATCACCCCAGCCATTGGCTATGCTTGCTGGGGCTGCTGGGAGTTGTAGTTTGTCAACACCTAGAGGGCCAAAGGTTCCGCTGAACATGATGGACAAATAGTCTAACCTTTTATAAGGCAGCTTCCTATGTTCCTGTTTGCTCCAGAAAGTGCTTCATGTATCACATTTTGTTGTTGCCATTGTTCTTACAATGCTTACAACTTCAAAGCAAATACAGGTTTCGAAAATGTTTCTAAATTGCAAAATCACATTAGCCTGTTCAGCTAATGTAGGAGAAGGAGCCCATCTACCTTTGCGTAACAGCGCACAGTGATCCACACACTTGTCGTTGTCCTTGTCCTTAGTGCTGAAGGCTGTGTTGTTGTGGTACCTCAGGGAGTCATGTGGTATGTTGCCACTGTAGTTGGCCAAGAAGAGGCGGTAGCTGTTTAGCTCGTTGGCCAGAGTGAAGTGGTTGTACAGAGCGTAGCGGATGTTGCCATTCCAGTCCTGCAAGGGTGAACAGGAGGAGGAGGAAGGTGAAGAGGAAACACCTTCTGTTAGCAAATTTATCTAGGAAAACTGTTTCCAGGAATGTATGCACCTATCCCTCCTTGCAAGGAGTGCCATATCTTCAGGCATCCATTGCTCTTTCAAATGGATGTGACGGATTCCTGCATAGGAAACGATACGGCTGTTTCCTCAACGTTTTGCATTTAATTCATGTGTTCAACCACAGGGCATCTTGTCTGCTAGCTCCGCTGAAACTACTTCTCGTCTTGTTCATAAGCCCAGTGTTTGTTGTAAAATCGTGCCGCTCCTGGTGCTGAAGGTTTAGAGTGAATAGCGTTTTTGGAACAGAGGATGCTTTAAGCATTTAATTATAGCTGACTCCCTTCAGCAAAACCTCTTGCTCTGCCTGCAGTTTGGCAAGACTTCTAAAGGAAAATGCCTCTGTAGCTGTGGAGCAGCTGCTGAGGACATCTGGGTATGTGCCGTTGCTTTTTGAGTTTAAGGGCACTGTTAAGAGGGCATAATGGAGGGTGGGAGAGATATCTGACTTGCCAACCTCAGATACTGATGCCTGTTTAAATCAGTACCTAGAAATTGCAATATAGTCATACCTCGTATCCCGAATGCCCCGGAACTCGAACATTTTGGCTCCAAACGCTGCAAACCCAGAAGTGAGTGTTCTGGTTTGCGAACATTCTTTTGGAACCCGAATGTCTGACGGGGCAGCCAATCAGAAGCCGCAGTTTGGTTTTCGAACGTTTTGGAAGTCGAACAGACTTCCGGAACGGATTCCATTTGGCTTCCAAGGTTCGGCTGTATCTCAAATTGCTGTTGGAGACTGCTGGTCCTTCTAATTTCCTCAACTGTTCAATGCAGATAACTTACCAAAAGTCAGCCTGGTTTATTGAAACCATTCCCTTACCTCGAGCTCCACACGCAGCATTGTTGGGCGCTGGGAAAGCCTATGGATGTGCTCATTTCCCAGCCAAAAGTCTCCCTGGATGCTGCCAAACCCTTGCTTGTACTGCTTCCAGTCCCGGCTGAAGGAAATCATGCCAACTTTACGCCTCTGGATGACTGTCCAGCCTCCTCCGTCAGTCTCCATGTCACAGTATACCTGGAGCGATGGGAAAGAGCGTTGATTCCAGTCATTCATGGAGACTAGGGACTGTCCAGGCCCCTTTTGGAGAGGGGGCATGTATTTGTTGTTGCCAAATTGGACTGAATATTTCAGTTGATTTGAATATCTGATCTCCCCCCCCTCGCCCCACAAACCATATCAGTATGAATATAAGTGAAAACATGTATTGTTGGTAATGGCAGAATAAGGGATTTTAGGCACTGGGTAGCAGCATTTACCATGAGGTCAGATGCTTTTTAGTTTAGGAGAGATGTTCTCTGTGATGCTACAGGTGAGCTGAAGCTACTTTCTCGGAAAGCCATATTGAGTACCAAGAAAGGGAAATCCATGAACATCGAAAGGTTGGTTTAAAAAACAACAACAACCCAAACCTAAGTGTCATTCTTTCAGTCCTGGAATCCTGGACAGTTTTCCCTACTGCTGCCATTCAGCCCCATAGATTGGACCATTGTAGAGAATCTCTTACCAGCACCCCTAGGGGATCTCTTACCAGAACCCCTAGAGGGTCACCTTCTGTGGGTCATGGAGGCTCAGAGAGAGCAAATGTGTGCTCCTTCTGTAGGAACCTGTCCTGAAAGCTGCCCAAAGCTGCACATCTGGACTATAACTGGGGCATAAGTAAGTCATATTGTTTGTATTAAGACTTCTTACTTGCATTTCTGGCGTTCCCAGGAATTCATCAGGGAGGAGTTTGTAGACCCCTGAATTTCTGTAATTTCTCTGATAAAGCGATGAGCAGTCATACACAGCATCTGTGTCAATGGAGGAGGGTGGAATGGGAAGCAACAAATGTTGAGCAATGACTGACAAGTATTATCTGATGAGGTCAATCTGCTTCAACACCCCCAACCCACAAATTGTGATAAGTTCTTAAGTACTTTTGACACATTTTTATTAAATGTAACCTTGCTTATGTTACAGTTCCTCCAAAAACAGCATGTACGTTTTAAACTGTTACATTGCAATATTTAGTGAAGCCTCCCTAGAATTTCAAACCCAGAAGGGGAACCCTGATACCATCAAGCCTCAACCACCTCCAACATTAACCTATGTGACTGAGACAACCATGTGTTCCACAAATAAGAGGACAGCTGTGTATCTCTTCAGGATGCTTGCAACTGACGCTTTCCTCAAGCAAGTGAGCCAAGCTGTGTTCTGCTAGTGAATGAAGACATTCCCCAGTTTGGGAGAGCTAATAATAATAATTTTATTATTTATACCCTGCCCATCTGTCTGGGTTTCCCCTGCCACTCTGGGTGGCTTACAACACATAAAAATTTGTAAAAGATTAGACATTAAAAATTTCACAATACAGGGTTGCCTTCAGTTGTGCATGATGGTGGCTGCACTCTAGAAGCATTTCCCAAACCTAGTAGGCTGTTTCAGCAGATTGATTGGCACACATGGAATTAGGTGGGCCATCCTGTTTACAGAGAGACCTACTCAAGTTATTTTTCCCTTGTCCATATATAAGTGCAGATTTTGGGCACTAACTTCTCCAGCTCCTTCTGTAACCCTTCAAAAACACAACCATTGAGCAGTAAGGACTTGGAGCGGGATCAGGCTAGCAGAAAGGGAGGCTCATTGGCACAAGGGGGATTTGATGGCTTTGGCATGTGCACCTGAACCCCCCCCCCCCCAAAAAAAAAACACCATTCTAAAATTGTGCAAACATTATCCTGATTAGTAAAGAACAAAGAACCAGGATGGTTCAGTACCCATAGTATTGAACTCTGGGAACTTAAGGTTCAGATCCCAGCTCGGCTGGGTGAGTTTGGGCAGCTTACAAACACTTAGCCTTGACTGCAGTTGTAAAGTTAACCTAATAGCAATGTATCTCACCATGGTCTTTTAAAGGTGAAAGAGAAATTGTTTTAGAAATGTAGCAGAAGTACTTGTCTGTTCAGAAATGGCTAGTGCAAGAGCTGGTGTAACCAACAGACTAGGCTACAAATCTAGAAACTTCAGGTTTGAATCTCACTTTGAATTTTCTAGGTAGCCTCAGGGCAGGCATTCTCTGCTGCATGCTTTGTCCTGCAATAGGGGCGTATCGCACCAATACCAGCCTGCCTCACAATAATTTACTATACCAAGATTGTGTAAAGTGACCTGCACACTCAGAAACAGCACTTCACAGATGCTAAACAGTAGTGTTACTATTTCTGAGTGTGAGATAGCCAGTTTCTCCTCCAAGGACCTCTCTTACTGCAAAAGCCCCCAGACTGAAGCAATGGAGAGGAGCTAGGCAAATACAGTTTGCTGCCATTCTGCAAAGCCCAACCTCATGATCTGATAGGATGGCCATGCCTGGGACAGCTTCCCCGGTTTGCAGTTGTGCTCTCGGGCAGACGAGCCAAATCAGCACATCTGACATGTTTGGACTGTGCCCGGTCTGTTTTCTGCATCATGGCCTGCTCCCACTTGGAAGGTACATTCCTGCTCCGGCGAGCGTATCAGCCTTTTTGGAAATGGTTGCTTCCCTTTCCATGTTAAGAACTGAACATCCAGCTGCTTCAAGGGGAAGGGAGAGGCCCTTCCCGGGGTTAATTTTTATCCATCCTGACAGGTGTAACAGAATGCAAGGTGAATGATTTCCACCTATTAGGAAAGATTAGGAGCCAACTGGGGCTTCCTTGCAGCCAGCAATTCAAGTCCCTACGTGGCTGCCTTCCACATGCAGTGTGGCCTTACCGTGCCGGTAATAAGACATGTTGTGGTTTAATAATTTTGTACCTTGAAGGCACACTCTGGGCTATTTATGTGAATACAGTGGTACCTCGGGTTAAGTACTTAATTCGTTCCGGAGGTCCATTCTTAACCTGAAGCGTACTTAACCTGAAGCACCACTTTAGCTAATGGGACCTCCTGCTGCCGCTGTGCCGCCAGAGCACAATTTCTGTTCTTAAGCGGAGTTCTTAACCTGAAGCGTACTTAACTGTACTGCGAAAATCTCCCTGGTCACGCTTGTATGTAGCTTGGTTGCTCACAGTTAAGGGAAAGAGCTGCTTCCAGGCGACCATGCCTAGAAGCTAAGTTGAGTTGATTACGGTATTTATTTCACTGTTAACCTCAAATGATGAACCGGCTGGTTAAAAGGTGTGTTAGTAAAAGTGTGTATGGCTATATATCCAAGGGTTGCCCCTGTGGGAAAAGGTGACTAGGTTGCAACCAAGGTCATGTTACTCAATTAAATTGGATGAGTTTTATTTGATTATTGGGCTGTAGTTTTTAAAAATATAGCTATACAGTGTTGAAGGAAAATCCATATTTTTTTTAGGGAAGGGCTGCAGATCAGTAGCAGAACATTTGCTTTGCATGCAGAGGGCAGCAGGTTCAATTCTGGGGGTCTCCAGGCAAGGCTGGAAATTAGTCCTGCCTAAAATCTTGAAGAGCTGCTGTTGGTCAGTGTGAACAGTATTGAGCTAGATAGTGATCTGACTTGGTTCTTTAATTTTGAATGGTGCAGATATATATGTAAAATATCTCACAACATTCCCCCTTGAGTGAGTGTAAAGGTGGGGTGCCTCTTTGAAGAAGATGCCATCCACAGTTTTCATGCAGGCTTTTTTTTTTTAAGTGTTTGTCATTGAGCTAAAATGCCTTTCAGTTTGATTTACTGAGGTTTTAGATCTATTTAATCCAACCAGTTTTTGTTAAAGATGGCAATCCTAGCATTCATGCATCTCAGGATATGACTGCTCATATTCTCGCACAGAATTCTTTGTGCGAAATCACACATGTGCTCACAACCTTCCCTCTTTCCTCACAGACCGCTTCTGAAAAAAGCATGAATGGGATCTGGCTGCATTTGCCTATCTTTAAGCACACAAAAAGACAGAAAGTCGGACAGAGAGACCATAATCTCAATGTAGGACAGTCTCTCCCCACTTTTCTGCTGATATTCTAAAGAGCGATTGTGTTTTGAGTGTCTGCAGGTCTTACATGCAGAACAATGCTATTATTATTTAAAACATTCAAGCTCTCTTGGAAATGAAATAGTTGAACAACTCAAAAGCAAATACACAAGATTGTGTTCCCTTTCAACTGTTTAAAAGCACTTCTCCCTGGGTGCATTTTGCCCAGCAGAGTTTGCTTGCAGTATTGGGGGTCTTAACTGAGGGGAGCAGCTTCTGGGGGACTGAGGTTCTATTTTTCTGTGCATTTATTTGCCATACCGCTGGTCCTCCTTACCTGCGGATGTTTGCGTGACAGTCTGAGCTGCCTGAAGCTGCACGATGCCCAGCTGGTTGTTCATCTCTGAGTACTTCCCTTCCACGTCATTGAGGCGCAGGTCCATCTGCTTGAAGCTTCCTTCCAGCTCCATCACCTGCATGATGGCGTTTCCCAGTTCATCCTCCTGCTTCTTGCTCAGCTCCTGTATCAAGGTGGACAGGTTGGCCACGTGCATCTTCAGCTCCTTCAGCTCCTCGCAGCAGCCTAGGTTCTTGGGGTTCCCACTGATCACCTTCCTCTTTGGAGGTTTCTGCAGCCAGGCTGGGTACACGGCCAAAGAGATGGTTACTGCACATAACCAAGCCAGCTGAGTGCAGAATGTGGTCTGCATGCTGTGTCTAGGGATTTTTCTTCTTCTCTGCTCCCCCACTCACTTGGTCCTAGGGGTTGCTTCAGAAATTCTTATCTCCTGTCCCAGGAGGAGGAGGAGTTGCTTTTTTAGTTGAACTGTATTGGTACAGATGTTTTCTGTAAAGCCAAAGCTGTTGTTTCTCTCTTTCTCTTTCTCAAAGAACCAAGTCTCTCAAAGGTGGATCGCTCCTGTCGGAGTCTCTGCTCTTGAGAAATGCGTGTGCCTCTCCCTCACACACCGCATCTTAAATATCTATTGCTTCTGGGTACCCCCCCCTTTGCAGCCCATACACAGCCTGCTAAGCCACTCCCCACTCATCTGCTCATATCAGGTGGAAACAAATACCTTTTAGGGCTTGCTTGCGTGAATGTGTGTGGGTTTTTTTTTAAGGGTGGGCAGCTTGGATACTTTTTCTCTTCAACTTTGTCATTCTCTCAGATTTGGGAGTGGGGGGAGTGCAGGAAAGTCATGGGAGTTGCCAGTAAATGCCTCCTACTGGATTTTAGCTTTTCTGGTGACTAATCCTCTGGCAGCATGTTCAGGGACAGAGCAGGAGTTCAAGTTTGGTAAATGGAAGGGGGTTCTGCAGGTCAAATGATTATATAAGAGGTTGGCCCAAGCCCTTGTGCATGGGGGGGGGTGAGTGATCCCACTTCTAGCAGCCCTCTATTAAGAGAGCAAGGGTGACTTGGATTTCTGGTATGCATTTCTGACTGCCTCAGAGGAAGGGACCCAAAAGCCAACTGGTTCGGAACTGGGAGGGAAAGGGCTACATCATGCCACCTATCAGATGCCCAGCACGCAGAGAGAAAGTGCCTGCAAAGTCTTGTGACTCAAGCAAGCGAGCCCAACCCCAACACTGCCAGGTGCAGGTGGTATAACAAGTAGCAAATCTGAACTGGTCCAGTGTCTGTCCTGATCCATCAAGCAGTGAACATGAGCAAACCCCATTCCCTAGGGGAAATTTCGGTAGGTACAGTTCTCACATTATAATACAGTAGGTAACAGTGTGAGAAACTGAGATATGAAAGCTATGAGCTAAATGGCACCTTAAACCCAGGTTATGGATGCAGCAACAGAATGTCTATGCACCCTTTTTTAATAACAAAGCTGAAAATGAATGAACTGCAGCTAAAATATTATGTTCATTTTTCACATGGTCTAGTGCTTCCCCTGCCCCCCCCCCAAATATTCTTAAGAGGGTCTCTTCTCCAGTCTGCAGAGAGTAGCTGGAAGTGTGGAGGCAGAAACCGGTCCTTTCTTTCCAATGTGCAGCTTTAATCTGAAATCTTACGTGCAGCACTGTGCCCAGAGCTCAGAAACTGCATGTGCTAATGAAATTCCCTGTCGCAAAATGCGCGTAGATTAGAACTATGGGAGATTTGAACACTGATAGGTACAGTTGCTCATATCATAGAACCTCAGACATAGTGAGAAGGGGGACCCCAGGGTGGAAACTACTCTACTGGCAGAGGCATGTCCAAGGGGGATTCAGTGCATCTCTTTTAGCTCCCAGATACCTAATACAGACTGTGGTAATGTGTTTATAACTCTTTAGAATTGGAAACAGTCAAGGATAAACTGGGGTTGTCCCTCCACTGTCAAAAGCAGTGAACCTTTGAATACTTTGCTGGGAATCGCAAGTACAGAGAGTTGCTATTGCATTTAGGTCTTGCTTGCGGACTTCCCATTGGGGCATCTGATTGACCACTGTGACTATAAGATGATGAACTAGGTGGACCCCTTTTGGCTTGATCCATGAAGTCTACTTTTTGTTCTTATGCTGTCATCTCAACTACTGCCATGGAGCCAGATTCTTATTCTGCAATTGGATTTCTGCTCGAAGTGGCTCATGCATGGATGAAACCTGATATAAATAAAACACAAAACCTCCAGTAGATTTTTTTTTTAGGTCTTCCTGGATCAGTTTATTTACTTTGCTTTTTTTCTCCCCTTTTTGGTGGGTGGTGTTCTCTTAAAAGGGGTGGGGTAGAGCTGTAGCAAGTAGAGCATCTTCTTTGCATGCCGACAGTCCTAGATTTAATGTCTGAAATCCTGGAGAGCCACTGCCTGTCACTGTAGATAATCCTCAACTGGATGGACCAATGGTCTGGCTTGACCTGATATCATTACAGTCTTTGTTTTTGATATAAAGTAACTTCCATGTGCTGCTCTGTTCCGCCAGAAGCTGCTTAGTCATGCTGGCCACATGACCCGGAAGCTGTATGCGGACAAACGCCGGCTCCCTCGGCCTATAGAGCGAGATGAGCACTGCAACCCCAGAGTCGTCCGGGACTGGACCTAACGGTCAGGGGTACCAAACAGTGCCAGCAGCACGGTGAAGCGGTGCTTGTCCCGTGCGTAGTCAGGCCAGGAAGGGAGAGAGAGCGAGGAAGGGGAAAGGCTGCCAGCAATGCAGTGCGGCTCCCCCCCCCCATGCAGCCAGGAGCAGTGAGGAAGGGAGTGGCTTATATTCAGATATTTTTTCTTTTTATTTCCCCCTCCCCTCCAATTTTTAAGGTGCGGCTTATATTCAGGTGTGGCTTATATTCGGGCCAGTATGGTATGTCTAAAGCACACAGCTACTCCAGGGAAACCTAGAGGCTGCAATCAGTGCTCTTCCAAGTCTGCATTTTACTGAGAAAGATAAGTGTGCCAGCTTCCTTTCATAGAAGCTTGTTGATCATTACTATCCTTCTCATTAAGGAACTTAAGCAAGATCAGTAGTTGCCTCTGCAGTCAAAAACACAAAAAAAGTCAATTTTTGAAAAAGTAAAACAATTCCACAAATTTTGTAGCACCTCCGGCTAAGAAGAATAAAGCAAATTGTTCCCAGGAATGCAGTGAAGGCACACAAGCCAGCCGCTTTGCTGTAACTAAGAAGGTCTTTAGTTTGGTCAGTGGTGACCCTGTAGTAGAATGCCTATGGGTGCTCCACGCATGCCACCTTGACTTCCATGGTGGAAGGAAGGCGGGATATCAACATGCTAATAGCTTCACATATTCCTGTAGGAGGGAGGGAGAAGAATTTCTGGAATTTCATCCTCCTGTCCCAAGTAGCTCTGCTCACTTGCACGCACCCGTGGTCCCTGGCTCCCACGCTTTCTGTGACCTGAGATGCCACCAAATTTCTGCACTCGGAAACAACAGGGATGAAAGAGCCACGTTTTGCTTATGTTGACGCAGATTATTTTGTACAAAAGCGCCTTGAATGGAATTGCTTTTAAAGAAATACATGGGGCGTTGACCCCTCTCCACACAGTCCTGACCCTTGACCTTTTTCATTCTCTCTCTAATCCCATCTGAGTCTCCTCCCAGCCACGGTTTCTCTTGTTCCTAGGGGCAAATTCTTATTTGGGCCTCTTGTGATGAGAAACATATTTGTCAAACTGAAGGCCAAGGAGACGAGCATGATGCTCTGTGTGTCAATAGTTGCCTCCCCTAGTTGTCCTTGTTCCCTTTGCATTTGTCTCCTTTGTGCCCTTGTATCCCCCTGATAAGATTTCAGCAGGGTGTTTTGTTTTGTTGCTTCTATGCCAGTGTTTCTTAGAATGTGTGTGCTCAGTTTAATGATGCAGGCGGACTATCATTTAGATTGTGTGTCACCAATATAACACAAGTGCCCACTGAGGCCTTCCTTGGTGGCACCAGGGTCTTGTCTTCTCACTGAAATTAAGCAGGGAGCCTTCTTTAGCCAATAGCTTTAGCCTAAATTGCAGCACAGGTGCAATTTCAGGGTAGAGGTGCTTACAGCTAGGGAGTTGAGAGTTTTGACATGCCTGTAGTGACTATGACAGTTTCTTGGGGTTGCACATGATACCGATGTGCCCAGAGAGGTTGAGAACTCCTTTCTTGAATTATTTTGTACAGTGCCTTAGCTGCATAAAGTTCTGTGTGTCTTGGCTGGACAGGCAGAGTGACATTCCAGGGCCAAAATGGGAAATCTCCAGTAACAAATGGTATCCCTTTGCTGTAAAGCACATGTAGTATGTGTCTCTTTCTCAAGCCAACTTAACCAACCTTTTAAATAAACCTACAAAAATTCCAAGTTTGAAATAATTTTTGTTAGCTTTACTAGAGTCCGGCAGAAAGCTCCATCTCTAGAAACACAGGAGTCTGTCTTATGCTGTGTCAAAGCATTGGCCTATCTAACTCAGTGTTATCAACACTGACTGGCAGCAGCTGTCTGGGGTTTCACACAGGGAGTCTCTCCAAGCCCCACCTGTGAATTGAACTTGGGACCTTCTGCATGCAAAGATGTGGTCTGCCTTTTGCATTACTATGTTGGGTGTAGAATAAGATTTGCTTCTCCGCCATCCTGCTTTGGGTTGTGTCCAACTAAGTCCTACTCAGACTAGACCCATTAAAATGAATCTAAGTTGCTCGTGTCCATTAACTTCAGTGAGTCTACTGTGAGTAGGACTAGCATTAGATAAAACCCTTTGTGTCTATGCTCTGTTCTTCCTCTGCCAACTGGTCTCATTCCTCTGCATGGCTACTGGGCAAATGTTTTAAAACACAAGACTGGTTTTAAGCTCCACCCACACTGTGCCAGCTACGAGCATTGCAGACTGAGCTCAGTACAGCAAGTGGGGGCACTGGCTAAGTAGCTGACCCCCAAGGACCAGTGCCTATCCACAAGATCAGGCATGGCAAACCTGTAGTCCTCCACATTTTGTTGGACTCCAGCTGCCATCAGCTCTAGCCAGCATGGCCAGTGATCAGGGCAGTTACATGATGGGAGTTGCAGACCAGAAATATCTATAAGACCACAGATTCTACGTCTCTGCCCTATGAAGCTTCAGCCTCTAGCACCTCTCGTCTGTCTGACATATTTTTCTCACAATAGAAGACCTGAGAGGCTCCCACTCTCATCCCCAGCTCATCCTTGGCTTTCCCATTTTGGACTTAGTTGCTTCTTATCTTCTGATTTTTCAATGCCACTTCTGAAACTGGATCTGTGCCTGCTCTGAACCATGCTACCCACATCTGGCTCCTCAAGAAAGACAAGCAGGAACACCAAAACCTCACCATGGCTGTATCCAGCTAAGTTCTGGAGTCGATGACAGTCGCTATCATTGGTATGACTCCTTTGAGCAGTTTTCTGACTTGTCTCTGAAGACCATTTAAGCAGGGCCTATTTTTCAGATGGGATGCTGGGTTAAATGTGCATGGAAGGCATGCGTGCAAACTGAATTGGCAGTGAAACCCTTATGCAGGGGTGTGAAGGAGCCAAATGTGGCTCTCCACGCCTCCCTATTTGGCCCTCTGGATTCTTCCCCAGGTTACAACCCTTCCTCAGATGCACCCTCACCATCCCCAAATGTTTATGCCTGGCTAGAATGTGTCCTTCTTGCTTGCCTGGATGGAGAATAGAGAGAGGGAGGGGTGTAATAACTGGCCTATACTACAAAGCTAAAATTCACATTCACAAACCCTGAGACTGGGAATGCTGGGTTGGTGTATACACTCTTAGACTTCACATGGTGGTACTGATGTGTCAAAAGCTGAGGCTTTGGAGAATCAGCCCCCAAATGGACACATGCATTATTCAGCCTCCTGCTGCCCTAGGCAAGAGAGAAACCTAGCTCTAGACATCAGGTGTCTGGGGGAAATGGCAGATTAATGCAGCTTGTGGTTCCCCATGCCCCCTCTACATATTTCTGGACTTCAGCCTTTGGTAGTCAATCTATCAAAACCATTTTAAAGTCCCAAGGACTTGTGCTGCAACCCTAAACCCAATAATTGCATAGCATAAACCATATTAAACACAGTGGGATTTACCTCTTGAGTAAACACTCTTAGGATTGCTCTGTTGAGATGATCAACAGAGAGAATTATTTCTCCAGAGCCAGCCAGTCAGTGAGGAAAAACATCCACCTGTTTCTTACCAACAAATGTTGGGAATCGCAGCAACGGCATGTGGTAGTTCTGTCTGGGAGGAATATTAGCCCCTTGGGGGTGATATGCATGAGCCTAAAAATATTTTTCTCTTTCTCTGATGTCTCCCGTTTGTTGAACAGTAACTGGGAAACAGTCTTGTAATTCCTTAAGAATGTTAAAGAATTTCAAAAGTTGATGCCTGAGTGTCCAGTTTGATGGTTTGGGGCCAGAGTGTGTTTTGCCAGTTGCCTGTGGAGGTGGCAAAAGCTACCCTTGAGCTTTTAAAAAATGTATGCTTTTTTAAAAGGTGCTGTCACAGTTCTTCTTGGAAGCTGGTTGTCTAAACAGTTAGTCACAGGCTTCTAGGAAAGTCTATATTCTTTTGCATCCCATCTGACCCTGCTCTTTTCCAGCCTCAGAAGAGAACTTCCATCTGTTTTAAGTGACTCTCTTCCTTACAAAAACACACATTCCAGTTACTGATGATAAAACAACTTCCTTAATCTGTCAATAAGCCACTAATAACAGCTGCTTTCACACACACACACACACACACACACACACAACAAATCTTTCATACTTTGAAGAAATTATTGTTGTCTTTGGTGGGGGACCTTGGACCTCCAGGCCCAATTAGGCCCACCAGACGGCTCTGTTTGGCCTGTGGGACCGTCTGAGCCAAGTCACACCTACCTGCTCTAAACCAGACATCATATATGACTTCTGTACAGGCAAAAAATGGGTCACCTGGTGTAATTATGAGCCCAGGTATTTGACAGGTAAGTGGCCCAATGAGGGCAGGGAGGAGATTAGAATCTTGCCCACCAGCCAGATTCAGTTTTCCACCCCAGCCCTGGTATATGTAACGTGCAAGTAGTTTTATAACCTTTTTTTATTATGCAGAACTCAAGTTGCCCAGATGTTGGCTGGGCCCCAAAGGCTAACTTAATGTTCTATTTCAACCCAGTTTCAAGCCCTGTTGTCTTATCCAATGGTCAAAACTGTTTTGTTTATTATTTATTCATCAGTTTGATTCAAATAGATAATCATTGCTCTCAAGGCTCACAGTCTACAAAGACACAGCACACGAGGAAAAAGAGACAGGAGGGAGGGAGGAAAAAACAAGCTCATGTGTGTAAAATCACAGTTGTTGTAACACAGTTAGATAATTCTGGCTATGCAGATTCTGGCTATCCAGAAGACCAGCAACTCCTTGTCAGTAGTGATTCTTTCTGTCTTTCTTTCTCTGAAAGCACTATTCCCCCCCCCCCATTCCACCTGCCCAAGATTAGATCCAGAAGCAGAGCAAGTGACAATGTCCAGGTCAGGAGGGCAGGGACTATTCATCTTAGGGTCAGCATCTTCCCCAAATCTTGATTCCCCCCCCCCCCGTATAAAGTCTGGGGTGCACACACAAGCACAAATGCTTTCAAAATGCTCTTACGCAGCTCCTGTTTGTATTTCAAACAGAAGATCCCAGCAGGTTGTATATCTGAGTCTCCATCTGCAAGCTGATAGATTATAAGGATCAACATTATTGTCAAGTGGATTCGGCTCTCTTGTGGAGAGGGAATTGAAAATGATGTGTGTGTTTTTTCAAAAAAGAAACGTTTGTGCTTCTTCCAAGATTTAAGAATATGTGTGGTCCCACTCAGCCTTTTGTTTTGAAGTATAAAACATCTTGTCTCATTCTCCCTTTTGACAAGCTGTGGAAAGGAGAGAGAAGTTAGTGCTAGAAACAACAGAGCAACCATAATTATGATAGAGGGTGGGAAAGGATAATGGCCAATTTGTCAGTAGGTGTTGATAAGAGAGATAAAGTTGGAAGTAATTAACTGCCTGACATACAGGGAGTGATGTTTCTGCCTGCCAATGGGACAGTGACGGCCATTTATCACTTTTACAACACACTACAATGAATTGCTCTTGCTCAAGGAGCAGGAAAGACATGGGCGTCCTTAATTCCCTCCCTAGAACACCAGAGGTTTATCTCCCAAGTCCATCTTCTGTCTCAGAGGTGGGAGAATCCTGGCTTGCTGTTTTGTCGATAAGGATAATGTTGGTGCTAGCGAGTAATTGGGTGATGATTTGGAAACTTACAGCCTGCTGCAGGGGATGGATAACCAGGGTTTTATTACACCAGTGCTTAAAACTCTGCATAGCTTCTCATAATTGGGGCTTGACCTTCGCCAGGATCTAACCTTGTTGGTTCTGTGAGTCTCTTGGTGACATTCAGTACTGTCAGGAGGCATGGTGTGCTTCTGGACTGCCTGACAGGGACAGAACCAAAGGACGCTATTTTGCAGTAGCTTTGATCCCTGCTTGTGGGTTGATCCCAGAATATAGGGATGAGAAATTCCTGTTTGGCATGTAGACCATTAGTGTATGCCTGCATGGTGCTTCTCGGATTGATTCTGTCAACAGACCATGAACTTGTCTGTTTTTAAGCACTGTACATGAGGTAATAGCTTAGGTGAAGAGTTGTGGATCTCACAAAAGAGTAACAAGTAATGAAATAGACTCTGCCCTCTGTCAGAGTTGACAGGATTGAGCTAGCTGGGCCTGAGGTCTGTATTGGTATAACACAGCACCCTATATCTTGAGTGAAGGGATATAGCTCAGAGAAGGTGCCCCCATACCTTGTATGGAGAAGGTCCTAGTTTCAGTCTTCTAACTCCAGTTAGAAGTATCAGGTACAAAGTGGCAGACAAAACCCTGCCTGAGACCCTGGGAAGCCAGAGCTGGTCAGAGTAGGTGAAGCAGGGCTTCAAGAAAAAGAAGAGTTTGGATTTGATATCCCGCTTTTCACTACCCGAAGGAGTCTCAAAGTGGCTAACATTCTCCTTTCCCTTCCTCCCCCACAACAAGCACTCTGTGAGGTGAGTGGGGTTGAGAGACTTCAAAGAAGTGTGACTAGCCCAAGGTCACCCAGCAGCTGCATGTGGAGGAGTGGAGACACGAACCCGGTTCCCCAGATTACGAGTCTACCGCTCTTAACCACTACACCACACTGGCTCTCTCTATGACAAATATACTGACCTGTGATGCTTCCTGTGTTCCAATGTAAATGTAAATGTGTCCCATATTGTAAATGTGTGTGCGTGCGTGCTGAGAAGCCTGAGAGAGGATGCTCTAGAAAGAGGTTCATGACTAAGATAAAATTTGAGCCAGGACTTCCTTGCTGTTCCCCTTAAGAGCTGTGCTACCGTTCCATACGTTCTTATTATCAAGAGGAGTGATAAGCATTTGCAGTTCTGTCTGACTATTGTCTGACTATTGCCTGCAGTTTGTCTAAATGGGAATGTATTAGCAGGGCTCTAAAAAAGGGTTCTCTCTCTTCCTTGTGCGGTATCCTAGAAAAGCTAAACTTAGTCTGAGCACTTACGATTTGCTCTTACAATGAAGGAGAGTACGTAGGCAAAAGGTTGCCATCAAGCGGGCTTCATGAAATCCCAGCCAACCCTATAAAACTATAAAGTCACAACGCAAAGCAAGTGTGTGTAGCCAGAGTGTTGTTGCCTGCCCTTTTATAAGTCGGCCAGGTTTTCTCCAGCAGCCCATAAAACCTGGCATGAATTTGAATCCTTTCAAAGGGATTGCAGTGCTGGACTCAGCTGAGTAGGTCTGCTAGGCTCAGAGGGTACCAGCCTGGCCTATGCTTTCTCCAGACAGGAGACAGGACAGCGAGGTGTTGCTGTTCTACCACGTTAATTCAGTGTTCTCAAGCACTGCCAAAAGAGAAGCTCATCGGCACATCTTGTGCTGGCTTGTTTGGGGTGGGTTGTTGTTTTCTTTTTTGACAGACTCCAATGCAAGAATTGTGGGCGACTCCATCCTTGCGTATGGTTCTTTGCCAGCCTGGTGCCCTCCGGACTGTAATTCCCATCAGCCTCAGTGAGAGTAGTTGTTAACTCTTTGCTATTTTGTTGGTTTGCTGCATCAGCTGCAAGAATGTGAGCGTCCAGCCATCTGTACCAGAAACTGGTGAACTCAGATAGCGGAAGGGGAGTGGGTTCAGCAGGGGGAGGAATGCACCAGCCAGGGAAATAAATAAAGTGAGAACCTAAGAACCATTAAGAACCTAAGAAGAACCTGCTGGATCAGGCCAGTGGCCCTTCTAGTCCAGCATCCTGTTCTCACAGTGGCCATCCATATGCCCCAAATGCGAAGCCCAGAAGCAGGATTCAAGCACAAGAGCATTCTCCCCTCCTGCGGTTTTCAGCAGCTGGTATTCAGAAGCACTGCTGCCTCCCAACTGTTGGGGGAACTGGAAACAAAAGGACAGGAGAAAAAGTGAACGTCCAATGCGTCCAGGCCCTTCATCAAGGCTTTTCATATACAGAAGTTCAGTCTCTTGGTCTCTCTCAGTAGAAGAAAACATTATAATACATAGATTGAACTTCTGTAGTTGAAACTCCCCGATGAAGGACCTGAGAGGTCCAAAATTTATTGGACATTTACTTTTACTGCTGCCGCTTTGCTTCCTAATCCCGCCCCCTAAATTTGCTGGGCATTTCTGCCCCACCTTTTGCAGAAAGGAGACCGTTGATGCTTCTTCAAGAGAGTAGGGCTGAAGTGGGAGAGGCAGCTGTTTAATATAAAACGTTTATTTCTTCAGTCCATATGAGAACGTCTTAAGGGCACTTAAAACCTCTTAATTCTTTTGAGGGATTAGTAGCCTTTCTAAAGGGAGCAGGGAGGGGGACTTCCACCATTTTTTTTTGTTTTTTAACAGTTATGACTGGATGCCCATAAAGCCCTTGAATACGTGGATGTTCAAGAGGAGGAATAGGCCGCGGGTAGGAAGTCCTAGCTTAAGGGAACGCAGCCTAGAGGAAATTAAAACAATGCCATGCAATAGACATGTGAGCCTCAGCTGAAGTCCCCTGCTGCCAACTCTCTGCTAAATCTTGTTCAAAGCCTAAAATCATGTGGTGGCGGCGGCAGCAGCTGTTTGGGGGAATGGAAGGCTGGGTGGCTGAGAATAGTAACTACAGCAAAGGTGTGTGGAAGAATCCTGCTTAGGAAATGGGCAGTGCTGGTCTTTTTTCTTTTTTCTTTTTTTTACAGATGGTACCAGCTTCTCTTCTTCAGTATCCACTTTGCACCAGATTAGCAACTGCATCAGTTGTCCGCATAAATGACTGATGTGACTTGCATAATGACAATTGTGCCATCCAGGTGTTGTGGGTCTACAACTCCCATCAGCCCTGATCATTGACCATGCTGGTTGGGGCTGATAGGAACTCAAGTCCCACAACATCCTGAGGGTCACAGGTCTCCCATCCCTGAACTAGACTGTCACTTGCCTTTACTGCTGCATGCTACCTCCCATCACACACCTGCCATCTTTTAATGCCGGGATGGGGAGACTGTGGCCCTTCAGATGTTGCTGGACTACAACTCACATCATCTCTGACCATTGGCCGTGCTGATGGGAGATGGAGTCCAGCCATATATGAAGGGTACCAGGTTGACTAAGGCTGCTCTATATTCTCCTGTCATTGCACATATAGCATGCGAAGATTGGTAGCAGTGAGCAAACTGCCATTTTATGATTGTTTATGGTGCTGTTTTAAAATGTATTTATACTAGTATGGTTTAAACTTGTTCCAAAAAAAAATATTGTTTGTGGAAGCTGGAAAAGTGGAATATAAATACTTAAATAAAACACTAGGATCTGCCCTAAATGACTTTTTATTCCCACTTACCTCTTTCCAGTATTAACAATAAACTGCAGCAACCAGAGGCAGCAGCTGGGGTGCTGGAATATGCCATGAAACACTTTGGGGAGCTGGTGAGTAGCCTCTTAATTCCCCATCTCCCTGTTTTCATTATGAGGGAGAGGGCCACAGCTCCATGGTTGAAGATCTGTTCAGCTTGCAGAAGATCCAGGTTCAATCCCCAATGGCATCTCCAGGCAGGACTGAGAAGGATTCCTGCATGAAATTTGAAAGAGTTGCCATACTGAGCTAGAGGGACACATTTTTTTCTGACTTGGTATAAGGCAGCTTCCTATGCTACCCCTTTATCCATAAACTTGAGGACCAGAATCTTACTTTACTTTTAGAGCAGAGGTTCTTTACCTGTGATCCTTGGATTCCTAGGATCACGGGCTTTGGGGGTTCATGAACTTTAGAGAGTGTAAAAATATGACACACACACACCCCACACACATTTCCTTCCTGTTTCTTTGAAAATAGTCTTTGTGGGGGGGGGGGGAAATCTGGGGAGAGCTTCCATTAGATTTTCAATGGGGTCTATGACCCCAAAAAGGTTAAGAACCACTGTTTTAGAGGAGGGTTCAGACTAGAGCATCTGCTTTGCATGCAAAAGGTCCCCTGGCATCTTCAGATAGGGCTGGGGGGAGGGGAGAGACCCTTGCCTCAAATGCTGAAGACCCACTGCCAGTCAGTGCAGCCAGATTCATAGTCTGACTTTGGTATGAGGCAGCTTTCTATCTGCCTATGAGTGGAACCCATAATCCCCTGATCACATCAGCAAGCTCTGCATCCTCGTCTGTTTTGAAATGATCTGCCTGAGGAGCCCCAGAGTCCAGACCTGCAATGTCTCACGTGGAGGGGCACTGAAGTGTGGCATGTGTTGTGGATGTGTGCAGCTTTATCCTGCCTGCAGGGCCCTCAAAGAATCCACTGCTTGGCATAACGTCGCAGCAAGAACTGCCAAGGGCTGAGCAGAAAAGAACATTGGCCTAGAGCCCATGTTGGGGCAGGCGGGGGTTGCGGGAAGGAAAAAAATCCCAAAGAAATCCAAGTGGTAGCTGTCCCCTCCCCCTCTTTCCCTCCTTTTTAATCCCTTGAAAATTAAAATCCTTAAAGAAATGAGAGACTGGTGAAAGTGTTGGGAATTTGAAAACTGTCATTGGTCAGCACTTCTGTTCTTTTTTACCACTCATCTTCAGAAAATCTGGACCGCTAAGGCCTGTAATAAGGCCTTAGTATCCTTTCCCTTGCTGCTGTACAATGCCCCACATGCTGGGCTGTCTGTCTGCTGGGCTGTTCCAAACTTCATCCCCTGCTGCTCTTGTTTATATGTGTTGATGCTACTTAGGCTTGGAGCTGATGGCACAGCAGGCAGTGAAGGCTGGCTCTGTTAGGGCAAAGGGGATGTTGCCCCACCAACCTCAGCCAGCCCCCACCTGCCTACCTTCTTATTTACATCCAGCCCTGCCTGTCAGCTTCCTCCTCTTCCTTAGTCTCAGTGTTGCCCTTGCAGTACTCAATAGGCAGGAGAACTCAACAGGCTCTGGCTTCACCACCTGTCTGTGCCTTCTGCCCTCCCACCTGCAATGGGCACCAGCCATCAGTGGTTGCAAGGGAGGCTCTACTTCTGTCCTTGGTTCTCCCAGTGGTGTTTGCTGATGCTCAACAGGGATGGCTAGCTTTTAAGGGGAGGGAGCTGAGAGCCAAATTCATCTTTGGCTAGCCCTCTGTGACTCACACGTGGAAACACACACACAGGCACACAGCTGCCCTTCCTCACATGACCCAGGCAAACCAGCCAGTCATACTGGCCTAGACAGACCAATGGTCTGACTATTATTCATCCATTTATTTTCCATCCATTTACCTAGGGCTATATCCAACTGACTAGGGACATGGTCTAAACCACTTAGCCTCTTGGGCTTGCCGATCAGAAGGTTGGCGGTTTGAATCCTCGTGACAAGTGAGCTCCCTTTACTCTGTCCCAGCTCCTGCCAACCTAGCAGTTTGAAACCACACCAGTGCAAGTAGATAAATAGGTACCGCTGCGGCGGGAAGGTAAACGGCGTTTCCATACGCTCTGGTTTCTGTCACAGTGTTTTGTTGCACCAGTAGCGGTTTAGTCATGCTAGCCACATGACCCAGAAAGCTGTCTGTGGACAAACGCTTGTCTCCCTTGGCCTGAAAACGAGATGAGCTCTGCAACCCCATAGTCGCCTTTGACTGGACTTAACTGTCCAGGGGTCCTTTCCCTTTTACCTTTACCTTTATATCCAACTGAGCCCTGCTCAGAGTAGATTAACTGGTGCAGGGTAATGTAAACTAATTTCTGTTAGTTGGAACCCTATAATAGTGATCTGTTATACTTGATTTTGGTATGATATTTATTCTGCCATGTTCAGTTCTAGGTACCCCCTTTACTTTTTGGCACCTGTTGTTGTATGTCGTGTCTTATTAAAAATAGACATATAACAACATTTTAAAAGGAGTAAGGTAAAGGTAAAGGGACCCCTGACCATTAGGTCCAGTCATGTCCGACTTTGGGGTTGCGGCGTTCATCTCGTGTTACTGGCCGAGGGAGCCGGCGTACAGCTTCTGGGTCATGTGGCCAGCATGACTAAGTCACTTCTGGTGAACCAGAGCAGCACACGGAAATGGCGTTTACCTTCCCTCTGGAGCAGTACCTATTTATCTACTTGCACTTTGACGTGCTTTCGAACTGCTAGGTGGGCAGGAGCTGGGACCAAGCAACGGGAGATCACCCCGGCGCGGGGATTTGAACCACCGACCTTCTGATCAGCAAGCCCTAGGCTCTGTGGTTTAACCCACAGCGCCACACGCATCCTTTTAAAAATAGTAGATCTATTGAAATTAATGAACCCAAGGTAGTCATGTCCATTCACTTCAATGGGCCTACTTTGAGGCAGACTAGCATTGGATACAACTCCTAGGTTTTTATTTCCCCCCTTCCTTTCTGCAAACATCTTCCCAGTGCTGCTTATACAAAGCGTTCCCTCCCATAATGCTAATGGCATAACTATAGACCTCGTGTGAGATGGGACATGAAAGCATTGGGTCTTCTTCTTTACTCCTGCCACTTTTGCACACTAAAATTTGCTATTTTGTCGACCCTCTCTTCCTGCCTTCCCCGCTTTTATAGGAAATTCAAGCAACCTGGTATGAGAAACTGCATGAATGGGAAGATGCTCTGGTGGCCTATGACAAAAAGATGGATACAAACAAGGATGACCCAGAACTGATGCTGGGGCGCATGCGCTGCCTGGAAGCCCTGGGAGAATGGTAAGAAGAGCCAGTGTGGTGTGGTTCAAGAGTGTCAGACAAGCAGCTGTGTTAAAATCCCTACTTGCAGATTCACATTGGGGGGCTGTCTCTCAAACTAGACTACCTCATAGGGTTATTGTGAGGGTAATATGAAGAAGGGTTAACCTGTGTTTAGCACTTTGAGCAATGTAAGGGGAAAGTGAGTTATAGATTCAATAATACATAAATAATGTGCATCTTATTGGCATGCTAAAGGCCACATGTTCAATCCATGGCGTCTCCAGGTAGGACTCAGGAGTGATATTTGCCCTCTGTCAGAAGCCTGGAGAGCTGCTGCCAGTCAGCATAGACAAAGCTGGGCTAAGCAGACCAATTATCTGATTTGGTACAAGGCAGCTTCCTATTAATCTGTAACTTTATTCAGAACCATGCTGTAAGGGTTCTGCTGTGGTTTCTCGTGAGTAAAGAGGCTCGAATTGGGTCCCGTATATTTACAGGTTTTATTGTGCAGATATGTACAGTGCAGAGCTCAAAAGTCTGTGACCAGCTTAGTCACTTTCACATCCTGGAAGTGGCGCTTTTCGGGAGCGCTCCCAACATAAGAACTTGAGCACCCCCACTCTCCTCCTACCCTCCTTACGTTTGACGCCCCTACATAATTGGGGCGATGGAACTGTCGTTGCTCCCTCTTGTCTGTGCCCACTGAGTGGGTGTTGGGTCTCTGGAGCATCCCCCAGCCCCCTCTCCGCTGGGCTAGCTTCCTGCCTGTCACTCCCACTGGAGATTCCCCTGCTATCCTCATGGTACTGGGGCTCTCTTTCCCCTGACAGCCCCTGCACCGCCCCACTGGGTGCTGCCTGTTCCCTGACACATGCTCAGTTGTAGAGCATCTGCTTTTCGTGCAGAAGCTCCCATGTTCAATCCTCAGGTATCTCTAGGCAGAGCTGCAGGAGACACCTGTCTAAACGCCTGGTGAGCTACTACCAGTCAGAGTAGGCAGTTCTGAGCTAGAGGGACCCAGTTGTCTACCTCAGAATAAGCCAGCTTCCTAAGCTCCTATGGGAAACAAAAACAGACATTTGGTATGTGAAGCATGTGCTCTTCCACTGAATTACAACCCTTTCCATGCTTCTAATTAATGACTTAGAAATATATATTTTGATTACCCCTCCCCTTGTTTAAACTACTTCAAAAAAAAATGCTGGAAAGTGGGAGTATACATTTTAAAATAAGGTACCTGCCCATTAGCCCATATAAGAGTTTGCAAAATTACTTCCCTTCCGAAGGAGGGTGGGAGATGTGGGTAGTTTGCTTTTTGCAGGCTTGTGTGGATCAAGACCCTCTGTGAAGTGAGGAGTCTTTATCCCTAGCAGGGATCTGCAGCATGCACACTCAGTGTGCATGTGTGTGTACGAGAGAGAAAGGGAATGTGCTTTTTTTGGAGCCTAATTGGAAAAGACAGAACCTGCATAACGTACTGTGCAGTTCAACCTGGAGGGTTCAGCAAATCCAAGCCAGTCCTGCCTAAATCGCTGCACGCCTCATGTCATTGAGCCTCTCTGTTTTGATGGGTCCTGACGTGAACCCAGGTTGATGGCACAAGGGGAGTGGGAGAGGGGAGGGGAAGATGCCTGTCAATTGAAGTCACTCCACACACCAAGGGGGTTGCACAGAATTACCTGAAGCAGCACAACCTGCACCTGATGTTCCCATCTTTTTGCATCCTGGGTGGCTAGGGTGGCAGAACCGGGGGGGGGGGGGGAGAGCCAGGTGACTTTGTGGGGAGTGAGAAGATAGGCTGCATTGGCTTTACCAGGTCTTCAGATGAATATGCAACGTTTAAGAACAAAAGAAGCTCTGCCAGCTGAATCAGGTCATTGGCACATTCTAGTCCAGCATTTGGTTCTCATGGGGGGGGGGGCAAACCAGATGCCTCTGGAGAGCCTGGAAGCAGGATTCGAGCACAAGACCAGTCTCCCCACTTGCAGTTCCTAGCAACTGACATTGTAGGTAGAACACAGCCATCGTGGAATGCAGCTTTGGTGCCTAAAGGTCAGCTAACATCATATTAAAAGAACCATCAAATTCAATTAAAATGGGTACAAATCTGACAAATGAAACCAATAAAGAGGAGGAAATAGCATTAGTACTTAATGCTAATGCTAAACAGAGCAGCTTAAGACCCAAATGCCTGAAGGGAGTCTGTATCCAGCTAAGTCATACATAGGTTTGACCCGCAGAAATTTAAATACCAACTTTTTAAAAAATAAACAATGGCAAAGTACCGCAGCAGAATTTGTGTGGTTTCACCCACCTGTGGCGTTTCCTTCTGTGAATCACCTGCCTGCCACCCTTGCCTTTACTGTCTTTTAAGACTCCCAGTGAAGTCTCCTGTGTCCTTCCAGCCCTTAAATATTTTGTTTCATGTTGCTACTGTTTTGATCAGTTTTCACTTTCAATCAGTGTTGTTGCTCATTAGCTGCCAACTTTTCTGCATGTGGTTTTATTTGCCTTTTAACACTGTCTTGTTGGAGTGTGTGTGTGTGTGTATTTAAAGACTGCTTTCGTGGGGGGGGGGGGGTTAATGACACTGTATTTTAGGTTACAACCTTAGGTTACAGTTACAATTCCCTTGGAGTGAGTTGTCTCCAGCATTAGTCCTATACAGGATAGACCCATTCAAATTCATGAACATGACTAACTTTGGTCAATTAATTTTAATGGGTCTTCTGAGTAAAATTTGGCTGGCTACAACCCAGTAAATCCAACTGATCTCAATGGGGCTTCTCTGTGAGTATGAATAGTATTCCAGTATCATCAGCAAACTGCAGTTTTGGGTTTATTTTTTCACAAATACTGAATACTGTTTCCTTAATAGAAAGGCCCGTATAAAATGCACATTTTAAATAAAAGTAAGGAAGAGGATTTTCATCAAACTGTAACTTTTGCATCTTTGCATTTTTTCTTCTTCCTAGGGGACAACTTCACCAGCAGTGTTGTGAGAAGTGGACCTTGGTGAATGATGAAACCCAGGCGAAAATGGCAAGAATGGCGGCGGCAGCTGCATGGGGTTTAGGTAAGTCCCAGCCTTAAGACTGTCCTTCTCTTCCCTGCATGCACACACACACACACACACACATATATACTGGGGGTGGGGTGGGTAGTTTTGCCAAGTGTCTAATCTAAGCCCTGAAACAGACAGTCCCTCCAAAATGCTGTTTCACAGAGAAGGGTGTCCAACACAGGTAGACATGGGATGGCAAATGATTTGTTGAACACTGGGGGTGCATTTTCCACGTAGGAGAAGCAGTTCGGTGGATATAGGGAGGTCATCGATTTTTCTTCCCTTGAGTAGGTTTAAGCTCATTTCTTTCAGGGGTGCTACGGGGCAGCTATATCTCTATAGACGTAGCCCTTCAAACGTTTTCGACTACAACTCCCAAAAGCCACAGACTTTTGCTAGGGATTATGGGAGTTGTGGTCCAGGAACATCCGGATGGCGCCATGTTGGCTACCCCTGGTATAGGGATTCATCCCTTTCTTCGGATTTGATGGGATTGATAAGCACATCCCACTGGATGCCTCCCAACTCTTACTGCTTATGCAGATTGTGTCTGTCTCTGCAGGTCAGTGGGATAGCATGGAGGAGTACACCTGTATGATCCCAAGGGATACCCACGATGGCGCCTTCTATCGGGCTGTGCTGGCCTTGCATCAGGACCTCTTTTCATTGGCTCAGCAGGTACACTGTGAACCTTTTTGCCATCAGCCGCTGTGGTTTGAAGAGCAGCAACTGGGTGTTACTTTCTCGTATGTCAGGGAAGGCTCCTGTTTGAGGGGACGCCTGGCAAAATGCCCTCTGGTGGGCCTCCTACACAAGGGGGCCCTCCCTCAGCAGCCCATGTTGGGATCTGACCATGGTAATTCATGCTACGCTGGCTGGGGTTGATGGGAGTTGTAGCTCAAAATATCTGAAGGGCACCAAGTTGGGGGAGGCTGCTCTAGGACACAAGAAATCTTCTTCAGCCTTTATGGTGCCACAGGACCATGCTGTTGATCAGGCACTTTTGTAAAGTGTCCCTATATGGCAAGTCTTACCCACCATCCAGACAAGCAGCAATTTGCAAACTGGTCTTTGGTCGAATCCTGCATGGATATTCCTATGCTTCTGTTGAGGATTCAACTTACATTGTCATTGTGAATGTGAAATACGTTGTTAATTTTGGGGGGGGGATCTTGTATTATTTGGGGGGGCGGAGGGGGCTACATCCATCCTGCCCCACCCTGAATTCAGAGCTGAAGTTGTAGAATGAATTCCTCTTTAAGAAAGAAAGAAAATAATCCAAATCAACCCTGTCAAAGTCTGTCTGTCTCTATTGATGTGCACAAGAAAATTCAGGCAGGCGTTTGAAAGAGCTAAGGCCTCTGTAATTAACCTTTTTCACATTCTGGGAACGGGGTGGGGGAAGAGGGAAAACTGGAGGAAAGATTATATAATATATGGCACAACACCCAATGTTTTGGGCTTCTGTTTGTGCATGGCCCGTGAAATGTGAAAGGGAAGCTCTGGCACACATAGAACCTCAAAACCTATTGGAGAAAAATTATGGGATGTGCCTAGGTCATAGTAGGTAGTGCGCTTTCAAGCATACATCATACAGGCACCATTTTATTTGTATGCCGCCTTTTCATAGTTAAAGCCAGGCTCAAGGCAGCTTACAACACGAAAGCTCATACCAAGAACATACTTAGTTGGTCTCTAAGGTGCTACTGGAAGGAATTCTTTATTTTGTTTTCACTATGGCAGACCAACACGGCTACCTACCTGTAACTGGTACATAAGCGGGGTGGGACTCTGGTCATCCAGTTGTTGTTGGGACTCCAGCTCCCATCAGCCTCAGCCAGAAGGGCCAATAATCAGGGAATATGGGAAATGTTTTCCAGCAGCATCTGGGGGACCACAGGTTCTCTACCACTGCTGTCGAGGATTGGTCCTTGTAGATGCACATTCTGGGAAGCTTTTCAGCTGGTACACCTCTTGATAGTTGGTGTGTCTCCAGGGTCTCAGGCAGAGGTTCTGAGAACATTGAATTGGAAATGTTGGAGATTCCGCATGCAAGACAGGTGCTCGGCTACTGAGCTACAGCCCCTCTGCAAGCCTGGCTCTGCTTGTGTGTTCCTGGGCATATGGGGTCACTGTCAGTACTTTGAAGGAAATGCAAGAGTGGGGGCTGTGTACAAAGCAGGGGAAGGTATCTACCTGTTCTAGAGCAACAGGCAGGAACAGGAAGGAGCCAGTAATAATGGACAACCCAAGAAAGACCCTGGCCAGTGCACAAGATCTTGAAAAAGTGGCACTATCCCGAACGAGTGGAGGAAACAAAGTTCTAGATGTACATGGTCATTTTTTGTTTCGTAACTGAAGTGTAACAGCCTCTCTTCGCCTCTCCATTGTTGACTTCCTTTTTTTGTCTTTACTTTAAGCTTATTGTACTATGTTTTCAATGTCTCCATCGCCTTAGTAGACCCTTCCTTTCTTTTCCTCCACCAGTGCATTGACAAAGCCCGAGATCTGTTAGATGCTGAGCTGACAGCTATGGCAGGAGAGAGTTACAGCCGTGCCTACGGGGTGAGTACTTTGCTCCTGGCCTCGGGTGATGACCCTCTGTTTGGGAATTGTTCTGGCGCAGCGGTGATTGGGATGGAATGTGATTGGCTGTTTCCTTTAGGCGATGGTATCCTGCCAGATGCTTTCGGAGCTGGAAGAAGTCATCCAGTATAAACTTGTACCGGAGCGACGTGAGATCATTCGCCAGATCTGGTGGGAGAGACTCCAGGTAAAGTTTATAACACCAGTATGGTGTAGCAATAATTGAGTGCTGGGCTTTGATCTAGGAGACCAGGGTTCAAATCCACGCTCAGGCATGAAGCTCACTGACTGACCTTGAGCCAGTCACTCTCTTACCTAACCTACTTCACACGGTTGTTGTGAGGATAAAATGGGGAATCATGTAAACCACCTTGAGTCCCTTGGAGGAATGTTGGAGATACCTGTAGGTAGAGTATCTAAAGCAGTAGCCATGTCAGCAGACACCGAATTCTCTAGCTCCCCTGAATCTTAGCTTGCTTCCTTCCTTCCTTCCATCCATCCATCCATCCATCCATCCTTCCTACCTCCCTACCTTGGAGTAGATGTGGGCTTGCAGCTTGATAGCCAGTGGCTGCTGTCCCATATTAACTCCAGCACCTACCCAGAGGAAGAATTTTTTCCACCGTGGCGCTCTCCTTCCTGTTGTTCCTGCGTGTGCTTCCGTGCGGCACGAGAAGCTGTTTACCTGCTGCTGCCAATGGCTTGCTTTTCGCCCCCCCCCCTTTCCCTGTGCCATTTGGGAAGCTGTGACAAAGCTCTTTGCCTCCAAGATTGCATTCCTGTCTGGAAAGTCTCAGAGAACATTCCGCCCAGGAGGAATAGCCCAGAGCAACGGGGTGGATGAAGTCTGCAATTGCAACTGTTTATAGACCTTGAAAAGTAAGGGAGAAAGAAAAAGCAGGACACCGAGTTCTTGTATGTTTTTACAGCAGCTTCCTAACAAATACAAAAAGGCCTACTTTATGTGGACCTCATGGAGCTTTAGATTTCCTACCTAATTTGGATGTGGGATGGCATACCTGGCTATCTAATAAAGGCACTGTACTCTCTCTGTTTCTCCAGAGCAGGAAAACATCTTCAGTCTTTCTAACCAATGTTTAATATTCTGTTTTGAATGCAAGGTCTACAGTAGAAGTAAACTCGTGCAGATGTAAACTCTTGTTATCATTTGGTGCAAATTGCCACCATTTGTGGAAGATAGGGAAAGCCCAGATGGGCTCTGGGTCCCTCTAAATTTCTCATTGGTTACATAGGAAGCTACCTATACTGAGCCAGACTATTGGTCCATGTACCTTAGTGCTGTCTACACTGACTGGCAGTGGCTCCCCAACATTTCAGACAGAAGACATTCCTAGCCCTAAACTTGTAGGTACTGGGGATTGAACCTGTGAGCTTCTACATGCAAGGTTGATGCTGTGCCACTAAGAGGTCTTTTCCCATCCCACCCCTCCAGCTGTTGTTCAAAGCTGGCATGGTCTTCTCCAATTTGACTCAGGCTTTCCTTCTGTCTCTGCCATAGCAGTGGGCATTGAGCTGCTGTGGCACTCAGCACAGGTAGGTGAGTGGGAGATGCCTCTCCTGGCTCAGCCTGCCTGCCAACAAGGCAGCCCAATTCGAAGGGATGGCCAGGTCAGCGAGGCAGCAGGAAAACACCAACACTAGGCAGGGAGAACAACAACCAAAGCAGAAATGAAAAAATATCTGTGTAGGGAATGTGTTCGCTCGCTCACTCACTCACTCACACACCCAAAAAAACTTTCTCTCTGCTTGTTTTTCTTCCTTTTTGATGCAGGAACAAATTGTTGTTGGAACTCAGAATAACATGTTACGTTCTTTTTCGGAAATTGAGTCAGACCCCTGTCTTGTTGTTTTGAAAGGGATTTAGGAGGACACAGACATTACTGCTTCATGTTTTCAAGTCTGTTCCTTTTTCTGGGGGTTGATCGTTCCTCCTCTCCGAATTGCCCCCCCCCCTTTTTCCCCCTCTAACGAACATAGTTAACACTGGAGAACCTGGCCGGCTAGAGCTGACTATTTACAGTCCCGAAGCGAAGCAGCTTGTACAGGATGCAGTGGTGCGCAAACTGTGAAAATTAAATGCATATTGCTTGTTGTAATAAAGCAGTGACATTTTCTCTTTAGAAGTTGTCTTTGTTCAGCATTAGCAGGAGCACTAGCTGCTTGTTTAGAACAGGCTCCGACCCACGATAGGTTAGATATTCTCTACTAACTGCAACATACAGCAGTCTTTTCTTCTCCTTCCTTCCCTGTCTCCCCAAGACGGCCTTTTTTCTGTTGAGAACCACAAGGGTAATGGCTCAAGGAAAACACATTGGTCTCTCCCTCTGTGTCCCCTTTTGCATTTCCAGCTGGTCATTAGAACAACTGGTAGCTAAGAATTTGTACCCACATTTGTGTATTTCCTCCTCCCGATCCATTTTTCTTCTTCCATCGTGCCATGGGTAGGCAAACTAAGGCCCAGGGGCCAGATCCGGCCCAATTGCCTTCTCAATCCAGCCTGCAAACGTTCTGGGAATCAGCATGTTTTTACATGAGTAGAATGTGTCCTTTTATTTAAAATACATCTCTGGGTTATTTGTGGGGCATAGGAATTTGTTCATTTTTTTCTCCAAAATATAGTCTGGCCCCCCCACAAGGTCTGAGGGACAGTGGACCGGCCCCCTGCTGAAAAAGTTTGCTGACCCCTGCTCTGTATGTTATGCTCAAAGCATGACAAAAAACCAAAATCATTACAAAAGACCACTCAATACCACTATCCACATAAAAACAGTCCAACATAATAACAAAAATGCATAATATGAAATAATTTCCGTGTCAAGTTATGAAAATTAGTAACGCATTGAACAGCAAGAACAAAGCGGGAATGAAGTACGTCTGCTTCTGTTTTCACCTATCAAGGCAAGGGCCATAGCTCAGTGGCAGAACACCTGCTTTGGATACAGAAGGCCCCCTGTTCAATCACCAGCACCCCCATGTTGGCCTGGGAATGTACCCCGCCCAACAGTCCTGGAGAGCTGCTGCCAGTCAGTGTTGACAAGACCGAGCTAGATGGACCAGTGGCCTGCCTTGGAATAAGGCAACCTCCTATCCCTGCAGCAGGGATGGGGAAGCTGTGGCCGGAAGTTGTTGGACTCTGACACCCATCAGCCCCAGTCAGCATGGCCACTGGTCAGGGGTGATGAGAATTTGTAGTCCAGCTACATCTGCAAGATTGTAGGTTCCCTGCTGGATAGTAGCAGCAGAGTGAGCCCTTTTTAAAGACCTAGAAAGGGAAGCAGGGCCAATGCCTGATGTTAGCAGAAACAGGGGAAAACGTCCTCTGACCTAGAGAGTTCAGCAAATCTCATAAGATGATGTTGTTCATGGACATGGTTCCGCTGCCTGTTACAGCTAGTGGCTACCAATTGACTTAGGTACAAAGGTTTAGGAGCAGAAGAAGCTTCCTTGTACTGAGCCAGGCCTTTGGCTCATCTAGTTCAGTATTCCCTGCACTGACTGGCAGACCCTCTCAAGGGTATCAGGCAGAAAGTCTTTCCCAGCCTTAACCTGGAGATGCCATTGGGGATTGAACCCGGCACCTTTCACATGCAAAGCAGATGCTCTACCACTGAGCCACGACCCTTTGTGTAGATAGCTACCATCACACTGGGGGAAATGACTTGCATAGGCTGCTGGTGCACTGTTCGCAGCTGCTTCTTGTTTGCCTTAAGCCTACTGCCTATTTTAATTTCCATGGACGGCAGGAATAAGAAATAAACCAACAGATTCATGGACTTAAGAGGTCTCTGCCTGTGCTTCTCTTTTTCTAGGGCTGCCAGCGGATCGTTGAGGACTGGCAGAGGATACTTATGGTCCGGTCCCTTGTCGTTAACCCCCATGAGGACATGAGGACTTGGCTCAAGTACGCCAGTTTGTGCGGCAAGAGTGGGCGGCTGGTGAGTGTGTCTTGCAACTCCAGCAGGTATGAGAACAGCAAAAAGAATGGGACATCAAGATCCACAGTAACCTTCCCCCACCCCTCCTCTTTTCTGTTTATTCAAGGCTTTGGCTCATAAGACCCTCGTGTTGCTTCTTGGGGTTGACCCGTCCCGGCAGTTGGATCACCCGTTGCCAACTGTTCATCCTCAGGTGACCTACGCCTACATGAAGCACATGTGGAAAAGTGCCCGCAAGGTAAAAATGCTGGAAAGAATTTCGAAAATGCTTTCCTCCCTCTTGCTGATAACTCCTGCTTCCTAGGACTGCTGCAGTGCAAGGAGCAAAAAGCACAAGGTTCTTCTCCCTTCCTTGCCCAGCCACCTTTTCTGGTTTCGAAGTGGATGACTCTCCACTGTGTCTCAGCATTTTCTATACCTGTGTGTGTGTGTGTGTGTGTTGTGTAAGTGGTCAGTAAAGAAACAAGCAAACACACACACCAGGCAAACCGGAAAAGGGTTTTGGGGTGGGGGTTTTTTTTTGCACAGACAAAACATCTCTGCAGACTTAGATACCCAGCCAACAAACAGCTGGAGAATGCACAGGGCTATGTAAGGCCAAATCACTTGGCTTTGCAGGGGCACGGCCGAGTCTCTTTGGCACAGCCATGTGAGGGGAATTTACATAATCAAATCCAATAAACCTCAGTCTGGATCCCTTCTTATTCCTGTTTAATATATGGTAAAGTCTCTCTTTTAGTCCTGAATGTGCTGCCACGTCATTCCTTCTATTCAGTGCACCCACCCCAAACCCATCTTGGTTTTTGCCGACTGTGGAGGCTAAAGCTCTTATAATTCTGTGGCTCAGCTGCACACCGTCTAAAATGCAGAAGGGGCCACCCCACCAATGGCTAAGCTTTTGGCTATTTTTGAATCGGACAGGTTTGCACCTGTGCTTTTCTTGTAGCCAACTCAACTGACAGTGGGGGGAGATTTAAGCAACCGTGTGTGTGTGTGTGTGTGTGTGTGTGTGTGTGTGTGTAAACCTCATCAAGTATTAACGTAACATCTCAAGAAAAAATAATCTAGGAATCCTTGAATTTTTAGAAGAAGTTGTAAATTTGTACAAGCTAAGCATTGAGAGGGAAGAGGGGTAGGTGGCATTGCTGGAAGGGTCTTGTGCCTCAACTATGGTGTAGTTATGGAGGGATGTGCATGTGCGTGTGTGTGTGCCCTTTGCATTAGGGATGGGGGCTGAGAGCCAGAAGCCACTATATCCGGCATTAGGATTCTTCCCAGGCCACCCTTGTCACCAGTCCTGCTCAGAGCCCTCCTCAAGTGCCTTTGCCTGGCCTGGTATGTGTTCTTGTACTGCAATGATGATGCTTGCTTGCTTGACTGGATGGATGGAAGGAGGGAGGGTGTGTGCACACACAGAGAGAGAAACTCCTGTCTTTTACATAACTGGAATGTAGCCAAATGCTTCTCCGCCCATGTTTGCCTCTGGCCACACTTACCAATGGAATGTCACCCCCCAGAGGGTTTGCCCATGAGGGAACACGGCAGCCCTCAGGCTGAGAATGGTTCCTTTACACTTCCACAGAAGTGCAGGAGGAAATCCACTTTGGTTATGTAGCTTTAATGAATTGTTATGACATGTCCAAAGAATCTTTGCCTTCTCTTTCTGGCTTGGGTACTGAAGCGTTGCAACCCAAGAGAGGAGAGGCGGAAAGAAAATGGTGGTGTTCATCTTCCTCTTTAGTGCAAAAGCTGCTCTGCACGGCACAGATGAATTACCAGATTGGTGTGTGATGGCTAGCTCATTCCCCCCTATTGTTTCCAAGGCTGTTTTTCAGCTTTAAAAAAAAAAAAAATCCACTTCTTTTTTTAAGAAAAAGGAAAGGGGAATAAATGAATTTTTAATTGAAGATATATACACATGATGCTCTAAAATAACAAAAGCTGATAGCTTGTATGAAGGAAGGCGAGACCTTGAATCACTTTGTCATTTACTGGCTAGGACATCTGACAAATGGCTGGAAATCAGGCTTGAGATGGAAGAGGAGAGAGCGGAAACGCCTTGGGTTGTGTCAAACTACGACCTACTCAGAGGAATTCCACTGAAATCAATGGACCTAAGTTAGCCATGCCTATTAATTTATATGGGTCTGCTCTGAGTAGGGCCCACATTGGATACAACCCAATGATTCTTGATTTGTATGTGTATCTTTACAGCTGCAAAGCCCCCCCCCCCCCTTGTCAATGCTTGATAACAGCCTAGCAATGCACTTCAAAGCACACATGCATTCACCTTGCAGATCGACGCCTTCCAGCACATGCAGCACTTCGTTCAGACCATGCAGCAGCAGGCTCAGCATGCCATCGCGACTGAGGATCAGCAGCACAGGCAGGAGCTCCACAAGCTCATGGCACGGTCAGTACTTTCCTTCCCCCGAGGCTCAGCAACCAGGCCAGAAGCAGCGACATGCCTTTCCGAAGGCTGCAGATAACGCAAGCGTCGGCCGATGGCCTGACCAGCTGAAACCATGCACACTCTGGATGAAATGACTCTCTCGACATCAGTAACCTGTACTGGTAGCCACGAGAAGCTTGCTGTTCCCAGAGCACTGCCATCCCAGCACTGTTAGCTCCATTTATTCTGCTTCCGTTTGCTAACACCATTGTGCCAGCTGCACAGTAGAGACCACTTTGCTGTGTGTTCCGCATTATGTAAGCTGGATTGATTCCTTACTGCAAGGATGGGGAAGCTGTGGTTCTTCAGCTTTTGTAGGACTCCCATCTAGCCATCCCACCAGCATGACCAGCCTTCAAAGATGCTGGGAATTGTTGCCCAAGAAATATCTATAGGGTTCCCCCACCTGAGATACGTGCACCAACCTCCTGAAGTCACCACTAATAAGATGAGGCATGATTTTCAGGGTGCTGAAAATGAAAAGAGATGGTAAAAGAGTTCTGAGAGGATCTCCACAAACCAAATGAAAGGGCAGTAAAACAGCAAATGCATTTCAGTGTAAACAAGTCTGACGCTGAATGTTGGAAGATTCAGGACAGGCAGAAAAAAGCACTTCTTCACACAGCGCATAGTTAAACTATGGAACAATGGCCCTCACGAGAAGCAGTGATGGCCACCAACTTGGATGTCTTTAGTAGAGAATTAGTGGGGGAGAGCTGAAAAGAATGTCCATATATTTCACATCACATCTGGCAACCCATGTGTCCCTTTGGTTTAAGGTTAGTTAGTTAGTACATGGGCTCAGTTCAGTTAGTACATGGGAGGACGAGTCTAAAAAGCCTGGGACCCAAATTGTCACGGTCCTCTAGTAGCTATGGTGGCTCATTTACCAGAAGTAATGTATTTAGCATTAACTGGAAGTGTATACTTGATCCTGACCAAACTACACCTCCTGGCATATGCTCTCAGGTGTTTCCTGAAACTGGGCGAGTGGCAGCTGAACCTGCAAGGTATCAATGAGAGCACTATCCCCAAGGTCCTGCAGTACTACAGTGCCTCCACAGAGCATGACCGCAATTGGTACAAGGTAAGCAAAAGGTTCCCATGTCGCCCAGGGTAGCAGCAGTGCATCTGGTGGGGCCTTCTGGTGGAGCCTGTCAGTCTGGGGTACAAAACACTTAATCACCTCTGCCCTCCACCTTCTGCAGCAGAGTGTTGACTTAGGGATCAGCAGGTGTGTTGTTTATTGGCTATTCTAATGCACGTGCACCCACACCCGGCAGGCTTGGCACGCATGGGCAGTCATGAATTTTGAGGCCGTCCTCCACTACAAGCATCAGAACCAGGCCAGGGACGAGAAGAAGAAGCTTCGCCATGCCAGCGGAGCCAGTGTCACCAGTGCCAACACGGAGGGCAGCAACAGTGAGAGCGAGACAGAAAGCACCGAAAACAGCCCCGTCCCATCTCCCGTGCAGAAGAAAGTCATGGAGGTACACTCCAATTGTCTCCCCTTTGGCTCTCCAGGCCCAGTGGGCTATGTGTCCAGCTGGTTCCCCTTTCTTTCAGCCTTCCAATTGATGTGCACCAAGAGTGGGGAAGCTGTGGCACTCCAGATGTTGGCAAAACACCCGCCGGCCCAGGGTCGGGGATGGTGGGCATTGTAGCACAGCAACATCTGCAGGGATGCGGGTTCCCCATGCCCTGGCTTGGCTGTCACTTGCTTTCATGCGGAGTGACCTGCAAAACGTTTGTTCCCTGGCAGGACTTGTCCAAAACACTCCTGATGTACACTGTTCCAGCAGTGCAGGGTTTCTTCCGTTCCATCTCTTTGTCACGAGGAAACAATTTGCAGGATACCCTCAGGTGAGGATTCCCCCCCCCCCAAAAAAAAAAATCAGGCCCTTGTGCAGTCGCAGTGAATCAATGCTGCCTTTGCCCTGTTTATTTTGATGTGGACTCTCCACCGTCGGAGGCAGTGCACCTCTGAATTGCTAGATAGCACAAGTGGGGGGAGAACTGCTCTTGCACTCAGGTCCTGCTTGCTGGCTTCCCATTAGGGCATCTGGTTGGGCACTGTAAGAACAGGATGCTGGACTAAGTGGAGCATTGTCTTGATCCAGCTGCAGGACTCTTCTTGCATTCTTATGCACCTGACGTGTTTTGATCTCCTTTCCTTAGAGTCCTTACTCTATGGTTCGACTACGGCCACTGGCCAGAAGTCAATGAGGCATTGGTAGAAGGGGTGAAGGCCATCCAGATTGATACCTGGTTACAGGTAAGGGGCTGGTTTCTTGTGAGCATCCCTCACATTATTTAGACGTAAGTACAACAGCAGACTAGGGATGCGGGTGGTGCTGTGGTCTAAACCACTGAGTCTCTTGGACTTGCCGATCAGAAGGTCGGCGGTTCAAATCCCTGCGACGGGGTGAGCTCCCAGTCCCTGCTCCTGGCACCCTAGCAGTTTGAAAGCACGTCAAAGTGCAAGTAGATAAATAGGTACCACTCTGGCGGGTAGGTTAACGGCGTTTCCGTGCACTGCTCTGGTTTGCCAGAAGCGGCTTAGTCATGCTGGCCACATGACCCCAAAGCTGTACGCTGGCTACCTCGGCCAGTAAAGCGAGATGAGCGCTGCAACCCCAGAGTCGTCTGCGACTGGACCTAACAGTCAGGGATCCCTTTACTTTTACCTTTACAACATCGGACTAAAGAAAATAATCCATGGTCATGTCTGAATTTCCCAAGCCCCATCATTCATAAACCTGAATTTCTTCCATTTTTCCTTTGCTTGTCTTAGCTTTGTATGAAATAAGAGCATCTTTTGAGAAATGTCTGAGTTCATTCCCCCCCTTACCTCTCTTGTCCTCAGGTTATCCCTCAGCTCATCGCTAGAATCGACACCCCTCGTCCTTTGGTGGGCCGACTTATTTACCAGCTTCTCACAGATATCGGCAGGTACCACCCGCAGGTGAGCACTCCTGCTTTCTTATCCCACCTGCCCCCCTCCCAAAAAAAACCCCGCTTTGTTGAGGCTCCAGACTGTAAACAAGCTCCGGTTTTATAAATTGCTGCTTTCTGATACTTGCCTTTAGGCTTTGATCTACCCACTGACTGTCGCTTCAAAGTCGACCACGACGGCCCGTCACAATGCCGCCAACAAAATCTTGAAGAATATGTGCGAACACAGCAACACACTAGTCCAGCAGGCCATGATGGTGAGTGTTGTGTGCATGCACGCATTTCGCTTTTCCTTCCACCCTGTGCAACATTCCAGGTTGGGGGAGAAAACTGGATGCATTCATTTCGGTTTTCACCCCTCCTTGTCTATAACCTCAGTGGTGGGTTCTGTCGTTTTAATTAATATATCCCTCTGCTTTGCAATTTGGTTGACAGAGTAACCATTATGAGCTTCGCTTTGTCTTCCCCTTTGTACTCAAAAACATTCCTAATTATGGTTTTGCAAGGATTGATCTGCCTGACTCTTAAGGAGTTGTGTGTGCTATTTATTTTAACACTCTTCCCTTTGTATTGTGAAACGATTCTAATTATAGTTTTGGCAAGGATTGATCCACTTGACTCTTCTGTCTGAGAATGCATGTGATCTTGTTCTTTAATGCTAGCATACAGAATTTTAAAGAGGGTGATTGCAGGCCGGAACCAGTGGGTTGGTACTTCTTTATTTGCTTATAGTTGAATTTTGGGATTCGATTGCACAGGATGTAGTGATTGCCACCAACTTAAATGCCTTTAAAAGAGAACTAGATAAAATCACTGTAGGTGAGGCTAGTTGCTACCAGCTACAATAGCTATCTGTGTTCTGCCTCCATGATCAGAGGCCATATGCCTGCGGAACTCTGTTGCAAGCTCCCCAAAAGGATATCTGAAGCTACTGTGAGCACAGGATGCTATCTCTTCTGTAGCGGAAGCAGCAATCTCTAGAATGCACCAGCATCCCCTCCCTTCAGTCAAGTTATTGAACGGAGATTGGATGGCCATTTGTCAGGGCTGTGATTCCTGCATTTCAGCAAAGGCGGTTTTAGAGTAGAACGACTGGTGCAGTGCTGTAGAATGGAGCATTCGAGGCAGTGCGGGTGCAGAATTTAAGCATTGCACAGGGCACGGTTGTAATTTGAGAGCCTAAAGTCTGCCACTGATTGCAGGAAGTTGAACTAGATGACCCTTGGGGCACCTTCCAACCCTATGATTCAAAGTGGAGGCTGCTCCCTCCTTCCACCCGACCCGAGCTACAATCATGCCATGAGCTTCCAGCAACAGTTGCGGAAAATAATAATAATAATAATAATTTTATTTATACCCCGCCCTTCCCAGCCAGAGAACCGGGCTCAGGGCGGCTAACATCAATTAAAATCACAACAAAAAACATAAAAACGATCAATTTAAAATAACAGATTAAAATACAAATTTAAAATTCAATTAAAACTGCAGGTCTCAATTTCAAAATAACCCACCAATAAAAGATGAAGCATAAATATTAAACAGAAACCAACCCAAAGGCCAGGTGGAACAGCTCCGTCTTGCAGGCCCTGCGGAAAGATGCCAAATCCCGCAGGGCCCTGGTCTCCCGTGATAGGCTGTTCCACCAAGTCGGGGCCAATATTGAGAAGGCCCTGGCCCTAGTTGAGGCCAACCTAACGTCTTTGTTGCTCAGGACAAAAGCAGGCATCTTTCATTTCCTTCCACCTCACCGTGTGTTCTCATCCCCCCCCCCTCTCACCCCGCATAGTAGTGAACTTGTGGAACTCACTGCCATAAAAATGTGGCAATGACCACTAGCTTAGATGGCTTTAAAAGGCACATTTGTGAAGGGTAAGGCAACCAGTGGCTACGGTTGTGGTGGTCATGTGCTGCCTCCGGGATCAGTGGCAGTGTGCCTCTGAATTGCTGTTGCATGGTTCACAATGGCAAGAGTCATCTGATTGGTCACTGTCGGAAATGGAGTGCTGGAATAGCTGGGCTTGTGGCCTGATCCAGCAGCCAGGCTCTTTTTACATTCTTAGCTCTCCCCACTGAAAGTCTCCCTGTCCTTCTCCTCTCCCTGAACCCCCCTTTCAAAGTCAAGTGGTTAAAGAATACACAGAGGTTTTTTAAAGCTCTCCTGAGCTCACAGGTGCATGAACATCAGGGGAAGGCAGAAAGTGAGAGAGAAATGTTTCTTCATTGAATGCTGCTCTGGGAGACTTTCTTGGCTGGAGAGTGGGAGCAAAATGCATTAAATAAATAGAACTGTATAATTTGTTACAGTAGGCTTGTATGCTCACATGCTGATGTTGGGATTGCGCAATGTAGCACCACAATGTTTTAAGATGCTCCTTAAGCTCCCTCTTGTGGTCAGTCAGAAGTACTGTTAACCCCTGCAACAGATAGTGCCTCTTGCTAGCCTTGATGATATTATTATTATTATTATTATTATTATTATTATTATTATTATTATTATTTTATTTATAGAATTTTTATACCTCCCTATACTCGGAGGTTTTGATATGGAAAACAGAGAGTTGTGTCTATGTATGCTATAGAGAACTTGACTTGTGTGTCTGGAAAGTTGCCAAAGTAGGAGTGACAGTTGTGCCACTGGCCCTGCCCACTGCGGTATGTAGACCCCAGGAAGTGGCTCTGAAGAGTATGGCCCTCTGGCTAAAATAAGGTTCCCCACCCAGGTTGTCCCAAGATAACAGAGCTGGGGAACACACACACACAGACACCCCAACCTGAAAACTGCTGCTGCCAAAGGTTCAGATGGGCCCTTGTCTGTATACACGGCAGTGATTTCCATCATGTGTTCCATTCAGGTGAGCGAAGAACTGATCCGTGTGGCCATCCTCTGGCATGAGATGTGGCACGAGGGGCTGGAGGAGGCGTCGCGTCTCTATTTTGGAGAGAGGAACGTCAAGGGGATGTTTGAAGTGCTGGAGCCCCTTCATGCCATGATGGAGCGTGGGCCTCAGACTCTTAAGGAAACCTCCTTCAACCAGGTATGAAAATGAGAGTTAAGGACTGCCCATATCTGCTGCAATTCCAAGTCCAGGTCCACAAAGCAAGAATTGTGAGTGGTTCACATGGGAACGTTTTAATCCTGAAATGAGCAGCCTCACTAAATAAGCACACATGTGGCTACTCCAGGTGTTTTGGATGCTGCAACTCCCATCAGCCCTGACCATTGACCCTGTTGGCTGGTCCTGGCAGAACCTGCAATACACAAACAACTAATCACAAGGTGTTGCAGCCTCTTTGCTTCATGGGTCGGTCTTTTGGAAGTAGCAAGTTATAAGATGCTGGCCCTGATTGAGGATTAGGGAAAGAAAGAAAAACAAAAAACCCTGTAAATTGAGGCAGACTTGCCCACCTTTTGTGAAGGAATTAAGCACAATTGAGTACCATATGACAGTACAACCCCTCAGCATTCTCCGCACTAGTCAGAAACCATAGAGTGATGGGCTAATTTTTCTCCTTGCTCGGCAGGCTTATGGGAGAGATCTGATGGAGGCCCAAGAATGGTGCAGGAAATACATGAAATCAGGAAATGTGAAGGACCTCACCCAAGCCTGGGATCTCTATTATCATGTGTTCAGGCGCATCTCTAAGCAGCTGCCTCAGGTAAGCTGAGAGGCACAGGGTTTTTCCCTTGGGGGGGGGGAATCTACCATTGGCAACCATTCAACAGGCACTTCAAACTGCCTGTATTAAAATGCCATACTTTTGTCTACCTGCTTTGCCTTTTTTGCTGGCAGTTGACTTCCTTGGAGCTCCAGTACGTCTCGCCCAAACTCCTGATGTGCCGAGATTTGGAGCTAGCAGTCCCAGGGACATATGACCCTAACCAGCAAGTCATCCGCATCCAGTCTATTGCGCCATCATTGCAAGTCATCACGTCCAAACAGAGGCCAAGGAAATTAACCTTAATGGGTAAGAAATTGCCTTTTTTCCAATGGGCGAAGAAGCACAAATACCTTTTCCCCAGCATTAGTTTCAAGTCTCTCTGTCTTTCTCTCTGTTGTTCTGATGACCACTGATTTAGAGAGGGGAGGATTGGGGGTGAGGTGGGAATAGATGTACTCATAAACTGTACAATTCATAGGTTTGTCAGTAACCAAATGCAGTCTTCCAGCCTCTTGGGACTCTCCCCAGGTGTCCCTCACTGGCCTACTTTCCCCAAGTATTTTTGTTGACTGTAATGTGTCCTTGAGCTCCAGTAATGCCTTTTGCTTGCATGGGTAGATAGAGATGGGTGTGTGAGTTTGTGTAGAAACCAGCCTATTGTAAAATGTTCAAGGTAAAAAAAAATGTATTCATTGCTCCACCCACTTTTGCCTCTGGCCCCTCCTACCACTGGGATATGCCCCCCCCGAGGGTTGGCCAGAAGGGGTGTGTGAGGCCTCTGTCAGTTTCCCCCCAGTATGCAGAAGTGGTTGATGTCTTCGTCCCCAAGCCCTTTAAAGCTTTTGCCTCTGTTACGCTTGCTGGTGATCATGTATCCATCCAAAGTGCCCTGGGTTTTCTCTGATGTGTGGGCAACTTGTTCTTGATCATTGTTCATTAAGTGTCTGTTTACTTTTTATCGTGTATAAAAAAAAAATTTAAGTGCAGCTGGCTGATGAGTGATAAGACAGACAAATTGTTATGCATGCTTTAGATGAGATTCCTGCATTGCAGGGGGTTGGACAAGAAGACCCTTGGGGTTCCTTCCAACTCTATGATTCTATGAGGCAAGCCTGCTAGCACTTTTTGAACTGACCAGAAGTAGCTTAACAAGAGCAGAATGATTTGAATTTTTGTTTGACCAGAAGAATACTGAAAGAAATGGAATGGAAAGCAATGTCATGCAAGACATGGTACAAGAGAAGGAGAGCACAAAACTTTATTTAATTATTTAATTTAATAAAATGTATATACTGTTTGATTGTGGAGGGGGAGGAACCCTCAATTTGACTAGGGGGCATATTCATACCCAGCTCCCTCCACACCATCATCTGAGTTTACACAACTCTTCATTTTCCCATACAGGTAGCAACGGGCATGAATTTGTCTTCCTTCTGAAGGGTCATGAAGATCTGCGTCAGGATGAAAGAGTGATGCAGCTTTTTGGCCTTGTGAACACTCTGCTAGCCAACGACCCAACATCCCTGCGTAAAAACCTCAGGTGTGTTGAAGGAAACCCGGTTGTTGGAATGAGTGTATTTTCAATAAAGCTGGGGCAGGCAATTTTTCAAAAGTTGAATGTCCTTCTCCCTCTGGTTCCAGCATCCAACGATATGCAGTTATTCCACTTTCTACAAACTCGGGGCTTATTGGCTGGGTGCCCCACTGCGACACTCTGCATGCACTCATCCGAGACTACAGAGAGAAGAAGAAGATTCTGCTCAACATTGAACACCGCATCATGCTGAGGGTAGGGCTGTGCCTGCAATAGAGGATTCTAAGTTATTCACGGGGAGAAGAGTTAATGTTGCTTTTGGAGCTCTCTTCTAGGGAAGAACCGTAGCTCATAATTTAATCCTTGACAACCTATGTTAGGTGTATAAAAGACTTCAGACTGAAACCATGGAGAACAGCTGCCAGTCAGTGTAGACATTACTGAGCTGGATGGGCCAATGGTCTAACTTGGTATACGGCAGCTTTTTATGTTCCCTTCCTGTACTTCGTAAAAATGTATCTTCTTGTGTCTCCTTAAGACATGTGATAACTTAAATATTATCTTTCTCCAATTATTTTCAGATGGCTCCTGATTACGATCACCTCACTCTGATGCAGAAGGTGGAAGTGTTTGAACATGCTGTTAATAATACAGCCGGGGATGATCTTGCCAAACTTCTTTGGCTGAAGAGTCCCAGCTCAGAGGTACAACCGGCTCTGAATGCTTTCTGAAGCACTTGCAGACTTAGATAAGGCATATTTCAATCAGTGAATGAAAAATGATAGAATACAACAGCTAGTTATCAAAGTTGCATGTGCATCAGCTACTTTATATACCCTAGCGCTAGATATTGCGTGTTATGTGGTAGGTTGGTTCAATCTCAAACCATGGTTCGGAGAATTGGAAGCAAGTCTCGGGCTCACACACTCCAATTTTCCTCCCTTTGCTTCCTGGTTTAAGCAAGCCAAGGTTTACTGTGACATTTTCACTAGGTAAACTTTGGTTTGCACAACCCAGGAAATGAAGGAGGGGAATTAGAACACAGGAAGCATAATGAGAGGAAGGACAAATCTGAGGCTAGTTTCCAGCCCTCTAAACTGTCTAAGTGTGATAGAAAATACAAAGGCCTCAGGTTTAAAAATATGTGCCAGGCAAAATCACTTTGAGCTTGCTGCTAGCAAAAAATAAAAAGTAAACAACAACAACTTATTATTTATACCCCACCCCTCTGGCTGGGTTTCCCAAGCCACTCTGGGCGGCTTCCAACAAAAGATTAAAATACAATAATTCATCAAATATTTAAAACTTCCCTAAACAGATGTCTTCTAAAAGTCAGATAGTTGTTTATTTCTTTGACATCTGATGGGAGGGCGTTCCACAGGGCAGGCGCCACTACCTAGAAGGCACTTGGCGCTGGAATATCTGTCTTTAATATTCCTTATCAACATTGCTAAGGGAGAAAACAAGTATTCAGGTGGAAGAACACCCTACTCTTTCACAACTCAAGTTTTCCATTAAAAGCCTACATATGACTTGAAGAACAAAAGCCACAGTCATAACAGCCACAGCTTGTGTTTCTGTGAATAGAAAAGGCTGAAAAATGTCTGTTAACCTGAATACACTTGAAATGTTCACAAACCTCATTGCAGGGAAGGGCCTTTTATAGATGAGTGATGGTTCTGAGAGGAAAGGAGCATCACAGGGAACACTTGAGATTTATATCTGTGTGGGTCTGGAAGGAATATTTGGGATGTGCAAGTAGTTGAACAAGAGGGCAGGGAAAGCTCTGACTGGATTTCACTTTAGGTTGTATCCAACTAAGTCCTATTCAGAGTAGTCCCAAGTTTGTCATGTCCATTAATTTCACTGAGTCTACTCTGAGTCTAGTTCATGGATTTTAAAATATCCAGCCCAATCTCTGGTTGGCATTGCCTTGCATAAATTCAAAAGTTGGAGAATTTGTTCTTTAATGCTGCCCCATCTCAAACCATTTCTCTGGCAAATACGTTTCACTCATTTCTATGATCCGTGTTCCTCTTTAGGTGTGGTTCGATAGAAGAACAAATTACACTCGGTCGTTAGCAGTGATGTCGATGGTTGGTTACATTTTGGGCCTTGGTGACAGGCAAGTGGAACGGAACTCTTTTTCCCTTAAAAAAAAATTGCATTCAGTAATCAAAGCAATCATTCACCTGGAACAGGAGAAGCGGGCAATGAAATCTCAGGCTACTAGACATGATGACTGTGTTTTCCTTCCACTTTCAAAGACATTATGCCTCTGCATGCCACTTGCTGGAAACTGCAGGTGGGCAGAGTCCTGTTGTGCTCAGGCCCTGCTTGTGGACTTCCCAGCAGAGGCATCTGGTTGGCCACTGTGAGACCAGGCTAGATGGGCCATTGGCTTGATCCAGCAGACTCCTCTTAAGTTCGTATCCACGCCTTTGTCTCCTGGATCAGCTGCCAGTGCGTCAACCTACTTTTCTTGGTTTAAAGTATTTCTACCCAGCCTTTTGACAAAAGTGGCTTGCAATTGTTTAAAACGGGGGGTGGGGGTGGACCAGCCCTCCATATGTTGTTAGGCTCCCCAACACCCATCATCTTCCTTTTCAGGCTGGAGTTGAAATCTAACAACATTGGGGGGGGGAGATTATTCACCCCTGGTTTAAAACAATATCGCAAGGAATAACATGTAAAAACAAAATAAGCGAGAGCTACCTAAAATCTGCCATGCAGGAGGGAGATGAAATAGTGATAAAGCAGGGGATGAACGTGCATTTACAGTGTTCTCGGGCCACAATCAAGGATCTTTTCCAACAGGACATAGAGGACCAATGTAGTTTGTGGAGAATTGTTCACAAATTATTCATTGTTCTGTTGCTTCAACAGGCATCCCTCCAACCTTATGCTCGACAGGCTGAGTGGCAAGATTCTGCACATTGACTTTGGAGACTGTTTTGAGGTAACGCGATTCCGTTTTCAGAAAGCAGGGTGGAAGTTGGAAGTGTGAATGCATAGCGGGTGGGAAGGAAGGAAGCTGAGAAATATGCATCCCTTCAGATGCTGCTGGACTACAACTCCCATCATCCCTGACCACCAGGCATGCTGGCTGTTTGGTTTGTTGGAAGTTGAGTCTAACAGCATCCGTTTTCCCAGTTCCTGAAGAAAGCCTTCCATAATGCACTGGGTACCAAAACTGAAACAATATGTGTGTTTTAATTTGCACTTGAAAGCAGAGATCTGTGTATGCTTTGTGGCGAGGCTAATAGCAGTTGCAGCAGGAACATCATAAAGATCTATGAAATGGCATGAGGAAAAGGATTAGACTTCTCTCTCTCTCTCCCACCCTCCTCTTTTCCTAGCCCTGATCCTACTCAGGTGGGATGGAGGAAGCCCAGTTAATTTAAGTTAAAATTAAATTGTCAGGGAGTTCAGTTGCCGCTGCCCCCTGCACTAATTTCTTTTGGCCTTAAGAATCCTGCCCCATCAGTGTAATAATAATAATAATTTTATTATTTATACCCCAGCCACTCTGGGCGGCTTACAACATATGTCTTAATTTAATTGCCTTTCTTCCATCCTGGTTCTAGGTGGCGATGACCAGGGAAAAGTTCCCTGAGAAGATTCCTTTCAGACTGACAAGGATGCTGACAAACGCCATGGAGGTAAGCAGGAGAAGAAACACCTCTTAACTGTGGAGCTACAAACATAAGGATGCCATCAAAAGGCGATAGACATTTCCCCTTCTTCTTCAACAGACAATTAGTTCAGTCGTTTGCTTTCGTTTGGAGCTGGGATGGGGAGCCGGGGAGCCTCCATATGATGCTGGGACTACACTTCCCATCATCACTGACCACTGGCCATGCTGACTGGTGCTGATGGGAGTTCAGGGGTTCTAACATATGGATGGCCACAGGTTCCCCATCCTTGGTTTGGAGGCTTATCAAGGGCTCTTGAACGAGAAGGGCCAGTCTTGTGCCAAGCATTCCTGTTACTTACACGCTGTAGATTTCCCCTGTAATATAAGGCCGCAGCAGAGTGTTGTGTATGTTTTTGGAAGCAAATCAGAAATAAATGCTTCCTCTCTTCTCTCTCCCCCTGCAGGTGACTGGCTTAGATGGAAACTACAGAATCACTTGCCACACTGTCATGGAAGTCTTGCGAGAACACAAAGACAGCGTCATGGCTGTGCTGGAAGCCTTTGTCTATGACCCTTTGCTGAACTGGAGGCTGATGGATAGTAAGTTTGCCTGGAGAATAAGAGAGGAGTGAGGCAGAAGACGACCAGTTTAGGCATCCAGTTGCCCTGGCCAACTTGTCTGCTGTGCAGTGTGGTTTGCTGATGACTGCCTGTGGTTGTGGAGCTACCGTGGAGGCAGGGTGGTGGCCTTCATGCCCTGGGATAAATAGTGGCAACTGGGTAGCCGCTGTAAGAAGCAGAATGTTGAACTAGACAAACTTACTGGTCTGATCCAACAAGGTTGGTCTTATGGAGGAAGTCTGGAACAGCAGCTGGACAAATTAAGGCACATAAGGAAAACCTGCAATGCATCGAACCTTTCTTTTTCTGTCTCTTTTGCAGCAAACACAAAAGGCAACAAGCGATCACGGACACGGACAGACTCCTACTCTGCTGGCCAGTCAGTAGGTGAGTATTGGCCCAAACAGTGCTTTTTGTTGTTGTCCTTTTGTGCGGGATATCCTTCGTTTAGGTAGAACCAAAATTGTTTCCCCTTCCTTAATTAGGCTACAACAAGAAGGGAGCTTGGTGGGCCCAGGATTCCATGGCCAAAGCCCTTCTGGTGTCTGAAATGGGGCATTGAACAATTTTCTCTTTCCCCCTTCCTCGTGGGAAATACGTTTATACTCAGGCAGGCATGGGGAGATGAGAGCACCAGGCAGGTGCTAAAACAGAGGCTGCTTTGTTGCACCTAAGTATGCTGCAGGGAAGCAGCTTTTCAGCTAAGGCTGATGCAATTCCTGCAATCCAAACAAGTTAGCACCTATGAAGCTTCTGTGTGGCAGAGGTGGGGAACCTTTTTTAACACAAAGGCAGCGTTCCCTTGAGGGGAAAACCTTCCAAGAGCCACTTTCCTGTAGTGGGTGGGGCACAGTCAGTGACTCTTAACTTTGTACCAGCAGGGATAGTGAGGGGCAGAGAGGCTTATGAGGGGCTGCATTTGGCCCCCAGGTCAGAGGCTTCCCCGTCTTGCTCTATGGCCACGCAGTGGCCAGTAACCAAAGCCCAGCTCTTACCAACATCCAACATCCTAAAGTGAGGCAGCTCCAAGCAGCAGAGTCCTGGAAGGAATTGCATATTTGTCTTTTGGTCTGATCATTCCTCCCTCCCTCTTAGAAATGCTGGACAGTGTGGAGCTGGGTGAAACAGCCCACAAGAAAGCTGGGACCACGGTGCCTGAATCCATCCATTCCTTCAGTAAGTTTGGACCCCTTGAGGGAGCACTTCTGTTCCGCCGCTGTTGGTGTTAAGGGCCCGAAATGTGGAGTCCAAACTGCCTCTGATGGGGTAGAGTGGGAATAAAAGGAGCCTTGCTGAATCGTGACCTAAAGGTCCGTCTAGTCCCATCTCCCATTCAGATGCCTTCCAAGGAGCCTGTAAGCAAGGCATGAAGGCTGCAGCTCTCCCCCACTGGATATTCACAGCACCAAGTTAGTTCAGAGCTAACTTGCCTCTGAAATTTTGTTTCCATTTTTTTTTAAAAAAAATTTAAAGCAATGTCTTACCTAATAACTGTTGCATAGGCCTGTCCTCTGAATTTGTCTACACTTCTTTTTTCAGATCCATCTAAGCTAGTGGTCATCTCAACACCTTGGGGCAGCCAGTTCCTAATTCCGTGTTGTGTGAAAAATGTCCTGTGTCTGCCGCTCATTGGTTTTCATTGTGTGACCCAAAGTCCCAGTATCAGGAGAGAGGCCAAATATTCCTGTCACTCATAATACTATAGACCCCCGTCATATTCTCCTTTCAGTCATCTTTCCCTCCCCCATTAAACTGAAAAGCCCCAAGTGCTATAACGTTTTTATTACAGGGCAGGTTCACCAACCTGTGATCAGTTTAGTTATCTGAAGAAGTGGGTGGCCAGAACTGTACCAAAAGTTACCTGTAACTCACTTGATTTCTCTCTTCCAACCAGTGTCAGGGGCCACCACTACAAATTATGCCACCACTACACATTTATTTTCATTTTCAGGTCTTAAGGTTGTCCCTTTCTCTTTTGTCTTTTTGCCTTCTAGTAGGGGATGGTCTTGTGAAACCAGAGGCTCTAAATAAAAAGGCTATACAGATTATCAACAGGGTCCGTGATAAACTGACTGGTAAGTAATGGCATATTCTGTAAAACACAAAAGATGAACATATACACGTACATTATATTTGAATTCAGGTGCTTTGTTGGTGCTTATTACTTACCTATTTGTTTAGATAGAATCATAACTGTGTATGGATGGTGCTGTAGAAAAGAACAGGCCTCAGCCCCGATGAGCTTACAGTCTTAAAATTCAGTGCAACTGTGTAGAGGATAGGAGGGAAGGGGGGGGGGCAAGATGCTGAATCATGGGTTGGAGGAGGGCCACTAAACTGAAGCAGAGTCCCTTTCCTCTCAGAAGAAAAAGAAAAGCCACTTCTTGGAAGGAGGAGCAGAAAGTCGTAGAGAATCCACTGTAGATGCTTATATACTTTATTTGGGTTGTGACCAAGGTTAGTCCTACTCAGAGTAGACCCTTGAAACTAATGTTTAGTCATGAGCATTAATTTCAGTGGGACTGCTGTGAAGGAGGACTAACCTTGGCGACAACCCAAATAATGGATACGACCCTTCGTCTTTATCGAGCATGGGGAACCTTTGCCCCTCCTGATTTCCCTGAACTGCAACCCATCAGCCCCAACAAGCAAGGCCAGGGGTCCTGGGAGTTGTAGTTTAGCGACATCAGGAGGGCCAAAGGCTTCCCCACACCTGGTCCTAACTATACACCATTCCGCCTGTTTCTTTTGTATTTGGTTTTGTTCTAGAGCAACAGAAATGCGCGGGTGAGCTTGCGACACTCCTAATTGATCTCTCTCTCTCTTTCTCTCTGCAAAGGACGGGACTTCTCTCACGACGAAACACTGGATGTGCCCACACAAGTAGAACTTCTAATTAAGCAGGCTACCTCCCATGAGAATCTTTGCCAGTGCTACATCGGATGGTAAGTTTTGTAACTTCACAAACAGCCTGCTATTCACTCTTGTTTTATGAGATGCCCTAAGTAGGAAGCAAACAGAATGAACTGGTTTGTTCACCTTACTAGCCAAGGAGGCCCAAGGAGCAGTGCTGGGAAGGAGAGGCAATTTCCATTAAATAGAAACAGAAGCAATCAGCAAAAGAACAATCAGGCGCTCCTTTCAAGCTCTTATCTCTTCCATACCTGATATAAAGAGAAAAATCCAGGTCCTTGTCCCAATGAGCTTATAGTCCAAAATGTTGGCAGTTGACAAATAATCAGTAGGATGGGGTATTAGGTATGCTGAGGTTCAGATAATAAATTCATCTATTCTGGATGTGGACGCTTATGTCTTATTTCTGCATGCTTGTTTCTTCTTTGTAATACGAAGCAACTCCAATGGTGTAGTGGTTGGAGTGTCCGACCAGGGTTCAAATCCCTGCTCAACCGTGAAACTCACTGAGTGGACTTGGGCCGGTCAGTCTTTCAGCCTAACCTACCTTACAGGGTTGTTGTAGGGATAAAATGGAGAGGAAGAGAGTAGTATATGCCACCTTGAACTCCTTAGAGAAAAGGTGGGATATAATTGCAACAAACAGACACACAAACCTGATGTCAGGGGTGGAGTGGGTGGACATGCCTTGCCCAAAACCTGCCGGGCCAAGTATGGCCTGCAGATCCAAGGTTCTCCACCCCTATTGTATGGGACATCTTGGCCAAATCATGAGCCAGTCTATCACATTTGTCCCTTTCTTCCCTTAGGTGCCCTTTTTGGTAACAGAAGACACACGGTGGAACATCCTTAGCCTTTCCTTCTCAAGGCTTCTCCGCTCCCAGCAGGTTTCTTCTCAGAAGCTGAGAGGGGAACAAGGACTGTGTGGGCAGGGTGAGAATTGCCTTTCATCAAATACTTTGAACTGTAAATGAGAACTGTATATTAAAAGTTTGTTTTGAGCTGATTTGCAACTGCTGATGCAGTAATGAAACACGACGGAGTTTCCAGAGTGCTTTAAAAAGGAACTGATACTGACCAGACGTTGACTAATGTGGTCGCTGGGGGATGACTTGGCAAGGAAAAAATTAGGAGCGAGACTGTATTTTCTTTTTTTTTTTTTTTTTTTTTTATAAGAATTTATTGGCATTTTTCTATAACAAACATATACCCACACCCACACCTACAATAAACAAATGCAGAACAAATAAGACAAATACAAACAATGTCAAGCTTTCTTATTGCATCTTTCTAGAAAAAAAAATTTCTAATTCCATATCTTGACTTTTGACTTCCCCTGCCTTTTCACCTTCGAGTTTGTATCCTTAGTCTATTTAATAACCATTTCTCCTACAAAAAAAAAAAACATTAACTACAATTGTATAATTACATTCAATTATATCTTCAACAGTTGCTAAAAATGCATCATCATAATAATACCTCACCATTTAATCTTCTAAATCCATAAACTTAATCCACTTAAATTCACTTTGCTTATAGTCCACCTCATAAATCTTCTCAAATCATTCGCATCTAATCTATCTCTTCTATCCTTAAGGTTGCTGCTAGTAACATAAAAACTTGAAATATCTCCTTTCATGTTCAAATAAGAAATATAACAAAAAGTTGTTGACAATATTCACCCTCCAATTTCAATTTACCATATCAGGCTGCATAAAGTTTTACTAAATGCTTCACCCCACACCCCCTCTGTCCATTATTCTTCTCCTAATGGCATCAGCACTGAACTTCCATATCTCTTCCCTCTCCAAGCGTCCACAGATCCAGGCACAGTCCAAACCTCTCCTTGCCGCGAGTTCAGAGGTGTCCATCTCATCATCTCTCAGCTTCTTCGGTTCTTTGTAACATTCCTTTTCTTCTTGTAAATACCTTAATTCTCTGTCCCTGGCCCCCGAGCTCACACCTCGGGGACTGGATATACGAAATCTTAACGTCGCCTTGGGGCTGCCACCCCCAAAAAGCGAATTTCTTCTCCGAAGTAGCTCATTCATTTCACTCCATCTTTGCATCCATCCTCTCAACTCTTTGGCAAGGCTTTCTTCCAAAGTATCAAAAGTTTTGTAAGCCTCCTCTGTGGGCAATTGGTTCCATTTCAGACCCCCACACAAGACTTTGACTTTTCTATAAAGCAGTTCCACCTTCAAGGCAGTGAGTCTCTGTTCGTCCGTTAGTCCAGAGTTCAGTGCCAGTTCAAGGACGAAACCCAGCATACTGGCAGAGGAGGAGGAAGTGGGTATCATATTTCTACTCCCCTCTTTGTTCGTCGCCATTTTCCTGAACTGGAGCGCAAATACCGCAACTTTAAAAGGAGATATTTTCCTCTAGTTAGCTTCCCAAAAGAAAAGTTTGCCAGTCTCCTGTGTCAATTTTAAATACATTGTAACCAGTTCTGTAGCAGCAATCGGTCAAACTGGTTAGATTCTTGAGCTCGAAGGGAGGGAGGGCAGGCTGCCATTCTCCTTCCCCCCGGATCGTTCCAAAAGCACGATTTCTAATCAAATTCTTTACTCACGACCACCGGGTTCTTTTAGCTCCATTCTTCACAGGTAGAACTTGGACGCTCACCGCGGGCTCTGTCGCCGCATTTGCATCCCGGTTGGGGCATGTCCCCGAAGCCCGGCTCCGTTTGCCCTTCACCCCCACTCCCCCTTTACAGGGGGGGCAAGGGAAGGGTTCAGAGCCTCCGCGGGCGCAGCCGGGGAGCCCAGGGTGCGGGACGCTCTTCCCGCACCCCAACCGGAGCCGCGCGCTGCGGTAGCGCGGCTCCTAACCCCCGGGATGGACAAGGCGCTTCGGACCCGAAGCAGCCTTCGACCACCCGGCGATGGCGTCGCCGCCGGAAGTCGCGAGACTGTATTTTCAAGGTACAGGAAGTCAGTAACGTGGCCAAGCAGTAGTGAATTCACTTCCATGACCCAAGTGACCTTGATCAGGTTTTGGAAAGGCACAGAGGCCTCTTTAGAACTGCAGCCTGTTGCTCGTTGCTTGACATACCTGGCATGTCTCAAAACATAGCCCCAAGCAGATTGTGACTGATACCTGTGTTGGAAAACGCAGTTGTAAGCATGTTTCTAGATAAATGTGCATGGAAGAGCCCAAAGAAATCACGAGAGAGACTCTGTAGGAACTGAACATCATAATTGGGTTGGGTATTGTAAGAGACAACCTTGTGCCTCTGGGAAGTCTTCCATACTAGCACAGAGCAAAGAGAGAAATGGGGGTGGAACATTAATGTTGAGCATAAAACCAGTGATGACAGCCCTGGAAGGGTATAAAAATGGGTGCTTGGAAAGCCTGGAGTAAACACATAATGTCATGACTTCATTAATGAAACAAATATAAAGTAAAATGCACAAAGAAGTGTACTGATATTTAGATGCCATGTTGTAGTTGGATATTTTTTGTGCCAATAAAAAGTACACCAAACTGTGTGAAGCTGGATTCTGAATGTTTTCATCCATGACTGCCTGACTCGGGACAGTGGGGAGCAAATGAACAGGGAAACATTCCTATGCCAGTTCACATATTTTAATGGCAAGGGGCGGT